>NC_035439.2:49360724-49960724 GCF_002127325.2 Helianthus annuus
ATGTGTAAAAATAGGTACGTCAGCATAAAAATGCCTGTGAGATACATAGGTTTTGTGAAAACGGAGTTCATGACTTATGTTGAGAAAATGTTAGTCATGAACTTTGTAAATTTGCTTTGTCTTGTAAATTTGAAAACGATAGGATCAGATGATATGTATAAATAAGAGAATAATGTAGGGTTAACTGAATAACCATGTAAAATGAGTTTGTATAAGTTAAGTTGTTTGAAAAACAATGTTTTAATAAACGTTTATGGTATATATAAAATATACCTTGGTTTTAAGAATGTTGAATAAGTAATATATTAAAATATATTTCAGTTCCAATATTGTTAACTCAAGTGTGCTAAATAACGCCACGGTATGTAATGCAATGAAAACACTTATATATAAGAAGTACCAGCGGCGTATCTACCATGTTTTCATCACATTACACTCGTTCCGTTATCTAAACACTAACCAAAACCAAATCGTTTGATAGATAGTATATTAAATATACTTTAGTTGTTCAAAATAATAGTTTTCAGTAGTATATTACAAGTATACCTTGGATTTATAAATAACATATTAAACCATGTTTTAGTTTTGTAACTAACATATCAGTATATGCTTTGGATGTGATAAATAACATATTAAACTATGTTTTAGTTATGTAAGTAACATATCACAATATGCTTTGGATGATTACAAAATATATGTTGGTTCTTGTACAACACCACACATGAGAGTATATCAAACTATACTTTTTGGGAGTATATCAAAATATACTTTAAAGGTGCGATTTAAGAATTCATTCAGACCTGGTGCATCAAACTACACCTTTGAGACTATAAGGATACCACAAAGGAAATCCCTATTTGGATGGAGAAACAAATTGGTTTCAGACATTCCATGACAACAGGAATGGGTTGTCTAGTCCTATAGCGCTATATCATACTACCAATCGGTCTGGTGAAGAAAATAAGTACTATTCCAACAATTACTTTTGTAATCTTTGAGAAATCAGTGTTTAAACCATAGATAATCAATCAGTTTGTTAAAAGATATGTATAATCAATTATACTTTGAAATCATGAAAATAACAGATAGGTACACATGCTTCACCCCAAAACAGTTGAAAACAATAGAAGAGGGGAACTATGTACTCACCTGAGATTGCTTTGAGTTCCTTGTATAACAACCAGATAATGCTAAAGATCACGGGATATCAAACGGCACCTAATAGGTAGCTATGTTAATATACCGGACCAAATCGGAAGGATCGGACAGTACGCGGGTTCGTAAACCAAACGAGTATGGAGACTCGTGTGATATGGCTTAGCAAAGCCTACATACTAAAATGAAACCTAATCTAAGTGCTTACGGTCCATCACGACCCGTTTAGGTAGCTTATGTTACCCTAACGCGTCGTTCGCGTAGAACGCGTTCGGAACGCCTAACATTGCGACCACACGGTATAACCTCGGAAGGTTATAGCTATGGTCACCTAATGTGTTTGGTCGGGTCCTAATGACCGACCAAATGGGTCGGGTTCGAAAGTATAAGCGATGGTTTAAATCGCTTACCTTACGACCCTATATAAGCACTAAACTAAAAGTGACGAGCTAAGCATGTTAGAACATGCTTAACTAAGTTTAGAAACAGGTTTGGCATCAAAACAAACGGCTTTGATGCCCACGAGTAGTTTGGTTACAAATTACGCAAGAATGCGCATTTTGGCCGAAACTACGACTCGTCACTGAGCCTAGTTAACGTGGTGATCAGTAGGTATAGTCACTACGGACTATAACCATCGTGATCACGCTCACGTTATGAAGTTCCATGAACTTCGCATCGACCATAAGCTGGTCAATGCAGAAAGTCAACAAAACGTTGACTTTCGGACTCGAAAAGCGAATAAAAGAGCGAAAGAAGACTTACGGAGGGTCCCCGAGTGCTAATCAAGACCAAATAGCTCAGGTATGAAACAATGGTTTCAACTTAGAGCTTTAAGATCTGATTTTGTGATTTTTACACAAAAGGGGGGGGGTATTTATAGGAAAAGTGGAACCGTTAGGATCGTTTTATCGAATATCGTGCCTTGATCTCGTGCGTACATGTGTCCAGTGGATAAGTTCAGTGAACTTGACCCTTGGCTCTTCATTGGGTGAAAAGGCATCGCCCCTTGATCGAACGAAAGGCCAGATTCTGCATTAAATGCAAAATCTTTCTGTCAGACATGTTCACGCGGCCCGCCTAAGGATTTGGCAAATCCTTACGCGCCCCGCCTAAGGTTCCCAGACCAGAATTTTCAATTTTGGTCCCTGCACTTCAGAAACACGTATTTTGGCCCATTTTTGGCACGTTTAAGCCCCGTTAACCTCATTTCAAGGCTCTAAGATGATGTTAAAGTGTAGGGGACTTGAAATATGCTCAAAAATATTCCGGATGTCGGTTCGTTTGGCCGTACGATCGCGATGTTCGCTTAATTACGACGGAATGCGCATAAGCGCGAAAGATGATCCAAATGACGCGACGAATGGATTTTTCTCATGCCAAACACTAAGGCATAATATTATAATGCTTACATAAATTTTTGGATGTCCGGATGTATTCAGAACGTAGGTTATGCGCGAAAGTGCAAACTTGTGCACTTTTTGACACTTTTAGCCCCTGAATGATCCAAAAGTTTGTTTTAGCATACCAAACCCCTCAAAGCCTATTTCTAAGCTATGTAAAGGATATTTATGGTATGTTTAACTTATGGACATGTTCCGGAATGTTCGTTACAGTTCAAATTGGCATACTTTCGCAGTTTGTCAAGTTTAGTCCTTGTAAGCGAATTAACTTGTTTTTGCCATACCAAAGCCTTCAAAACTTATTTCTAAGTTATGTAAAGGTTATTTAAGGTATGTTAAGTGTATGATGGTCTCCCGGAGTATTTTGTCGCATTAAACTGAGTACGTTTATGCACCAGTTTGCGTATAATTCTCCAGAAGGCGTTGTAGAGTATGAAATTGAACAAGAATTGATATGTGCAAAGCATACACATATTTATACAAATCCCAAGTATGAAATACAATATTTCCTTGGTTTGGCATTTGTTTGATGGTTGAAGTGACACAGGTGTCACAGTCTCCCCTACTTTAGGAAATTTCGTCCCGAAATTTAATTCTAGAGGAAACTCGTGAGGACAGCTGTGAAGGTTTCGCCTTATAATAGATCCATTGAACCCTTAGGTAAAACCCTGGGCCATGTTAGGATTCTTAGCGAATTTGTTAACCCACAGAGTGAATTCCTTGAAATAGTAAAACATGAAATTTTGAACTACTGATTGACGAACGTTTCTTATGAAGGCTTATCATAGGAAAACTTGGTGTGTGATTGAGATCAGAATTGGGGGAGTGTGAGAATAAATGACATTGGTCGAGGTCCGAGACTTCTCCCGTATCATTATTCTTGTCACTAGGTCTTAACACATGATGAAACTTCCTGTGGTTCCTGTGCACTGAATTCCATAATTATGTAGGCCTCCATAATTACGTAATTCCTTGCACAGTCCGCACAGTCCATTTCATAATCCGTAGGAAAATTACTTGAATAAATATGAAGCGATTTGACTAGACCACCAAAGGATCCCTTTAATTCGATCAACGAACGATCTTTTAACTAGATCAACACATGATCTTCTTAACTAGACCGTCGTACGATCTCTTTAAATAGACCGCTTAAGGGATCATTTTTATATCATCACATGATATTTCTAATCAGATTTTCAAAATCAATCTGTTTAAGCAGACCTTTCAAGAGGTCCAATTATAGAATAATACTTTATAACCCGAGGGACTTAACTACACTGTTGAAATCCATTAAGGGTTTAAAATAGTATCTTTGGATATCCCATTATGAATCTCTCGTATGAAGATATGAAAGATTCTATGAGGATTTGGATGGATCACATACAACCACAAAACATGTAAGAAAATACATAAGCACAAATTTAGTTAACTTGATTCTTTATTTTGTTATCCTTAGGTATGGATATTAAGGCACACTAGGAATCCAACCTATGGATTTCATTTGGCACTTTAACGATTTATGAAGATCTATCTATAAAGATAGAGGGATTCTCAATAAGTGTTTGACTTTGTTTCTTAAAAGAAACGAGAGTTTAAGGTTCTTGGGGAGATCACAAGTGATCATAATATGACAGAACCATACGAGTAGTTTGTCGTTGGGCTGACATCATAAAGTTGCATCAAGCATTCACACAAACGCATAAATTTTGCAGAAATAAAAACAACAAGTCTTTATTTATGTAACAACGGAATTGTCTTGAAGTGTCAAAAGATAGCAACTAAGGAAATACAAAACACTAATTGTTCACTGCTGCATCATTGTTCATGTTTGCCTCATTGATGTTGAACACTCGTCCACGCGCTGGAGGTATGTTAACAAGCCTTGGGCAATTGTTCCTGTAGTGGGTAAGGTCACCACAGTTATAACATGACCCTGGAGGGAACCGTGCTTGAACAGCAGCAGGGTTTGTAGCAGCTTGATTTGCATAACGACAAACATTGATCAAATGTCCCAACCGCCCACAGTGGGTACATTTGTGACACTGCTCTTGCTCTAGATGATGACGGTTGCATTTGTTGCACAACGGTGCAGTACCAACATAGTTTTGTCTTTTACGAGGTTGTGTTGGCTGGTTTGGTGCAACTTGTTTGTCTTGAGCAGTTACAGCGTAGCTTTGAGAGGCTTTGCGCTTTTTCTTCTTGGGCACTTCAGCACTTTCTTCCTTTGTTTCCACATGAGCAGTCTTGTCAGATGGTCTTAAGTCGCCCTTCCGAAACAGCTTGTGCTTCCTGATTTGGGATTCAGTCAGAGTGGCAGCCAATTCAATGGCTTGTCTGACAGTAGTAGGGTTGCTGCCAGTAACGATGTCCTGAACTACGTCAGGAAGCCCATCAATGTATTTCTCAATCGCCTTATCCAGAGGCGTAACCATCGTAGGGCATAACAAGCTCAATTCCTCATAGCGATCAGTATAGGCTCGATGTTCCCCACTGTCTTGCTTTAAATCATCAAATTCCCTTTCTAGAGCCCTAAGCTCATGACGAGGACAGAACTCCTTCATCATAAGAGCCCTAAGCTCGGCCCAAGTCTGTGCTAATGCAACCTCTGCACCACGGTCTCTCATAACCCCGTTCCACCATGTAAGAGCCCTCTTCTGAAACACACTCGAAGAAAACTCGACCTTGCGATTTTCAGGACACTGAACGTGACGGAAAGTATTCTCAATGCTCTCGAACCATTGAAGAAGACCAGTTGCTCCCTCAGAACCATTGAACTTGAGCGGTTTAGCTGAGTTAAAAATCTTGAAATTGCATGGAGCATTGTTGTTGTTGATGGCTTGAGTTATTTGAGCATAAAGAATTGGGAAGGCAGCAGCCATTTGCTGTGCGATAATTTCCGCCAGTTCGGCATTCGCCATCTGATTGTCGCGTCGAGGAGGCATTCTAAAAGAGGAAACATGAGAGGAAACGAGTGAGAGAATTAGACGAAAAGAATGAGATGAAACAAATCTGATGAAAGCAAGGATAGTGGCCGTCTGTCTGTTACTACAAAGCAACAAACGACCTGGTGATTAATCAAAGCAAATAGGTCAAAATAATGTATCGCGAAGACATGCTCGCCTATAAGTGGACACTCACCCCAAGAGTTCCCAGGTAAGAGTGACTGGTCCGATTATGTGGATTTGTACGAACACTCTAGCCTTAGACAGAAAACTCAGGGTACAGGCACCCACCCTTCCAGTTTGCATGTGTTCACAATATTTAGATCAACTTTGATGAGAGTTTTGAAAATTCAAAGGGGTTCAAAACCTTATAACAGAGGGTTCAAAACCTAGTAATCAATCATCCTAGAACAGATGATTAGTTTTCAAAGCGGTTTTGAAATTTATGTTCTTGTTGCGGTCGTCGCCTAAGGATAGGTGACGGTGTTGTTTTATGACTAAACGCAAGTAAACTCGCGTTAGGGTCCTAGGAAGGTTATAGACTAGGTCAAAGCATTACTAATAACCTAATTCCCTATAACCATGAGCTCTGATACCAACTTTTCTGTCACACCCTGACCACGTGTAACAACAAAACGTGGCGGAAACGTCGGGGAGTGTTGTAACAGAATCATTGTTTCATATCACATGGAAATTTAAATATTGTTTTATTGATTAAATGAACTCGTTGTTCTATTACAATCACATAAGTACAACTATGATCTTCCAAGTTTTAAAGTTGCTAAGGCACGGGTCCATCCTAAATGTAGCATGCATCAATAATCATCTCAAGACAGCACCTGAAACATGTGTAAAAATAGGTACGTCAGCATAAAAATGCCTGTGAGATACATAGGTTTTGTGAAAACGGAGTTCATGACTTATGTTTGAGAAAATGTTTAGTCATGAACTTTGTAAATTTGCTTTGTCTTGTAAATCATTTGAAAAACGATAGGATCAGATGATATGTATAAATAAGAGAATAATGTAGGGTTAACTGAATAACCATGTAAAATGAGTTTGTATAAGTTAAGTTGTTTGAAAAACAATGTTTTAATAAAACGTTTATGGTATATATAGAATATACCTTGGTTTTAAGAAAGTTGAATAAGTAATATATTAAAATATATTTCAGTTCCAATATTGTTAACTCAAGTGTGCTAAATAACGCCACGGTATGTAATGCAATGAAAACACTTATATATAAGAAGTACCAGCGGCGTATCTACCATGTTTTCATCACATTACACTCGTTTCGTTATCTAAACACTAACCAAAACCAAATCGTTTGATAGATAGTATATTAAATATACTTTAGTTGTTCAAAATAATAGTTTTCAGTAGTATATTACAAGTATACCTTGGATTTATAAATAACATATTAAACCATGTTTTAGTTTTGTAACTAACATATCAGTATATGCTTTGGATGTGATAAATAACATATTAAACTATGTTTTAGTTATGTAAGTAACATATCACAATATGCTTTGGATGATTACAAAATATATGTTGGTTCTTGTACAACACCACACATGAGAGTATATCAAACTATACTTTTTGGGAGTATATCAAAATATACTTTAAAGGTGCGATTTAAGAATTCATTCAGACCTGGTGCATCAAACTACACCTTTGAGACTATAAGGATACCACAAAGGAAATCCCTATTTGGATGGAGAAACAAATTGGTTTCAGACATTCCATGACAACAGGAATGGGTTGTCTAGTCCTATAGCGCTATATCATACTACCAATCGGTCTGGTGAAGAAAATAAGTACTATTCCAACAATTACTTTTGTAATCTTTGAGAAATCAGTGTTTAAACCATAGATAATCAATCAGTTTGTTAAAAGATATGTATAATCAATTATACTTTGAAATCATGAAAATAACAGATAGGTACACATGCTTCACCCCAAAACAGTTGAAAACAATAGAAGAGGGGAACTATGTACTCACCTGAGATTGCTTTGAGTTCCTTGTATAACAACCAGATAATGCTAAAGATCACGGGATATCAAACGGCACCTAATAGGTAGCTATGTTAATATACCGGACCAAATCGGAAGGATCGGACAGTACGCGGGTTCGTAAACCAAACGAGTATGGAGACTCGTGTGATATGGCTTAGCAAAGCCTACATACTAAAATGAAACCTAATCTAAGTGCTTACGGTCCATCACGACCCGTTTAGGTAGCTTATGTTACCCTAACGCGTCGTTCGCGTAGAACGCGTTCGGAACGCCTAACATTGCGACCACACGGTATAACCTCGGAAGGTTATAGCTATGGTCACCTAATGTGTTTGGTCGGGTCCTAATGACCGACCAAATGGGTCGGGTTCGAAAGTATAAGCGATGGTTTAAATCGCTTACCTTACGACCCTATATAAGCACTAAACTAAAAGTGACGAGCTAAGCATGTTAGAACATGCTTAACTAAGTTTAGAAACAGGTTTGGCATCAAAACAAACGGCTTTGATGCCCACGAGTAGTTTGGTTACAAAATACGCAAGAATGCGCATTTTGGCCGAAACTACGACTCGTCACTGAGCCTAGTTAACGTGGTGATCAGTAGGTATAGTCACTACGGACTATAACCATCGTGATCACGCTCACGTTATGAAGTTCCATGAACTTCGCATCGACCATAAGCTGGTCAATGCAGAAAGTCAACAAAACGTTGACTTTCGGACTCGAAAAGCGAATAAAAGAGCGAAAGAAGACTTACGGAGGGTCCCCGAGTGCTAATCAAGACCAAATAGCTCAGGTATGAAACAATGGTTTCAACTTAGAGCTTTAAGATCTGATTTTGTGATTTTTACACAAAAGGGGGGGGGGTATTTATAGGAAAAGTGGAACCGTTAGGATCGTTTTATCGAATATCGTGCCTTGATCTCGTGCGTACATGTGTCCAGTGGATAAGTTCAGTGAACTTGACCCTTGGCTCTTCATTGGGTGAAAAGGCATCGCCCCTTGATCGAACGAAAGGCCAGATTCTGCATTAAATGCAAAATCTTTCTGTCAGACATGTTCACGCGGCCCGCCTAAGGATTTGGCAAATCCTTACGCGCCCCGCCTAAGGTTCCCAGACCAGAATTTTCAATTTTGGTCCCTGCACTTCAGAAACACGTATTTTGGCCCATTTTTGGCACGTTTAAGCCCCGTTAACCTCATTTCAAGGCTCTAAGATGATGTTAAAGTGTAGGGGACTTGAAATATGCTCAAAAATATTCCAGATGTCGGTTCGTTTGGCCGTACGATCGCGATGTTCGCTTAATTACGACGGAATGCGCATAAGCGCGAAAGATGATCCAAATGACGCGACGAATGGATTTTTCTCATGCCAAACACTAAGGCATAATATTATAATGCTTACATAAATTTTTGGATGTCCGGATGTATTCAGAACGTAGGTTATGCGCGAAAGTGCAAACTTGTGCACTTTTTGACACTTTTAGCCCCTGAATGATCCAAAAGTTTGTTTTAGCATACCAAACCCCTCAAAGCCTATTTCTAAGCTATGTAAAGGATATTTATGGTATGTTTAACTTATGGACATGTTCCGGAATGTTCGTTACAGTTCAAATTGGCATACTTTCGCAGTTTGTCAAGTTTAGTCCTTGTAAGCGAATTAACTTGTTTTTGCCATACCAAAGCCTTCAAAACTTATTTCTAAGTTATGTAAAGGTTATTTAAGGTATGTTAAGTGTATGATGGTCTCCCGGAGTATTTTGTCGCATTAAACTGAGTACGTTTATGCACCAGTTTGCGTATAATTCTCCAGAAGGCGTTGTAGAGTATGAAATTGAACAAGAATTGATATGTGCAAAGCATACACATATTTATACAAATCCCAAGTATGAAATACAATATTTCCTTGGTTTGGCATTTGTTTGATGGTTGAAGTGACACAGGTGTCACAGTCTCCCCTACTTTAGGAAATTTCGTCCCGAAATTTAATTCTAGAGGAAACTCGTGAGGACAGCTGTGAAGGTTTCGCCTTATAATAGATCCATTGAACCCTTAGGTAAAACCCTGGGCCATGTTAGGATTCTTAGCGAATTTGTTAACCCACAGAGTGAATTCCTTGAAATAGTAAAACATGAAATTTTGAACTACTGATTGACGAACGTTTCTTATGAAGGCTTATCATAGGAAAACTTGGTGTGTGATTGAGATCAGAATTGGGGGAGTGTGAGAATAAATGACATTGGTCGAGGTCCGAGACTTCTCCCGTATCATTATTCTTGTCACTAGGTCTTAACACATGATGAAACTTCCTGTGGTTCCTGTGCACTGAATTCCATAATTATGTAGGCCTCCATAATTACGTAATTCCTTGCACAGTCCGCACAGTCCATTTCATAATCCGTAGGAAAATTACTTGAATAAATATGAAGCGATTTGACTAGACCACCAAAGGATCCCTTTAATTCGATCAACGAACGATCTTTTAACTAGATCAACACATGATCTTCTTAACTAGACCGTCGTACGATCTCTTTAAATAGACCGCTTAAGGGATCATTTTTATATCATCACATGATATTTCTAATCAGATTTTCAAAATCAATCTGTTTAAGCAGACCTTTCAAGAGGTCCAATTATAGAATAATACTTTATAACCCGAGGGACTTAACTACACTGTTGAAATCCATTAAGGGTTTAAAATAGTATCTTTGGATATCCCATTATGAATCTCTCGTATGAAGATATGAAAGATTCTATGAGGATTTGGATGGATCACATACAACCACAAAACATGTAAGAAAATACATAAGCACAAATTTAGTTAACTTGATTCTTTATTTTGTTATCCTTAGGTATGGATATTAAGGCACACTAGGAATCCAACCTATGGATTTCATTTGGCACTTTAACGATTTATGAAGATCTATCTATAAAGATAGAGGGATTCTCAATAAGTGTTTGACTTTGTTTCTTAAAAGAAACGAGAGTTTAAGGTTCTTGGGGAGATCACAAGTGATCATAATATGACAGAACCATACGAGTAGTTTGTCGTTGGGCTGACATCATAAAGTTGCATCAAGCATTCACACAAACGCATAAATTTTGCAGAAATAAAAACAACAAGTCTTTATTTATGTAACAACGGAATTGTCTTGAAGTGTCAAAAGATAGCAACTAAGGAAATACAAAACACTAATTGTTCACTGCTGCATCATTGTTCATGTTTGCCTCATTGATGTTGAACACTCGTCCACGCGCTGGAGGTATGTTAACAAGCCTTGGGCAATTGTTCCTGTAGTGGGTAAGGTCACCACAGTTATAACATGACCCTGGAGGGAACCGTGCTTGAACAGCAGCAGGGTTTGTAGCAGCTTGATTTGCATAACGACAAACATTGATCAAATGTCCCAACCGCCCACAGTGGGTACATTTGTGACACTGCTCTTGCTCTAGATGATGACGGTTGCATTTGTTGCACAACGGTGCAGTACCAACATAGTTTTGTCTTTTACGAGGTTGTGTTGGCTGGTTTGGTGCAACTTGTTTGTCTTGAGCAGTTACAGCGTAGCTTTGAGAGGCTTTGCGCTTTTTCTTCTTGGGCACTTCAGCACTTTCTTCCTTTGTTTCCACATGAGCAGTCTTGTCAGATGGTCTTAAGTCGCCCTTCCGAAACAGCTTGTGCTTCCTGATTTGGGATTCAGTCAGAGTGGCAGCCAATTCAATGGCTTGTCTGACAGTAGTAGGGTTGCTGCCAGTAACGATGTCCTGAACTACGTCAGGAAGCCCATCAATGTATTTCTCAATCGCCTTATCCAGAGGCGTAACCATCGTAGGGCATAACAAGCTCAATTCCTCATAGCGATCAGTATAGGCTCGATGTTCCCCACTGTCTTGCTTTAAATCATCAAATTCCCTTTCTAGAGCCCTAAGCTCATGACGAGGACAGAACTCCTTCATCATAAGAGCCCTAAGCTCGGCCCAAGTCTGTGCTAATGCAACCTCTGCACCACGGTCTCTCATAACCCCGTTCCACCATGTAAGAGCCCTCTTCTGAAACACACTCGAAGAAAACTCAACCTGGCGATTTTCAGGACACTGAACGTGACGGAAAGTATTCTCAATGCTCTTGAACCATTGAAGAAGACCAGTTGCTCCCTCAGAACCATTGAACTTGAGCGGTTTAGCTGAGTTAAAAATCTTGAAATTGCATGGAGCATTGTTGTTGTTGATGGCTTGAGTTATTTGAGCATAAAGAATTGGGAAGGCAGCAGCCATTTGCTGTGCGATAATTTCCGCCAGTTCGGCATTCGCCATCTGATTGTCGCGTCGAGGAGGCATTCTAAAAGAGGAAACATGAGAGGAAACGAGTGAGAGAATTAGACGAAAAGAATGAGATGAAACAAATCTGATGAAAGCAAGGATAGTGGCCGTCTGTCTGTTACTACAAAGCAACAAACGACCTGGTGATTAATCAAAGCAAATAGGTCAAAATAATGTATCGCGAAGACATGCTCGCCTATAAGTGGACACTCACCCCAAGAGTTCCCAGGTAAGAGTGACTGGTCCGATTATGTGGATTTGTACGAATACTCTAGCCTTAGACAGAAAACTCAGGGTACAGGCACCCACCCTTCCAGTTTGCATGTGTTCACAATATTTAGACCAACTTTGACGAGAGTTTTGAATATTCAAAGGGGTTCAAAACCTTATAACAGAGGGTTCAAAACCTAGTAATCAATCATCCTAGAACAGATGATTAGTTTTCAAAGCGGTTTTGAAATTTATGTTCTTGTTGCGGTCGTCGCCTAAGGATAGGTGACGGTGTTGTTTTATGACTAAACGCAAGTAAACTCGCGTTAGGGTCCTAGGAAGGTTATAGACTAGGTCAAAGCATTACTAATAACCTAATTCCCTATAACCATGATGTCACACCCCCAAAATCCACACGCGGAGTACCACCGCTTGGAGGCGTGACATGACCAGGATCAAGCCATCAATCATATCAAACATAGCATTTAATAATAAAAGTAATCAATGTAAATCGTCATGACATGATTGATGTTCCAAAACCAAACATCGTTTAAATAGCGGAAGCATAGTAAGGTAAACTCAAAATAGTTATAAGTTCAGAATAAGTTCATGATCCAAATCCCACAACGACCTGCTCCTCCTTGTGCAAGCTCCATAATGTACCTAAGGTCCTGCAAGGCATGCAGCAAATAATCAACAAACTAGTTGAGCGAGTTCACAGAAAGTAAGTTCATAACATAGTGCATAAATATAGCTAGTGGGGGCTTCCCATACTAGTGTGTACTAAAGGTGGGGGCTTCCCATGTTCATCCTGGTTAATGAGGGCTTCTCATTAACGGTACTTACTAGACTAACTTCCGACCATGTGTTCTTCTTTACCGAGAACAGGAAAACGTACAGGGTCACGTAGGCTTTACGTGACGTGCCCTTCCCCGAGGACAGTGGTACGCGTGGGGGCTACGTAGGCTTTACGCAGCGTGGCCTTCCGATCTGGAAGCCAGTAGATGGTATTGGGTTACGTAGGCTTTACGTAACGTGTCCTCCCGACCCGGGAGACAAATGGCAAACATAATGGGTTACGTAGGCTTTACGTAACGTGTCCTGACTAACCTGAGGACGATGGTCTATAGTCTAGAGAATGCGTAAGTACGAGTAACTCTTTTAACAATAACATATCCAACCCAATTCCCAACCCGGGAATCCCATGCCTTGGCTGTGTGAACTCACCTTGGTTTGCTCGGCAGATACACAAAAGAGTACAGGTAGCAAGTAAATGGTCAACCACGTCCTATCATGGTTATTATGCAAGTCAGGTTCGTATATAGCACGTATATTCATGTATGCTATCAAGTATGATCATGGCAAAACACATAAACGTATCAGCAGTTCATGTCATGTAACGAGTCCAAGTAGTCGGCCCCAATAAATATAAGCAGTCCCATAACAATCAGTTAAACAGAATCCAAGTGTTCGGCCCAAACAGATAAGCAGCCCAATGGAATAGCAGTCATAAGATTGGGCCCGTAACAATGAAGGCCCAACAGTGTACGTGCATTAACTCGTCTCGAGTCGCAACCGGCGATCTCGAGTCGCAACCGGAGATTACGAGTCGCAACAGCTGGTTGCGAGTCGCAATGGTGATCTCGGTTCATCATGGTCTGGTTACGAGTCGCAACGGGACTCGCAACCGTGGTCTCGGCTGGTGCTGTTTGTGGTCTCGAGTCGAGACGGGGAGGTTTCGACTCGCAATCTGAGTCGCAACCGGCTGTGTAACTGGTTTCCATAATTCTAGTCAATTAAACTCCGTGATTTCAGCAAACATATTCAGCAGTTTCGGAAACAGATCAAACACCGAAAATAACAGTTTCATAGCATCTTCAAATCAGCATCATTAACATATACATGACAGCCTCAAGAACACATAATCAGATCATCAAATAGGCCTAGACCGAATCATGAATCATATTATTGAACTAGCATGCAACCTAGCCGGTTAACATATACTTGGACCGATTAATCATATACGCATCAGAAACAATAACAGAAACAATAAGTTCATGATTCAATTATCATGTTTTCATATGTGAACCGAAACCCTAGTGAAAATCCTAACCGATTACAAAGGTCCGATAACTAATAAAACATATAATCATTATCATCATACCGAATATATGTATATAACACTAACATGCAACATGAAGTAAATTAACACACATCCAATAAATACTAACCGGAAGAAGGTAACAAGGGTGATCCGAACAATAAGAACCTCCGGTTAGAAGGGAGTTTTGCCGTCGGGTTTGCGAGAGGGAGAGAAGGAAGTCGCCTAGGGTTTCTTGTGTGTGTTTGTGTTTTGCAAAAGTAGTAAAACAAACCCCTTCTCCCGGTTTTGTGTTGCGAGTGGGGAGTGGGCCGAGCCCAACTCGGTATCAAATGGAGTCCGATTTCAAGGTGGCCCAAACGGGCTTGTGTGACCGGTTTGTGTGGTTTGGGCTCGTGCAACGCATAACATACATACACACATAACACACGTAAACAAATATTCATTTAAAATCATATAATTCAGTTCTCATAAGCACGTAACATTACATCAAAGCAAGTCTAAAGTTCGAGTTGTCACATTATCCCCAACTAATTGGAAATTTCGTCCCGAAATTTGGTATGCACTCACTGAGGAAGCTAGGTAAACTGTACTGTTCACTGATTTTCCTGGGGTGTCACATCCTCCCCCCGTTGATCTGGAATTTCGTCCCGAAATTCCGAAGTAGTAGCTTCAGCCTCAGTAGTGGTAGCACTGGTTTCGAATAACTGGGGGTACTTTTCTGTCATCCTGTCTTCGCGTTCCCAGGTGTACTCTGGGCCACGTTTGGAGTTCCAACGAACTCGGACAAGAGGGATTCTCTTGTGTTTGAGGACCTTCACATCCCGGTCCGTGATTTCTACTGGTTCCTCGACGAACTGCAACCGCTCGTCGATAGTGAGTTCCTTAAAAGGAATGATGAGGTTTTCATCTGATAGGCACTTCTTTAAGTTCGATACATGAAAGACATTGTGAACTGCCCCGAGTTCAGTTGGTAGATTCAACTTGTAGGCTACTTTGCCAATCTTTTCTATAATCTCGAATGGTCCGACGTATCGCGGATTCAGTTTACCTCGTTTGCCAAAACGAACCACACCCTTCCAGGGTGAAACTTTCAATAAAACCCGGTCCCCGACATCAAATTCCAATGGCTTTCTACGCTTGTCCGCGTAGGCTTTCTGACGGTCGCGCGCTGCCGCCATGCGTTGTCGTATCTGTGCAATCTTTTCTGTGGCGTCCACTACAATCTCTGGACCCGTGATCTGACTATCCCCCACCTCTGCCCAGCAGAGGGGTGACCGGCATTTACGCCCGTACAATGCCTTGAATGGAGCGGCTTGAATGCTGGTGTGGTAACTGTTATTATACGAGAATTCCACCAAAGGGAGGTGCTTTTCCCAGCCGTTGCCGAAATCAATAACGCATGCCCGAAGCATGTCTTCAAGCGTTTGGATCGTTCGCTCAGACTGCCCATCCGTCTGAGGATGATAAGCTGTGCTCATGTCTAACCTTGAGCCGAAGGATTTGTGCATTGCTTGCCAAAGCTCTGACGTGAATCGTGCATCGCGATCCGAAATGATAGATGTGGGCACTCCGTGCCTCGAAACAACTTCTTTAAGATAGACGTCTGCGAGAGTGGAGAACTTATCCGTTTCCTTTATAGGTAGGAAGTGTGCAGACTTGGTGAGTCGATCCACGATCACCCATATGGTATCATTCCCCCGCTGGGATCTAGGTAGGCCTGTAACGAAATCCATGGAAATTTCTTCCCATTTCCATTGAGGTATCTTAGGCTGCTGAAGTAGGCCAGCTGGTTTCTGATATTCGACCTTGACTCTCGCACAGGTCAAGCATTTTCCAACATACGTAGCAATGTGGGCCTTCATACTAGGCCACCAATAAGTGGTGCTGATATCGTGGAACATTTTATCCGACCCTGGATGTACCGAATAGCGAGACTTGTGAGCTTCATTCATTACAAGTTCGCGTAAACCGCCATAGAGAGGGACCCAAATCCGGCCCGTTACATAGTAGGCGCCGTCTTCCTTCTGTTCCATTTGTTGTCGTGAGCCGCGTAAGGCTTCAGCCTTGACGTTTTCGGGCTTCAGTGCTTCAGTCTGAGCAGCTCGTATCTGAGCAGGAAGGCTAGACTGAATCGTAAGCTGTAGCGCTCGCACGCGCTTCGGTAAAGTGTCCTTACGACTAAGGGCATCAGCCACAACATTGGCTTTGCCTGGATGATACTTGATAGCGCATTCGTAATCGTTCAGTAGTTCAACCCATCTTCGTTGACGCATGTTCAAGTCCTTCTGCTTAAGGATATGCTCGAGACTCCTGTGATCGGTGTAAATCGTGCACCTGGTACCGTACAGGTAGTGTCGCCATATCTTAAGCGCGAAAACAACAGCTCCCAGCTCTAAATCGTGCATCGTGTAGTTCCGTTCGTGAACCTTTAGCTGACGAGAGGCGTAAGCAATAACCTTGTCGCGCTGCATTAACACACATCCAAGTCCCCGAATGGATGCATCACAATAAACCACAAAGTCATCCGTGCCCTCTGGCAAAGAGAGGATAGGTGCACTGCAAAGCCTATCCTTTAGGTGCTGAAAAGCAGTCTCCTGGGGCTCTCCCCAGCGATAGGTGACACCCTTCTGTGTCAGTAACGTAAGCGGCTGAGCAATCTTCGAGAAATCCTTGATAAACCGTCTGTAGTAACCTGCCAAACCCAAGAATTGGCGTATTTCTGTCGGCGTACGCGGTGCAGGCCAGTTCCTGATCGAGTCTACCTTGGATGGATCGACATGAATCCCATCCTTGTTTACCACGTGGCCTAAGAAGTGGACTTCACGAAGCCAGAAGTCGCATTTAGAAAGCTTGGCGTACAACTGTTCCTTCCGAAGGAGTTCCAATATCAGACGAAGATGCTGCTCATGTTCCTCCTGACTCTTGGAGTAAATCAGAATGTCGTCGATGAATACTATGACGAACTTGTCGAGATAGGGTTTGCACACCCTGTTCATAAGATCCATAAATACGGCAGGCGCGTTCGTTAACCCGAACGGCATGACAAGAAACTCGTAGTGACCGTAACGAGTTCTGAATGCTGTCTTAGAGACGTCCTTCTCCCGGACTCTCAGCTGATGATACCCAGACCTCAAGTCTATCTTTGAATAGTAACACGACCCTTGCAACTGGTCGAATAAGTCGTCGATGCGCGGAAGAGGATAACGGTTCTTCACCGTTACCTTGTTGAGTTCACGGTAGTCGATGCACATCCTGAACGTACCGTCTTTCTTCTTCACAAAGAGTACTGGAGCTCCCCAAGGCGAAGAGCTTGGTCGTATGAAACCCTTTTCCAAGAGTTCCTGCAGTTGCTTTGACAGTTCCTCCAATTCCGATGGAGCTAGACGATATGGTGCGCGAGCTATGGGTGCTGCTCCTGGAGCGAGCTCGATCTGAAATTCGACCTGACGATGAGGCGGTAAGCCAGGTAAATCTTCAGGAAACACCTGAGGGTAATCACGTACAACTGGAATATCCTCCAATTTCTTTTCCTTTACTGATGCGTCTGAAACAAGAGCCAAAATGGCTGTGTGACCTTTACGTAAGCACTTCTGAGCCTTCAAGAATGAGATGATGCCAACCACAGCACCACTCTTGTCGCCTTGAACTTCAAGAGGTTCCTGACCAGAACGAGGAATGCGAATAATCTTCTCGCTGCATAGGATTTCTGCCTGGTGTTGGGACAACCAATCCATCCCAATCACGACGTCGAAGCTACCCAAAGCTATGGGAATGAGATCGATAGAGAAGGCTTGGCCAGCTAGGATAAGATTACAACCCTGAACTACGTGCGTGGCTTCTAGACTTTTACCGTTAGCTAACTCTACTACATGTTTGGTGGGTAAAAGTGTTGGTGCACGTTTTAGCAGTTGACACATTTTCACAGACATATAGCTTGTATCCGCACCCGAATCAAATAAAACAGTAGCATAAATATTGTCGAGGAGAAACTTACCCATAAGAACGTTGGGATCGTTCACCGCGTCTCCTCTTCCCAAAACGAAAGCTCGACCTCTTGCCTCGTTGCCATTATTGTTGTTGTTCCCGCCGTTGTTGTTGCCGTTGCCCTGGTTGTTATTGTTGTTGTTGCGGTTCTGGTTCAACTGAGGGCAATCGCGTTTGAAGTGACCTTCAGCCCCACACTGGAAACATCCCCGGTTTCCACGCTGTGGCTGCTGCTGCTGCTGCTGGTTCTGTGGAGCGGGTTGCTGAGGCTGCTGATTCTGATTTGCAGGCCGTGGACTCCTACAGTCTTTGGCCTCGTGCCCCATCTTAAGACACCTTTGACAACGACCCTTGTTACATGGGCCGTGGTGATGCCTGTTGCAGTTGTGGCACCTAGGCTGACTACCCTGATATCTCCTCTGCCTGTGACCACTAGAGGATTGCTGACTGGGACTCTGATAGTGGTCAATCTTCTGCTGCTGAGCTTGTGGCTGAACAGTCGCTGAGCCTTTGCTGGAATCCCCATCCCACTTTCTTTTACTGTCACCAGATGTAGCAGGAGTAACCGTGGTGGTGACGTTAGCAGTAGCATTAACACGCTTGGGCAGTTTATTCTGATCCACTGCCTGATCGGTGATACGGTGAGCGAGACGTTGAATTTCCTGGATGTTTTCGAGGTTAGCCGACGTCACGTGGCTCTGAATTTCTGGCGCCAATCCCTTGAGATACAACTCAATGCGCTTGTATGGAGGGTCCACCATAGTAGGACACAGAACGGCCAGCTCGTTCGACCGTTTAGTATACGCTTCAATTTCTGATCCAACCATTTTCAGGTTATACAGCTCGTCTTCCAACTTGTGAATATCTTCACGTGTACAATACTCACGCTTGATGAGTTCCTTGAAATCGTTCCACGGGGTGGCGTTAGCAGCTGCCAACCCTAGAATTTGCACCTGCGCGTTCCACCATGTTAGCGCGATTCCTTCCAAGGTGCCAGTGGCAAACTTGACCTTGCGAGCCTCAGGGCACTCGCACATTTCGAATACTGATTCTAGCTTTTCAAACCAATGGAGGAGTCCCACTGCCCCCTCGATGCCGCTGAAAGAATTTGGACGACAGTCCATGAAGTTCTTGAAAGTGCAGACGGGCTGCTGCGCGTGTTGACCTGCTTGAGCTGCTGCAACTGCCGCAGCAACTTGAGCTTGAACGAGAGCCTCTAGCTGGGCTTGCGTCATGTTGATTCTTCCAGACATGATCTTCATAGTAAAAGTAACGTAAATGAGAGTGGTTCGCGAGTAGGGCGATGACAGAAAAGTGTAGGCATATAGGTGTTCTCATGCTATAGTGTCATGTGTATCTAAATATAATGCGAGCAAAGTTCTAAGCAGCTCTAGCAAACAGGCAATAGTCATAACCTTATTACCTAGGATGTCGAGTCTTGCACGTGGAGCGAAGCGTCGTTGTGGATCGTTGAGAGCACTGTTCTGGTTATAGTCCGGTTTTAATAAAAACGTTTTCCCGTATTAAAACCAAGTTCTCTATAACCAATGGCTCTGATACCAATCTGTCACACCCCCAAAATCCACACGCGGAGTACCACCGCTTGGAGGCGTGACATGACCAGGATCAAGCCATCAATCATATCAAACATAGCATTTAATAATAAAAGTAATCAATGTAAATCGTCATGACATGATTGATGTTCCAAAACCAAACATCGTTTAAATAGCGGAAGCATAGTAAGGTAAACTCAAAATAGTTATAAGTTCAGAATAAGTTCATGATCCAAATCCCACAACGACCTGCTCCTCCTTGTGCAAGCTCCATAATGTACCTAAGGTCCTGCAAGGCATCCAGCAAATAATCAACAAACTAGTTGAGCGAGTTCACAGAAAGTAAGTTCATAACATAGTGCATAAATATAGCTAGTGGGGGCTTCCCATACTAGTGTGTACTAAAGGTGGGGGCTTCCCATGTTCATCCTGGTTAATGAGGGCTTCTCATTAACGGTACTTACTAGACTAACTTCCGACCATGTGTTCTTCTTTACCGAGAACAGGAAAACGTACAGGGTCACGTAGGCTTTACGTGACGTGCCCTTCCCCGAGGACAGTGGTACGCGTGGGGGCTACGTAGGCTTTACGCAGCGTGGCCTTCCGATCTGGAAGCCAGTAGATGGTATTGGGTTACGTAGGCTTTACGTAACGTGTCCTCCCGACCCGGGAGACAAATGGCAAACATAATGGGTTACGTAGGCTTTACGTAACGTGTCCTGACTAACCTGAGGACGATGGTCTATAGTCTAGAGAATGCGTAAGTACGAGTAACTCTTTTAACAATAACATATCCAACCCAATTCCCAACCCGGGAATCCCATGCCTTGGCTGTGTGAACTCACCTTGGTTTGCTCGGCAGATACACAAAAGAGTACAGGTAGCAAGTAAATGGTCAACCACGTCCTATCATGGTTATTATGCAAGTCAGGTTCGTATATAGCACGTATATTCATGTATGCTATCAAGTATGATCATGGCAAAACACATAAACGTATCAGCAGTTCATGTCATGTAACGAGTCCAAGTAGTCGGCCCCAATAAATATAAGCAGTCCCATAACAATCAGTTAAACAGAATCCAAGTGTTCGGCCCAAACAGATAAGCAGCCCAATGGAATAGCAGTCATAAGATTGGGCCCGTAACAATGAAGGCCCAACAGTGTACGTGCATTAACTCGTCTCGAGTCGCAACCGGCGATCTCGAGTCGCAACCGGAGATTACGAGTCGCAACAGCTGGTTGCGAGTCGCAATGGTGATCTCGGTTCATCATGGTCTGGTTACGAGTCGCAACGGGACTCGCAACCGTGGTCTCGGCTGGTGCTGTTTGTGGTCTCGAGTCGAGACGGGGAGGTTTCGACTCGCAATCTGAGTCGCAACCGGCTGTGTAACTGGTTTCCATAATTCTAGTCAATTAAACTCCGTGATTTCAGCAAACATATTCAGCAGTTTCGGAAACAGATCAAACACCGAAAATAACAGTTTCATAGCATCTTCAAATCAGCATCATTAACATATACATGACAGCCTCAAGAACACATAATCAGATCATCAAATAGGCCTAGACCGAATCATGAATCATATTATTGAACTAGCATGCAACCTAGCCGGTTAACATATACTTGGACCGATTAATCATATACGCATCAGAAACAATAACAGAAACAATAAGTTCATGATTCAATTATCATGTTTTCATATGTGAACCGAAACCCTAGTGAAAATCCTAACCGATTACAAAGGTCCGATAACTAATAAAACATATAATCATTATCATCATACCGAATATATGTATATAACACTAACATGCAACATGAAGTAAATTAACACACACCCAATAAATACTAACCGGAAGAAGGTAACAAGGGTGATCCGAACAATAAGAACCTCCGGTTAGAAGGGAGTTTTGCCGTCGGGTTTGCGAGAGGGAGAGAAGGAAGTCGCCTAGGGTTTCTTGTGTGTGTTTGTGTTTTGCAAAAGTAGTAAAACAAACCCCTTCTCCCGGTTTTGTGTTGCGAGTGGGGAGTGGGCCGAGCCCAACTCGGTATCAAATGGAGTCCGATTTCAAGGTGGCCCAAACGGGCTTGTGTGACCGGTTTGTGTGGTTTGGGCTCGTGCAACGCATAACATACATACACACATAACACACGTAAACAAATATTCATTTAAAATCATATAATTCAGTTCTCATAAGCACGTAACGTTACATCAAAGCAAGTCTAAAGTTCGAGTTGTCACACATGAGCTCTGATACCAACTTTTCTGTCACACCCCGACCACGTGTAACAACAAAACGTGGCGGAAACGTCGGGGAGTGTTGTAACAGAATCATTGTTTCATAACACATGGAAATTTAAATATTGTTTTATTGATTAAATGAACTCGTTGTTCTATTACAATCACATAAGTACAACTATGATCTTCCAAGTTTTAAAGTTGCTAAGGCACGGGTCCATCCTAAATGTAGCATGCATCAATAATCATCTCAAGACAGCACCTGAAACATGTGTAAAAATAGGTACGTCAGCATAAAAATGCCTGTGAGATACATAGGTTTTGTGAAAACGGAGTTCATGACTTATGTTTGAGAAAATGTTTAGTCATGAACTTTGTAAATTTGCTTTGTCTTGTAAATCATTTGAAAAACGATAGGATCAGATGATATGTATAAATAAGAGAATAATGTAGGGTTAACTGAATAACCATGTAAAATGAGTTTGTATAAGTTAAGTTGTTTGAAAAACAATGTTTTAATAAAACGTTTATGGTATATATAGAATATACCTTGGTTTTAAGAAAGTTGAATAAGTAATATATTAAAATATATTTCAGTTCCAATATTGTTAACTCAAGTGTGCTAAATAACGCCACGGTATGTAATGCAATGAAAACACTTATATATAAGAAGTACCAGCGGCGTATCTACCATGTTTTCATCACATTACACTCGTTCCGTTATCTAAACACTAACCAAAACCAAATCGTTTGATAGATAGTATATTAAATATACTTTAGTTGTTCAAAATAATAGTTTTCAGTAGTATATTACAAGTATACCTTGGATTTATAAATAACATATTAAACCATGTTTTAGTTTTGTAACTAACATATCAGTATATGCTTTGGATGTGATAAATAACATATTAAACTATGTTTTAGTTATGTAAGTAACATATCACAATATGCTTTGGATGATTACAAAATATATGTTGGTTCTTGTACAACACCACACATGAGAGTATATCAAACTATACTTTTTGGGAGTATATCAAAATATACTTTAAAGGTGCGATTTAAGAATTCATTCAGACCTGGTGCATCAAACTACACCTTTGAGACTATAAGGATACCACAAAGGAAATCCCTATTTGGATGGAGAAACAAATTGGTTTCAGACATTCCATGACAACAGGAATGGGTTGTCTAGTCCTATAGCGCTATATCATACTACCAATCGGTCTGGTGAAGAAAATAAGTACTATTCCAACAATTACTTTTGTAATCTTTGAGAAATCAGTGTTTAAACCATAGATAATCAATCAGTTTGTTAAAAGATATGTATAATCAATTATACTTTGAAATCATGAAAATAACAGATAGGTACACATGCTTCACCCCAAAACAGTTGAAAACAGTAGAAGAGGGGAACTATGTACTCACCTGAGATTGCTTTGAGTTCCTTGTATAACAACCAGATAATGCTAAAGATCACGGGATATCAAACGGCACCTAATAGGTAGCTATGTTAATATACCGGACCAAATCGGAAGGATCGGACAGTACGCGGGTTCGTAAACCAAACGAGTATGGAGACTCGTGTGATATGGCTTAGCAAAGCCTACATACTAAAATGAAACCTAATCTAAGTGCTTACGGTCCATCACGACCCGTTTAGGTAGCTTATGTTACCCTAACGCGTCGTTCGCGTAGAACGCGTTCGGAACGCCTAACATTGCGACCACACGGTATAACCTCGGAAGGTTATAGCTATGGTCACCTAATGTGTTTGGTCGGGTCCTAATGACCGACCAAATGGGTCGGGTTCGAAAGTATAAGCGATGGTTTAAATCGCTTACCTTACGACCCTATATAAGCACTAAACTAAAAGTGACGAGCTAAGCATGTTAGAACATGCTTAACTAAGTTTAGAAACAGGTTTGGCATCAAAACAAACGGCTTTGATGCCCACGAGTAGTTTGGTTACAAAATACGCAAGAATGCGCATTTTGGCCGAAACTACGACTCGTCACTGAGCCTAGTTAACGTGGTGATTAGTAGGTATAGTCACTACGGACTATAACCATCGTGATCACGCTCACGTTATGAAGTTCCATGAACTTCGCATCGACCATAAGCTGGTCAATGCAGAAAGTCAACAAAACGTTGACTTTCGGACTCGAAAAGCGAATAAAAGAGCGAAAGAAGACTTACGGAGGGTCCCCGAGTGCTAATCAAGACCAAATAGCTCAGGTATGAAACAATGGTTTCAACTTAGAGCTTTAAGATCTGATTTTGTGATTTTTACACAAAAGGGGGGGGGTATTTATAGGAAAAGTGGAACCGTTAGGATCGTTTTATCGAATATCGTGCCTTGATCTCGTGCGTACATGTGTCCAGTGGATAAGTTCAGTGAACTTGACCCTTGGCTCTTCATTGGGTGAAAAGGCATCGCCCCTTGATCGAACGAAAGGCCAGATTCTGCATTAAATGCAAAATCTTTCTGTCAGACATGTTCACGCGGCCCGCCTAAGGATTTGGCAAATCCTTACGCGCCCCGCCTAAGGTTCCCAGACCAGAATTTTCAATTTTGGTCCCTGCACTTCAGAAACACGTATTTTGGCCCATTTTTGGCACGTTTAAGCCCCGTTAACCTCATTTCAAGGCTCTAAGATGATGTTAAAGTGTAGGGGACTTGAAATATGCTCAAAAATATTCCGGATGTCGGTTCGTTTGGCCGTACGATCGCGATGTTCGCTTAATTACGACGGAATGCGCATAAGCGCGAAAGATGATCCAAATGACGCGACGAATGGATTTTTCTCATGCCAAACACTAAGGCATAATATTATAATGCTTACATAAATTTTTGGATGTCCGGATGTATTCAGAACGTAGGTTATGCGCGAAAGTGCAAACTTGTGCACTTTTTGACACTTTTAGCCCCTGAATGATCCAAAAGTTTGTTTTAGCATACCAAACCCCTCAAAGCCTATTTCTAAGCTATGTAAAGGATATTTATGGTATGTTTAACTTATGGACATGTTCCGGAATGTTCGTTACAGTTCAAATTGGCATACTTTCGCAGTTTGTCAAGTTTAGTCCCTGTAAGCGAATTAACTTGTTTTTGCCATACCAAAGCCTTCAAAACTTATTTCTAAGTTATGTAAAGGTTATTTAAGGTATGTTAAGTGTATGATGGTCTCCCGGAGTATTTTGTCGCATTAAACTGAGTACGTTTATGCACCAGTTTGCGTATAATTCTCCAGAAGGCGTTGTAGAGTATGAAATTGAACAAGAATTGATATGTGCAAAGCATACACATATTTATACAAATCCCAAGTATGAAATACAATATTTCCTTGGTTTGGCATTTGTTTGATGGTTGAAGTGACACAGGTGTCACACCTTGTTTAATAAATAAAATGTAACTTTAATTTCCATGGTTGTATAACAATTAATTCTGTCCACGACACTCCCCGGCGTTTCCGCCGCGGTTGCATGTTACACGCGGCCGGGGTGTGACAGAAGAGTTGGTATCAGAGCCATTGGTTATAGGGAATTAGGTTATTAGTAATGCTTCGACCTAGACTATAACTTTCTAGGACCCTAACACAAGTTATCTTGTGTTTAGAGTTTAAAACATGCACATCACCTATCCTTAGGTGATAACCACAACAGGAACTTCGGTTCCGAATCCGCTTTGAAAATTAATCATCTGTTCTAGGATGATTGATTACTAGGTTTTGAACCCTCTGTTATAAGGTTTTGAACCCTCTGTTATAAGGTTTTGAACCCTCTGTTATATGGTTTTGAACCTCTTTGGATTTCAAAAATCCCGTCAAAGTTTTGGGTTAATAGTGTGAACACGTGCGAACTGGAAGAGTGAATGCCTGTACCCTGGGTTTTCTGTCTAAGGCTAGAGTGTTCGTACAAATCCACATAATCGGACCAGTCACTCTTACCTGGGAACTCTTGGGGTGAGTGTTCACTTATAGGCGAGCATGTCTTCGCGATACACTAATCCTGACCCATTTACTTTGACTAGACATTTCATGTCGCTTATTTGCTTTGCGATGCATAACCGCCATCTTTGCTTTTGTTGATTTTGCTTCATCTCATTCTCTTCATCCAATCATCTCACTCGTTTCATTTCATGTTTTTCTCTTCTAGAATGCCTCCTCGACGCGACAACCAGATAGCTACTGCCGAGCTGGCGGAGATTATTGCGCAGCAGATGGCTGCTCAATTTCCGAATCTCTTTGCTCAATGGAACCAGGCCAACAACAACAACAATGGTACATGCAAATACAAGGATTTGAACTCGGCTAAGCCACTCAAGTTTAGTGGTTCTGAGGGAGCAACTGGGCTTCTTCAGTGGTTCGAAAGCATCGAGAACACTTTCCGTCATGTGCAGTGTCCTGACAATCGCAAGGTCGAGTTTTCTTCAAGCGTATTTCAGAAGAGGGCTCTTACATGGTGGAATGGGGTTATGAGAGATCAAGGTGCAGAAGTTGCTCTAGCTCAAACATGGGCTGAACTGGGAGCTCTTATGATGAGGGAGTTTTGTCCTCGTCATGAGCAACGAGCATTGGAGAAAGAATTTGATGTTTTGAAGCAAGATAGTGGCGAGCACAGGGCTTATACGGATAGGTTTGAGGAGTTGAGTCTTCTTTGCCCAACTATGGTTACCCCACTCGATAAGGCCATCGAAAGGTACATCGACGGCCTACCTGACTCAGTACAAGACATTCTCACTGGTAGCAACCCTACCACACTCCGTCAGGCAATCGAATTATCAGCGACACTGACTGAGTCGCAAATTCGGAAGAATAAGCTACACAGGAAGGGTGACAAGGGCAAGAAACAGTCGGCTGACAAGGAAGATAGCAAGAAAGGTCAAAACAAGAAGGGGAAGGATTCTGGTTCCTCAAGGGGGTCAAGGAAGCGTAAGGCTTCCCAAAATTTTGCTGTGACTGCCCAAGCTAACCAGGCAGCTCCCAACCAAGCCGCACCCAACCAAGCCGCACAGCCTCCAGCCAAGAAACCCTATTCAGGAAGTGCACCTTTGTGCAATCGATGCAATAGTCACCACCAGCCACAATATCAGTGCCGCTTCTGTACTAACTGTGGGAAGTCGGGTCATCTTGCCGATGTTTGTCGGTTTGCTCAGAATCACGCAGTCCAGAACCCTGCTCAACAGGTTGCTCAGCAACAGGGTCAGGCTGCACGACCAAACTACCCACCAGGTGCATGTTATAATTGTGGGGATCTGACCCACTACAGAAATCGGTGTCCAAGACTAGTCAACCAGAACCAGAATGCAAACCAGAATCCGGCACCGGCTCGAGGTCGAGTCTTTAACATGAATGCACAAGAAGCACAAGCAGACAACGAGGTGGTGAACGGTACGTTCTTTATTAATAATCAGCCAGCATCTGTTCTTTTTGATTTGGGTGCCGACAAGAGTTTTGTGTCATTGTCTTTTGAGACAATGCTTCGCGTGTCTAGAACGAAACTAGGTAAACCTTTGACAGTAGAGGTTGCCAGTGGAGAACCCATTATTCTTAATTCTGTTCTACGCAACTGCCAGTTGAACCTTGACGACCATATTTTTCCGATTGACCTCACGCCAATGCAACTTGGAAGCTTCGACGTTATAGTGTGAATGGATTGGTTATCCAAGCATCGCGCAGAGATAGTTTGTTCTGAGAAGATTGTTCGTGTACCGCTGTCTACAGGCGAGATCCTGCAGGTTCGTGGTGAGAAGCCTGCCGGTGGTCTTAAACTCATGTCCTGTTTTAAAGCACGGAAGTATCTGCGAAAGCACTATGTGGCTTTCTTAGCACATGTTACAGCAGATAAAGGCAAGGGTAAGTCTATTTCAGATATTCCTGTCGTTTGGGATTATTCCGAAGTATTCCCTGAAGACTTACCTGGTCTACCTCCAGCACGCCAAGTCGAGTTCCGTATTGACCTCGTACCTGGTGCAAATCCCATTGCCAGAGCTCCATATCGTCTTGCACCGTCTGAGATACAAGAGTTATCTAAGCAGCTTCAGGAGCTCTCCGACAAAGGTTTTATCCGTCCTAGCTTTTCACCTTGGGGTGCTCCCGTTCTCTTTCTAAAGAAGAAGGATGGATCTTTTAGGATGTGTATCGATTATCGTGAGCTTAACAAGCTTACCATCAAAAATCGATATCCCCTACCTCGCATTGATGATCTCTTTGATCAGTTGCAAGGCGCTTCTTATTTTTCGAAGATTGATCTTCGATCTGGATATCATCAGCTCCGTGTGCATGAAGAAGATATTCCAAAGACAGCGTTCCGTACTCGTTATGGACATTATGAGTTCACAGTCATGCCATTCGGTTTGACTAATGCTCCTGCTGTTTTCATGGACTTAATGAATAGGGTCTGCAAACCTTACTTAGATAAGTTCATCATCGTTTTTATTGATGACATTTTGATATATTCTAAGACGCGAGCTGAACATGAGCAACATCTTCGTCTTACTCTGGAACTCCTAAAGAAAGAGCAACTTTTCACCAAATTCTCCAAGTGTGAATTCTAGCTTAAAGAAGTTCAATTCTTAGGGCATATTGTCAACGAACAAGGTATTCATGTAGATCCCTCCAAGATCAGCGCGATTAATGTGACATCTGTGCCTCCAAGACCATCGAACAAATACCAAATCAATGAAATATTGTATTTCATACTTGGAATTTGTATAAATATGTGTATCGTTTACACATATCAATTCTCGTTCGATTTCAAGCTCTAAATCGCTTTCTGGAAGGTTATACGCGATCTGATGCGTAAATATAACCAGTTTAATGCAACAAACACTCCGGAATAGTGACATAGGCTTAACATACCTTAAATAACCTTTACATAACTTAGAAATAAGTTTTGGATGGTTTGGTATGCCGAAATCAAGTTTATTCGATCGCAGGGACTATTTGCGTCAAACTGCGAAACTATACCGATTCGTATGGTGTCGAACAGTCCGGAACTTGATCATAAGTTAAACATACCATATATAACCTAAAAATGGCTTAGAAATAAACTTTGATAGGTTCGGTGTGCGAAAACATGCTTATATGATCTTACAGGGACTAAAAGTGTCAAAAACGGCGTAAGTTTGCATTTTCGCGTGTATCTTACGTTCTGGACACATCTGGACATCCAAAATTTTTGTACACACTAAAATACTTTTTATTTTAGTGATTGCCATGCAAAAATTCCATTCGTCGCTTAATTTGGGTCGATTTTTGCGTTCGTTACGACTTCCGTCGTAATTAACCGAACAACGCGATCGTACGACCAAACGAACTGACATCCGAGATGTTTTCGAGCATATTTCAGGTTCCCTATGCTTTAACTTCATTTTAGAGCCTTGAAATGAGGTTAACGGGGTTTAAACGCATCGAAAAAGGCTTTAAACACGTGCAGGGACCATTTCTGTCAATTTTGAAACTTTGCTGAACCTGATACATGCTAGCGTAGCGCGAGCCCTAAGGCCTATGCCCTAGCGCTACGCGAGTGCCTCATCTGGGCAGAATGTGTGTTTTCAGCAACAGTTTGTAATTTCAGGGGCTAAACTTGCAATTTCTTTGTGTGGTAACCAAGTTACCACCTCTCCAAGGCTTTGCACCTGCTCCTAACACTTGTATGGATGAGATTTATTCCTTAATGGCTAAACAAACCACTTGTGATGATCCTAGAGCATCACCACAAGTATAAATAGCCCATCCATTTCATTCATTCCTTGCTCATTCTTCTCATTCCTCTCTTCACATCTGCTTTGGAGCTCTCTCTCAAGCATTTGGGACTTGTCTTCTTTGTAGAAAAGATAGCAAGGACTATTGTGAGCCTTCTTTCATTCTTTTTCTTGCTTTTTCCTTATGTAGTGCAGAAAGTCAAACAGTTTGGCCAACAGTTTGACTTCCGGTTTTGACCATCAATTGGTCAAGTCAAAGTTCAATTGAACTTTGAAACGTGATTGTAATCACGATAGTTATAATCCTTCGCGATTATAACCGCTGATTACCACGTTATCTAGTTGTAGTGTCGAGTCAAAGTTTCGGTCAAAATGCGTTTTAGCACGCATTTTGCAACGGAACTACTATAGGGTATCAAAACACTTTGTTTTGATACCAAATCAGTAGGTTAGACATGTTTTGACATGTCTAACTCGACACTATTAGTTTGTGCTTGTTTAGGATCGTAAGATAAGCGGACTAAACAACCGCTTATACTTCCGAACCCGACCCGTTTGGTCGATCTTTGGATCCAACCAAGCTTAGTTAGTGATCATAATTTCATAGGGAATAACCACTGAGGTTATAACCTTATGATCACATAGGATTGGTTAGTCATTTGCTAGTTAGCTTGTATGCCCATAGTAAATGACCAAAATGCCCTTTTGAAGCTAGAATCCGTAATTTGACTATGTGAACATATCTTTGACAAGTAATCTGATTTAGTAACATGTTTAGGAATAATTGGGCATGTAAGACTTCAAGCAACCGTGTTTTGTGTGTTCATTGTGTACAGAATGATATGAGAAGATCGTTCACACATACAGGATCATACAGTTGCATTCAGTAGTATACAATTATATACAGAATCATACAGTTATATACAGAATGGACAGTAGTATGCAATTATATATACAGAAGCATACAATCAGCTTTATTACAGTTGTTTGCCATAACATAGAACACTTATTCACGCATATCGAATCAACAACTAGGACAATACAACTCACTTGATGAAATTCGGGCCCCTTTGCACAGTTAAAAGGTCGGACAGGAGACAAGGGCTTAAAACCCTGACCACATGTGCAAAAGTCGGACTAGAGGGACTCCCCACCACAAATTCGGACTAAGGGGTGGGGGATTTCCTTGCTAAAAACTCGGACAGGGTAACAACCCCACCAAAAACTCGGACAGTGTTGCTGCTTGTCCAAAAAGTCAGACCAGGGCCATCCATGACAAAAACTCGGATTGGGGGGGGGGGCTTCACAAGGTCGGACAGGGGTCTTGGGGTTAAAAGTCGGACCCCATATCCTCTTGCCAAAACTCGGACAACACAAGTGTTTAAGAAACTCGGACCCCCCCCCCCTTCTAGGGTTTAAAAGTCGGACAAGGGAAAGGGCATAAAATTCAGACAGTAGCATGCACACAAAACTCGGACAATCTAACATCACAAAGATCGGACTCCCTAGTGTTACACAAAAGTCGGACAGGGTATGACTTGCACAAGAATTCGGACTACCCCCTCTCAAGCATAAAGGTCGGACATCCCATAGAATCAAAAGGTCGGACATCCCTTAAAATAAAAAAGTCGGACGTACATGCTATCAAAACTCTGACAAGCATAACTCATTAGATATTCAATTCCATTGCACGATTGTAACAGTTACGTTCTTGGTTTTCACATGATCAGGAAACCCTAACTCATACAGTGCATAGCAGCAATCAAATCAACAGTTAACATTTCTAACATACCATGAATCTAAATCATCCGGCAATCGATTGTACGACTAATCAACAACATTATCACAATAATCAGAATCCAATCAACAATTACAGAACTAGCATGTGAAGAACTAGGGTTTACAAGAATCACAAGAATCAAGAATTGATAACAATCAAATAATCAACAAACAATTACCTTGGATTGATTCTAGAGAAAGTGTGGAATCAAGGGTGGTTAAGAACTTGTGCCAATGATGATGATGATTGCCAGAGAAGATCAGAGCATAAGCAAGTACGTGTTTTGGTTTTTGTGTAGTGATTAGTTAATGATTAGGGTTAAGAATCATTAGGATTTCACTAATTACCCTATACATCCCCAAGTATCATATTTTACATAAGTACACCATCTCAAAACAATTTCACAGTTTCACCACCAAGTTCATACACTTGACAAATCTTTCAACAGTAACACATAACCATTCTCACATACAATATACTTAACTGAATCAAAACGTTACAGTTTCATAGTAAACTAATTGTGCAACTAAACAACTAAACAACCAATGAACGTGCAATAAATGCGAAATAGGAATCTTGGAAACTCGAGTTGTCACACTATAGGTATCCAATACATACACATATATAGCACATGTACACATACTTTTAGCAAGTTTCTAAAAATATATAATTTTTCTTACCAAAAATTATATTTACACATTGTTATATTTTTACCCAATTATTTTTGTAAAAATATAAGTTTAAGTTCCTAAGAACTTCTTGAATATTTAAATCTTAAATACTCTATAATGACGTTTAAGACCACTAATCGCATTTAACGTTGTTAATCACCCCTTTAATTCCTTCTTTAATCGCGATTAGATTTTTAGAAAAATTCGCCATAGTTTCCCCTAAACTATGACATTTCCCACATTATAAAAACGCGTTTAAATCATAATCACAATCAATTTTCCAAAGCAAGTTTCAATGTATCAACTTTTTATACATGTTTATATGTTAACATAACTTCCACATTTCATGAACTTTCATAATACACTTTTTATACAAAAAAAAAGTTAGACTTTTTAAAGTAATTTTCATAATAAACAAGTTGTTTAATTTATCTTGTAAAAACAAAGTTCACTAAACTTCCCAATATTAAGTTTTAAACCTATTTAAACCCTTGTTTCTTAAGTAATCCAAAAATTGTATGATTAGTTCATGAAATGAGTATGATGATCTTTCTTGATTTAAACATAACCATGTTTAAATCACCTATTTAAGTTCATCATGATAAGATGAACACAAATATAAAATACTACATGAAACTAACAACATGATCATCATAAATATAAATTTTAACTCACTAATATTAACAAAAATTACATAATCATCATGAACACATGAACATATTAACACTAAACAACATAAATCAACACATAATATATTCATATTTAGTGTTTATTAGCTTTGTGTTTAGGGTTTTTGATTATGTTAATCTTTAAATTCAAGATAATCAACTTGTACAATAATAATCTACTAATAATATGGAGCTTAAAAATGATGGTTAGAGATCTTACAAGATTGCACTAGCCAAAATAAGAAAATAAGAAGATTAAGCTCCAAAATGCTCCTAATAAAGCTCCATGTTTAACCCATGTAGAGATGTTCTTGAAATGGTTAGATTTAGAGGAAAATGGAATGTTTATGGAAATTTGAAGGTGGGATTTGTGTATATGAAGGCAGCCGTGAGTTTTAGGGGAAAGAAGGAAGCTTTTGTGTTTTTCAAAAGTGTTGAAAATGATAGGAAATGGAGTGTGATGTTGATATGATAGATATGGTGTTATAATAATTTTTCAATAACTCTTCAACACTTACCATACTCAATATCTTCACAATTTCAAACATAATCAAGGGGTGGGGCCCCTTTGTTGACCGAATTTGGGGAAAGTTTGCAAAGATTTTTTTTTTTAGCTTTACATAAATAATATATATTTTAAGTATAGATATTTAGGTTGTTATGTCAATAAGGTTATTTAGGGTGTAATCTATGGTTTAGGGTGTTAATGATCTTAACTAGTTCATAATACTAGTTGGTATTAGTTTCGGATGTTAAAAATACCACTAGTTTGCTTGTTGGTTCCATATGGGGTGATATACGAGAGGTGAAATATAGTACCGAGAGCTATGGTTTTAAATTACCATCGATGTCCCTTGTTCATCATGAAACCCTTCAATTTCTTTGAGATCGTTTGTATAACAGTCTGTGATTAGGGTTTTGATCTTCAAAACTCTATAACGAACTCGTTAGCAATAGTTTTCAATCTGGAATTAGGGTTTTTTTCTTCTTGTTTTTCAAATCGCCGCCATAGTTGTCTGTCTTGATATCCTGTTTAATTAATCCGGTTGTTATTGGTCGCGGTTTACTGAGTTAAATTTAGCTAGATTGATACTCTGGATTAATCAATTAGGATTGATATTCGGCGCTAGGGTTAAGGATTAGGGTTCTGTTTTCTTTGGGCCTGGTGCTTGTTTTGTGGTTTCTTGGTTTTGTGTTGCTGATTCAGGTGCATGGTATTTTCTTTTACGTTGATTAAAGGAGAGTGGACGTATTACCAATGAATGATCGTGATTTTCCGGGGAGTAACATCCCTGAAAAGCTGGTGAGCAAGGGTTTATTTGATCAGAATGGAGTTCCGTTATCTCCGTTTGCTGCTGATATACGCGAGACATGTTCGTCTCCGGATACTGTTCCTGTTCGTGGTATTGGCCTACGGGTGACTAATATTGAGGGAATATCTACGATGCCAAGGAGAGGTATGTTTTACTCAGACAATGTCTCGGTTATAGATGGACTTGCTGCTATTTCTAAACCCGTTACTATGGATAATGCTGTGAAAGACGGTTCGGGTAGTGTGGGGGAAGGGGAATGTCATGTTCATGGGACTAGTAGTCAGCAGGAGCATGTTACTGGCGCAAAATCATATGCTCAATCTGTTAGGGGAACTAGTGAAAGGAAGGTAAATTTTCGTTCGTTGGAAGCTGAAGAGAAGCAGGATGGATGTGATGTTGTTCTTTCTAGGGATTCCGTTAGAGTGGTGCAAGATAAGTTAGCAAACACTTTGTATGGATACTTTTTGGGGGATCGTGTCGCGTTTCCGGTTGTGGACTACTTTGTTAAGAATAATTGGAAGCGTTTTGGTTTACAAAAATCTATGATGAACGCCAATGGGTACTTCTTTTTCAAATTTGCGGACCATGCAGGTATGATGAATGCTCTGAATGAGGGTCCATGGATTATTCGATCTCAGCCGTTGTTTTTGGAACTCTGGTCCCCGTCCGTTAAGCTGGAGAAGAAAGAGGTGAAGAAGGTTCAGGTATGGGTTAAGTTCCATGAAGTCCCTATAGCGGCATATACTGAGGATGGTTTAAGTTTAATTGCTACTACTATAGGGGAGCCGAAAGCCTTGGACTCTTTTACTACTTCAATGTGTGTAGATATGTGGGGTAGAAGCAGTTTTGCCCGTGCTCTGGTTGAGATTTCAGCCGATTCTGAATTCAAGGAGGAATTAACCATTGCAGTTCCTCGGCTTGATGGAGATGGATTTATCAAGGAGAAAGTTTATGTCGAGTACGAATGGTGTCCTCATAGGTGTGAGCGATGTAGGGTTTTTGGTCATACTAACGAGTGCTGCCCTAAGCAAGCTTCGAAAGGCTTTAATGGTAATACTCAACATGGGAAGTCCAATGGTAAACAACCTATTCAGGAGAGGGGTATTCCAAAGAGGCAGCCTATGGTCGATGATGATGGTTATACCACGGTTCAAGGAAAGAAGGTAGCTAGGAAAGTTGGGTTCAATGTCAATAAACCGAAGCAAAAGTTTGAATATAGACCTGTGGCGTCTAAGGGCAAAAAAGATGAACCGGCTTTTGCGTCTAAGGGTGGGGGTACGAGTTCTAATCCAGGTGGTTCAAGGAAAAAAGCTGAGCCGGCTGTCGCGTCGGTTCAGGTTTCGAACTCGTTTGATGCTCTGAATGATCCAGATGTGAATATGGATGAGAATGGGGATACCTCTGGGCCGTCACATCATGAGGTGGAGGATGAAGAGGTTGTTGAGGTGCTGAATGCATCATATGGAGATGAGATGGACGATTTTTTGCGGAAGGGAACGACTAAATCGGATGGAACAAAAGGGGCAAGCACTCCTTCTTCGTTGGTTAATCATGGTTAGTATTGCTTCGTGGAATATTAGGGGTTTGAACCGCCCCATTAAGCAAACTGAGGTTCGACAAGCAGTTAAGGATTTCAAGTTAAGTCTATGTGCAATACTGGAGTCACACGTTCAGGTGAGCAATCTTTCTAAAATTTGCAAGTCTATTTTTCGTTCGTGGCACTGGACGTCTAATGGGGCTCAGTGCAATAAGGGTACGAGAATTATTGTCGGATGGGATCCTAGTATTTTGGATGTTATGGTGCTCTCAGAATCTGATCAAGTTATGCACTTGCAACTGTTTTTCAAACAGGTGAAGAAAATGGTTTTTTGTTCTATAATTTATGCAGCGAATTATTATGTCAGTCGTCGGGATCTTTGGCATAATCTCTCAATGCACAAACTATTCGTCCGCAATGAACCTTGGGTGATGCTAGGTGATTTTAATTCGGCTCTAAACCTTGAAGACAAGTCTATGGGTTGCTCGTCGGTGTCTGCTAGCATGAAAGAGTTTCAAGCTTGTGTAGATGATATTGAAATGGTTGACTTAAATCGAACTGGTATCCATTTTACGTGGAATCAAAAGCCTAAGAAGGGGATTGGGTTAATGAAAAAGATTGATAGAGTTATGGGAAATACCCAGTTCATAGCCAGCTTTCCTAGTGCTGTGGCGATGTTCTACCCGTCCAGGTTATCGGATCACTGTCCGTGTGTCCTAAAGGTTCCGGAAATTAATAAACCTAAACATCGGCCTTTCAAATTTGCAAATTTTCTGGTTCATAAACCTGAATTCATGGGGATTGTTAAGCAGGCGTGGGATATGAGTGTTAGTGGTGTGCATCAGTTTTCTGTGGTTAAAAAACTTCGGCTGCTTAAGCAGCCTCTACGCGGGTTACTGTTTCAGCAAGGTAACTTGCATAAAAAGGTGCAACTTTTACGTGATAGACTTGATGGTATCCAGCGAGATATGGATACGGATTTGAATAGTGTGAATCTACGGGTTGAGGAAGCTAATGTTCGGCGTGCTTATCAAGAGGCTTTGCTAGATGAAGAGAGATTTTTGAAGCAAAAGTCTAAGGTCGACTGGCTTTCGGCTGGTGATATGAACTCGGCTTTTTTCCATTCAGCGCTCAAAAATAAAATTCATTACAGTCGGATCGATGTTATTCGGGATACTAGTGGTAAGGAGTTTGAGAATGATTTAGTCCAAAAAGCGTTTGTGGAGCATTATGAAAAATTTTTGGGATGCAAAGGGACTACGTCGCTAAGTCCATCCCCCGATTTATTTGCAAAAACGCTGGAGACGGGTGTTGCCACTCATATGGTTAGACCGGTCACTCCCGATGAGGTTAGACAGGCTATCTTTTCGATTGGCTCGGACAAGGCTCCTGGGCCTGATGGCTTTACTGCTGGTTTCTTTAAAAGTGCTTGGCCAATCGTTGGTAAGGAAGTCTCGAATGCCGTGATGGATTTCTTTGTTACAGGGAGGCTCCTTAGGGAATTAAACCACACGCTCATTGTTCTGATCCCTAAAAGTACGTCCCCATCTGTAGTCACAGATTACCGGCCGATTGCTTGTTGCAATGTCCTGTACAGATGTATTAGTAAAATTATTGCTGAGAGAATTAAAGTGGCGCTGAATGATATTGTCAGTATCAACCAATCTGCTTTTGTGCCGGGTAGAAAAATCTCTGATAACATATTGTTAACGCAAGAGCTGATGCACAATTATCACCGGAATATAGGCCTGCCTAAATGTTCTTTCAAAGTTGATATTCAGAAGGCGTATGATACTGTGGATTGGGATTTTCTCAAGAATATATTGATTGGGTTCGGGTTTCATGCTGATATGGTCCACTGGATTATGGTATGTGTTTCTACTACCACTTTTTCTGTGTGTATCAATGGTGATGTTCATGGTTTTTTCAAGGGTAACCGGGGCCTTAGACAGGGTGATCCAATTTCTCCATACTTGTTCACGCTTGTCATGGAGATTCTTACGGCTATCTTACATCATGCGGTTAGGATTGACTCTTCTTTTAAATTTCATAACAAATGCGAACGCCAACAGATCATCAACCTCTGTTTTGCGGACGACTTGTTTATTTTTTCAAGAGGAGAGATTGCGTCGGCCAGGTGTATTATGAAGTCCCTTGATTCGTTTACGAAGATGTCGGGTTTATTACCTAATATTCAGAAAAGTACAGTTTATTTCTCTAATGTGCCGTCTTATATTAAAAATGCGATTTTGAATATTATGCCATTCAGGGAGGGTACTTTGCCAGTGAGATATTTGGGTGTGCCTCTTATATCTTCTCGTTTGCTGTATAAAGACTGTCAAGTGATGGTGGAGAAATTAGAAAAACGTATTATGCATTGGAGGAACAAACTCCTTTCTTTTGCAGGCAGGGTTCAACTCATTGTTTCGGTCTTGTCTTCGATGTATATCTTCTGGTCGTCAGTGTTTATCCTGCCGAATCGGGTGATCCTTGAGTTGGAGGCGATGATGCGAAATTTTTTATGGTCTCAGGATAGTGCGTTTCAAAAAGGGCGTGCCAAGGTGTCTTGGAAAGCGATCTGTGTGCCTAAGTTTGAGGGTGGGCTAGGCATTCGTCGAATCAGAGATGTTAATAAAGCGCTTATGACAGCTCATATTTGGAGTATTATTTCGAGACGGGACTCCTTGTGGGTTCAGTGGGTTCACTCATACAGGTTGAAAGGGAAAAGTTTCTGGGCTTGTAGAGTTCCTGCTAGTTGTTGCTGGTCATGGAGGAAGATTCTTCAGATTCGGCCGATTATGCGGAGTTTCATTTGGTCCGATGTTGGTAATGGTTTAAGTACGTCAGCTTGGTTTGATAACTGGAGTCGATTAGGTCCGCTCGAGCAGTTTATTTCGCCTAGATCGATTGCAAATGCGGGGTTCAATATGGAATCAAAAGTCTCGGATGTGTTTGCTAATAATTCGTGGAGATGGCCAGCCGCTTGGAGGGATTTATATCCGGTTCTGATACAGCTGGATCAATTGTCTTTTGATACTCACAGACCTGATAAACTTGTATGGCGACATGGAGATCAGATTCATGATTTTTCTACATCTCGTGCTTGGGATTCGATTAGGCACCGAGAATTGGAGGTTGGGTGGAGTCGCATTGTTTGGTTCGGTCAATGCATTCCGCGTCATGCGTTCTTATTGTGGCTGATCATGAGAAGAAAGTTACTCACTCAGGATAAAATACTGTCTTGGGATTTCTCGCGTAGGAAGAATATGGATATGATGTGTTGTTTACTCTGTTATGCTAACCATGATTCTCACTGTCATCTGTTCTTCGAGTGTAAGTATTCTGCTCAAGTGTGGCATATGGTTAGGTGCAAAGTGGGTATGGCTTCGGTGCAGGCCAAATGGGATGATATTGTTAATTGGCTTATGTTACGGTCCAAATCGAAGTCGGCGGCTGATTATATATCGAGATTGGGGGTGGCTGCTAGTGCTTATTTTATTTGGCAGGAACGTAATGCTAGATTATTCAAGAATCAGTTGAGACCTCCGGAAATCCTAAGTGAACTTATTACACAACAGGTGCGGTATAAATTGATGGGAGCGAGGTTGAAGAATTGTGATAATGTGCGGCGACTTCTAAGGGAGTGGGAGATTGAAGGAACAGAACTCCATGATGATGGCGGCTGATAGAGTTTATGTTTTTTGATTTTTCTAGATAGTAGTCTAGTTGTTTGTTTTCCTTATTTTGGTGGTTTTGTTTGTCTTTTCTTTGTTATACAATCTTGGGGCATGTCCCATGATTGAACTAGTGTAGACTCTCTACACTACTTGTGCGGTTTTGGTTGTGAATATATAGAATCACCGGGGTAAAACCCTTTACCCAAAAAAAAAATTACCATCGATGCTATGACATTTATTTAGGGTGCTTACGACGCCAAAATATTGTTACCTGGTTCGCTAGACTAGTGTAAGTTGCATTTTGATACCTTAAATGCTTTCCGTTTAGGCGCCGACTAATTTATGGCACTATTGCGTCGTACCGATGAAGTTTTGTCACAAGTTGTTGTTCCACCGTCAAGCGAAGCATGAAGTGATTTCGAGTTTCAAAATAAGCTTAACTAGTTCAATAGCTTCTTCGTTTGGTTGTTTGTGACAAAAATACCGCTTACTAGTTTTCGGGTCGATAACGGACTAGTTAAGTGTATAGCGATATAGTATAGGAAGCTTATGATTCTGGTCATCTCATTGATATCCTTAAAATGTTTTAGTGTGTTTTTCATCAAGTGACATAATTCTGAAGTCACGGAAATGCTTTGTTATCGGTTCGGACAAGTTAAAAGTGCTATATTTTTAGCCGAAATAGACATTTTTGAGATTAGGGCGTTATACCGGAAAGTCTTGTTTCTTTGCAAGATGTGTTTTCATAATAATGTTTTCTTATATAAATGGACTCAGTTATGTTATCCGAGAGTCGTTTTTCAGTGTTTCGGTCTGATTTCACGGTTTGCTGGCATGAATAGTGTAACCGTGAATAGTGCACGTGGCACTTTCTACCAACACTTTTAGGACATTGTTTGCCTGATTTCGCAATGTGGCGAAAACCAACATATGTTTTAGCATTGTTTCCTTGTCCTAACCTTGTTATCCATTTAACGACACTGTTACGTAATTAAATAACGCTAAATGCATGAGATTATGTAAATAAAATAGTGATTAGTTTGTACGGAATTGCCGCTTTATTGCTGTGACAACTCGTATTTCGGACCTACCTTGATGTAACGTATGTGCACGATATATGACTTTATGAAATTGAATGATTAATCGAATGTATGATGGTATGCTATGTGTTATGTAATGTGTGTATGTAATTAATGACTCGAACGCACAACGTGCAACATGATCCGATCGCACAACAAATTACACAATCGTACAAGCCCGAGATTGGGCCGTATTTCTTGTGAACGGATTTTAGGGCAGCCCATGTTAGGGTTCGGCCCACCCACTTCAAACGCATAACCCTTAGAATGTAGTAACCATCTCTCATTTTCTCAACATACACTATCACACACAAAACCCTAAAGCTCATACTCCCTCTCTAGAAGCCGGCGGCAATCATCTTATATCTCGAAGCTTTCTTTGATTTCGTTTCCCTTCTCAATCGGTTAGTGTATTGCTATTGGTTTCATGATTTCTGTTGCATTATGTGTGTTACATGATATTGTATTTTCCATGATTCGGTACGATGATTAGGATTGTATGATGAATAGTAATAGTTACATGATAATATGCTATGAACCGGATTGAATGATGATAAATGCAACCGGCTGTGATATGGATTATATTGATGGATAATCATGTGCTAGTGAATCAGGTTATGCATGTAATCGGCTTGTTTGTGGTTGAATGTTAATGCTTGGATTTGATGTTCATGCTATGTTTAAGTCTAGGGTTCATAAGGATTGGATGTTAACTATCTTGTTTGATCGAAATCCATCATGTGATTGAAACTGTTAGATGTTAATTGATAGGGTGTAACATTGGAAACTTGGTAATTGATTGGCTATTGTAACTGATTGCTTGATTTACGAAAGGTTTGTTAACCGGTCGCACAAGACCCCTAGTCGCATAAGGGGTCCACTCGCACAAACCGGACACACAAGGTCAATCGCACAAGGTGTTTTAAATCGCACAAGGCGTGTTGGGTCACACGAGTTGTTAAGCTGTTGGGCCAGACAGCCCAAATCATATCGCGCAACCCAACCGAATCGTACAAGCCCTCATGGATCGCACATGTTGTTGGGCCGTAACTATGTTAGGTAATTACTGATTTGATTTCTGACCGAGCAAGCCCAAGGCCCACTCGTACAAGGCCGGTTTATGTCGTCTGGGCCGGATAGTTATTGGGCTGGACTTGATCGCACAATCCAGTTCAGTCGCACAAGGCTAACCGGGTCGCACAAGTTATGTTGGATCGCACAATGTCATTTATATGTTATTTATTGGGCCGAGTAGGTGTAGTTGATCTGTTATGATTTGTGGGCTTGTTTTAGTGGAATCGCACAACCCATTGTGGACCGCACAAGTAGGCGGATCGCACAACGGGTTGGGCCAATATTAATTGGGCTTCTTGATTTCATTACTTGATTGTTAAGATGTTGCCATGATCAATACGAGTTAGTGACGTGTTAACTTGTATGTTTTATACGTGCTTTACGTGAAGTCAAAACCTGACTTGTGTGGTAACCCTGTTAGGACGTGGTTGACCACCCTTAGTTCAAGAACCCTCTCTTCTTGTGTATCTGCCGAGCAAACCAAGGTGAGTTCACACAGCCAAGGCATGGGATTCCCGGGTTGGGAATTGGGTTGGAATGTTTGATATGGAATGATTACTTGTACTTACGCAATCACTAGACTATAGACCATCGTCCTCAGGATAGTCAAGACACTTACGTAAATCCTGCATAAACTAGTATCTGCCATTGTCTCCCGGGTCGGGAGGACACTTACGTAAATCCTGCGTAACCTAATATCCACTACTGTCTTCCGGGTCGGAAGGACACTTACGTAAATCCTGCGTAAACCCCACACGTACCACTGTCCTCGGGGAAGGGCACTCACGGAAATCCTGCGTGACCTTGTACGTATTCCTGTTCTCGGGTTAAAGAAGAACACATGGTTGCAAATAGTCTAGTAAGTACCATAATGGGAAGTCCCCGTTAGAGAGGATAAACGTGGGAATCCCCCACCAGTAATATATATATACAAGGTTTGGGAAGCCTCATTAGATGAACATATGCATTATTAATAGGAACTTACTTCCTGTGAACTCGCTCAACTAGTTGTTGATTATTTGCTGCATGCCTTGCAGGACCTTAGGTACATTATGGAGCTTGCACAAGGAGGAGCAGGTCGTTGTGGACAAATGGATCGTGATTACTGATGTCATTTCATACATTGATACTTATGTTTGGGTTTACTTAAATGCTTCCGCTATACTTAACTATGTTGGTTTGATAAACACCTTTCGTTTTGATGGATAACTATACTATTTATTACATGTTCAATATGATTGGTGGCTTGATCCTGGTCATGTCACGCTCACAAGCGGTGGTACTCCGCGTGTGGATTTTGGGGGTGTGACAGATTGGTATCAGAGCCAATGGTTATAGAGAACTTGGTTTTAATATGGGAAAACGTTTTTATTAAAACCAGACTATAACCAGAACAGTGCTCTCAACGATCCACAACGACGCTTCGCTCCACGTGCAAGACTCGACACACTAGGTAATAAGGTTTATGTTTATTGCCTGTTTGCTAGAACTGCTTAGAACTTTGCTCGCATTACGCTTAGATACACACGATGCTATTACATGAGAATACCTACGTGCTTACGCTTTTCTGTCATCGCCCTACTCGCGAACCAAATCTCACTTACGTTACTTTTACTATGAAGATCATGTCTGGACGAATTAACATGACTCAAGCCCAGCTAGAGGCTCTCGTTCAAGCTCAAGTTGATGCGGCACTTGCAGCCGCTCAAGCAGGTAGTATACCCTGCAGTATAGCACACACTAGGATCTTTAGATCCTACACTCCTAAACTAGGCCTTGTATTTAAACTTTGCCCTATTCATACACAATAGGTCAACACGCGCAGCCACCTGTCTGCACTTTTAGGAATTTCCTGGACTGTCGTTCCAGCACCTTCAACGACACGGAGGGAGCGGTTGGACTCCTCCATTGGTTCGAGAGGCTTGAAACTGACTTCGAGGTGCATGATTGCCCTGAGTCTCGTAGAGTAAAGTTTGCTACCGGAACACTCGAAGGTGCTGCATTAACCTGGTGGGAAGCACAGGTTCAAATGTTAGGGCTGGCAGCTGCTAATGCCACCTGTTGGAATGAGTTTAAGGACTTAATTAAGGAAGAGTTTTGCAGTCAAGAAGACATCCACAAACTAGAGGTAGAGTTCCTCAACCTACAGATGGTGGGGTCTGAAATTGGAGATTATACGAGGAGATCAAACGAGTTAGCCACATTTTGTCCTACTATGGTAGACCCTCCCACCAAACGCATCGAACTGTATCTCAAGGGTCTAGTGCCCGAAATTCAGAGTCATATGACCACATCTAACCTTGGCACTATCCAGCAAGTCACTCGACTGGCTCATCGTCTCACAGACCAGGCTGTAGAACAGAACAAACTACCGAAACGTGCTAAGACTGATACTGCATGTACTTCTAGATATAACAAACGCAAGTGGGATGAAAACCTGAGCACGAGATTAATTTTGGTCCAGCCTCTGACGCAGAAGCAAGAGATATATGACTACCAAAGGCTCGGACATCAGTTTTCTAGTAATCATGGGCAGAAAAGATATCGAGGAATTCATCCATGGTGCAACATTTGTAACAGACACCACAGCGGACGGTGTCGCAAGGAGCGATGTCAGAGATGTCTCAAGATTGGTCATGAAGCTAAGGATTGTCGAAACTCACGTCCTGTAAGTCAGGAACAACGACAACAACAGCCTCAAGCCCCACAGGCTCAGTGGCAGCAGCAAAGTTTTAGAGAATGTTTTCAGTATGGTACAAAAGATCACTATGAGAGACACTACCCACAATTGAATTGGAACCAGAATCAGAACCACGACCAGGGAAGCAGGAACGACAATGGGGTTAGCAGCGGGGGAAACAATGGAAACAATGACGCCCATGGCCGTGTGTTCGGGATGGGTCAGAGTGATGCAAGGGACGATCTTAACGTAATAATGGGTAAGTTTCTTCTCGACGACCTTTATATTACTGTCTTGTTTAATTTGAGCGTGGATACCAGTTTTATGTTCTTAAAAGATAGTCAAATGTTACAACGAACACCAACTCCCTTGGACACCAAACGTGTCGTAGTGTTAGTTAATGGTAAGGTCTAGAAGCTGTACTTAGTTTAGGATTGTAATCTTATCCACGCTGGTCAGACGTTCGTTACCGACCTCATTGCCTATAGATCGGGACAGCACCCATAGCTCGCGCACCATATCGTCTAGCTCCATCGGAATTGGAGAAACTGTCGAAGCAACTACAAGAGCTCTTGGAAAAAGGGCTTCATTCGTCCAAGCTCTTCGCCTTGGGGAGGTCCAGTACTTTTCGTGAAAAAGAAGGACGGTACCTTCAGGATGTGTATCCACTACAGGGAACTCAACAAGGTGACGGTGAAGAACCGTTATCCTCTTCCACGCATAGACGACTTATTCGACCAGTTGCAAGGCTCGTGTTACTATTCGAAGATAGACTTGAGGTCTGGCTATCATCAGCTGAGAGTCCGGGATGAGGACGTCTCCAAAACCGCATTCAGAACTCGTTACGGTCACTACGAGTTTCTTGTCATACCGTTCGGGTTAACGAACGCACCTGCCGTATTCATGGACCTTATGAACAGGGTGTGCAAACCCTATCTTGACAAGTTCGTCATTGTCTTCATCGACGACATTCTGATCTACTCCAAGAGTCAGGAGGAACACGAGCAGCACCTACGCCTTATTCTGGAACTCCTACGGAAGGAACAGCTATACACCAAGTTTTCGAAATGCGACTTCTGGCTTCGTGAAGTCCACTTTCTAGGCCACGTAGTGAACAAGGATGGGATTCATGTCGATCCATCCAAGGTAGACTCGATCAGAAACTGGCCTGCACCACGTACGCCAACGGGAATACGTCAATTTTTGGGTTTGGCGGGTTACTACAGACGGTTTATTAAAGACTTTTCAAAGATTGCTCAGCCGCTTACGCTACTGACACAGAAGGGTGTCACCTACCGTTGGGGAGATCCCCAGGAAACTGCTTTTCAGCACTTAAAGGATAGACTTTGCAGTGCACCTATCCTCTCTTTGCCAGAGGGCACAGATGACTTGGTGGTTTATTGTGATGCATCCATTCGGGGACTTGGATGTGTGTTAATGCAGCGCGACAAGGTTATTGCTTACGCTTCTCGTCAACTCAAGGTTCATGAACGCAACTACACGACGCACGATTTAGAGCTGGGAGCTGTTGTTTTCGTGCTTAAGATATGGCGACACTACCTGTACGGTACCAGGTGTACGATTTACACCGATCACAGGAGTCTCGAGCATATTCTTAAGCAAAAGGATTTGAACATGCGTCAACGACGATGGGTTGAACTTCTGAACGACTACGAATGCGCTATCAAGTACCATCCAGGCAAAGCCAACGTTGTGGCTGATGCCCTCAGTCGGAAAGACACTTTACCTCGGCGCGTGCGAGCGCTACAGCTTACGATTCAGTCTAGCCTTCCTGCACAGATACTAGATGCTCAGGCAGCAGCTTTGAAACCAGAAAGCGTCAAGGCTGAAGTCTTACGCGGCACACGACAACGATTAGAACAGAAGGCATACGGCGCCTACTATGTAACGGGGCGTATTTGGGTCCCACTTTATGGCGGTCTACGCGAACTTGTAATGGATGAAGCTCACAAGTCTCGCTATTCGGTGCATCCAGGGTCGGATAAAATGTACCACGACATCAGAACTACTTATTGGTGGCCTAGCATGAAGGCCCACATCGCTACGTACGTTGGAAAATGCTTGACCTGTGCGAGAGTCAAGGTTGAATATCAGAAACCAGCGGGCCTACTTCAGCAGCCTAAGATACCTCAATGGAAATGGGAAGAAATTTCCATGGATTTCGTTACAGGCCTACCTAGATCCCAGCAGGGAAATGATACCATATGGGTGATCGGGGATCGACTCACCAAGTCTGCACACTTCCTGGCTATAAAGGAAACGGATAAGCTCTCCACTCTCGCAGACGTCTATCTTAAAGAAGTTGTTTCGAGGCACGGGGTGCCCACATCCATCATTTCGGATCGGGATGCACGATTCACGTCAGAGCTATGGCAAGCAATGCACAAATCCTTCGGCTCAAGGTTAGACATGAGCACGGCTTATCACCCTCAGACAGATGGACAGTCTGAGCGAACGATCCAAACTCTTGAAGACATGCTTCGGGCATGCGTTATCGATTTCGGCAACGGCTGGGAAAAGCATCTCCCTTTGGTGGAGTTCTCATACAATAATAGTTATCACACCAGCATACAAGCCGCTCCATTCGAGGCATTGTACGGGCGTAAATGCCGGTCACCTCTCTGTTGGGCAGATGTGGGGGATAGTCAGATTACGGGTCCAGAGATTGTAGTGGACGCCACAGAAAAGATCGCACAGATACGACAACGCATGGCGGCAGCACGCGACCGTCAGAAAGCCTACGCGGATAAGCGTAGAAAGCCGTTGGAATTTCAAGTCGGGGACCGGGTTTTACTAAAAGTCTCACCCTGGAAGGGTGTGGTTCGTTTTGGCAAACGGGGCAAACTAAATCCGCGGTATGTCGGACCGTTCGAGATCATTGAGAAAATCGGCAAAGTAGCCTACAAGTTGAACCTACCAGCTGAACTCGGGGCAGTTCACAATGTTTTCCATGTGTCGAACCTAAAGAAGTGCCTATCAGATGAAACCCTCATCATTCCTTTCAAAGAACTCACTATTGACGAGCGGTTGCAGTTCGTCGAGGAACCAGTTGAAATCACGGACCAGGATGTGAAGGTCCTCAAAAAAACAAGAGAATCCCTCTTGTTCGAGTACGTTGGAACTCCAAACGTGGCCCAGAGTACACCTGGGAACGCGAAGACAGGATGACAGAAAAGTACCCCTAGTTATTCGAAACCAATGCAACCAATACTGAGGCTGAAGCTACTACTTCGGAATTTCGGGACGAAATTCCAGATCAACGGGGGGAGGATGTGACACCCCAGGAAAACCAGTGAACAATACAATTTACCTAGCTTCCTCAGTGAGTGCATACCAAATTTCGGGACGAAATTTCTTTTTAGTTGGGGATAATGTGACAACTCGTATTTCGGACCTACCTTGATGTAACGTATGTGCACGATATATGACTTTATGAAATTGAATGATTAATCGAATGTATGATGGTATGCTATGTGTTATGTAATGTGTGTATGTAATTAATGACTCGAACGCACAACGTGCAACATGATCCGATCGCACAACAAATTACACAATCGTACAAGCCCGAGATTGGGCCGTATTTCTTGTGAACGGATTTTAGGGCAGCCCATGTTAGGGTTCGGCCCACCCACTTCAAACGCATAACCCTTAGAATGTAGTAACCATCTCTCATTTTCTCAACATACACTATCACACACAAAACCCTAAAGCTCATACTCCCTCTCTAGAAGCCGGCGGCAATCATCTTATATCTCGAAGCTTTCTTTGATTTCGTTTCCCTTCTCAATCGGTTAGTGTATTGCTATTGGTTTCATGATTTTTGTTGCATTATGTGTGTTACATGATATTGTATTTTCCATGATTCGGTACGATGATTAGGATTGTATGATGAATAATAATAGTTACATGATAATATGCTATGAACCGGATTGAATGATGATAAATGCAACCGGCTGTGATATGGATTATATTGATGGATAATCATGTGCTAGTGAATCAGGTTATGCATGTAATCGGCTTGTTTGTGGTTGAATGTTAATGCTTGGATTTGATGTTCATGCTATGTTTAAGTCTAGGGTTCATAAGGATTGGATGTTAACTATCTTGTTTGATCGAAATCCATCATGTGATTGAAACTGTTAGATGTTAATTGATAGGGTGTAACATTGGAAACTTGGTAATTGATTGGCTATTGTAACTGATTGCTTGATTTACGAAAGGTTTGTTAACCGGTCGCACAAGACCCCTAGTCGCATAAGGGGTCCACTCGCACAAACCGGACACACAAGGTCAATCGCACAAGGTGTTTTAAATCGCACAAGGCGTGTTGGGTCACACGAGTTGTTAAGCTGTTGGGCCAGACATCCCAAATCATATCGCGTAACCCAACCGAATCGTACAAGCCCTCATGGATCGCACAGGTTGTTGGGCCGTAACTATGTTAGGTAACTACTGATTTGATTTCTGACCGAGCAAGCCCAAGGCCCACTCGTACAAGGCCGGTTTATGTCGTCTGGGCCGGATAGTTATTGGGCTGGACTTGATCGCACAATCCAGTTCAGTCGCACAAGGCTAACCGGGTCGCACAAGTTATGTTGGATCGCACAATGTCATTTATATGTTATTTATTGGGCCGAGTAGGTGTAGTTGATCTGTTATGATTTGTGGGCTTGTTTTAGTGGAATCGCACAACCCATTGTGGACCGCACAAGTAGGCGGAACGCACAACGGGTTGGGCCAATATTAATTGGGCTTCTTGATTTCATTACTTGATTGTTAAGATGTTGCCGTGATCAATACGTGTTAGTGACGTGTTAACTTGTATGTTTTATACGTGCTTTACGTGAAGTCAAAACCTGACTTGTGTGGTAACCCTGTTAGGACGTGGTTGACCACCCTTAGTTCAAGAACCCTCTCTTCTTGTGTATCTGCCGAGCAAACCAAGGTGAGTTCACACAGCCAAGGCATGGGATTCCCGGGTTGGGAATTGGGTTGGAATGTTTGATATGGAATGATTACTCGTACTTACGCAATCACTAGACTATAGACCATCGTCCTCAGGATAGTCAGGACACTTACGTAAATCCTGCGTAAACTAGTATCTGCCATTGTCTCCCGGGTCGGGAGGACACCTACGTAAATCCTGCGTAACCTAATATCCACTACTGTCTTCCGGGTCGGAAGGACACTTACGTAAATCCTGCGTAAACCCCACACGTACCACTGTCCTCGGGGAAGGGCACTCACGGAAATCCTGCGTGACCTTGTACGTATTCCTGTTCTCGGGTTAAAGAAGAACACATGGTTGCAAATAGTCTAGTAAGTACCATAATGGGAAGTCCCCGTTAGAGAGGATAAACGTGGGAATCCCCCACCAGTAATATATATATACAAGGTTTGGGAAGCCTCATTAGATGAACATATGCATTATTAATACGAACTTACTTCCTGTGAACTCGCTCAACTAGTTGTTGATTATTTGCTGCATGCCTTGCAGGACCTTAGGTACATTATGGAGCTTGCACAAGGAGGAGCAGGTCGTTGTGGACAAATGGATCGTGATTACTGATGTCATTTCATACATTGATACTTATGTTTGGGTTTACTTAAATGCTTCCGCTATACTTAACTATGTTGGTTTGATAAACACCTTTCGTTTTGATGGATAACTATACTATTTATTACATGTTCAATATGATTGGTGGCTTGATCCTGGTCATGTCACGCTCCCAAGCGGTGGTACTCCGCGTGTGGATTTTGGGGGTGTGACAATTGCCATTTGTCACATTCTCCCCCTGTTAAAAAGAATTTCGTCCTGAAATTCACGTTGAGTTATCCTTTAAAGGACTCTTCTCGACCAGGTGGATGTGTAATTTGTATTGATCTGAACTCCACGTTCCCATGTATTCTCGGGTTCATGACGTGAGTTCCAGCGGACGTTTACTAGTTTAATACGACTTCTCCTTTTCTTGTGGACTTTCCAGTCCATAACGTGAATTCCATCAACTAGGATGATAACTGTTTTCATTTGTTGGACTTTTCTTAAGATTCGACACATGAAATGTGTCGTGTACGTTACTGAGTTCTTCTGGCAGTTTCAACTTGTATGCGCCGGTACCGATCTTTTCTAGAATTTCAAATGGCCCAATGTATCTCGGGTTTAGTTTTCCGCGTTTCTTGAATTTAGCTACGCTTTTCCAAAGCGAGACTTTCAGTAAGACTTTGTCTCCGACCTCGAAGACTAATGGTTTACGTCTTCTGTCCGTGTAGCTCTTTTGTCTGTCACGAGCCGCTTTGATACGGTCTCGTATCTTTGCTATCTTGTCAGTAGTCTCTTGGACTAGTTCAGGGCCAATGAGTTGTTTGTCTCTAACTTCCGCCCAACACAGCGGTGATCGGCACTTCCGTCCGTATAGTGCTTCGTATGGGGCGGCTTTGATGCTTGTGTGATAACTGTTATTATAGGAAAACTCCACCAGCGGTAAATGAGTATCCCAGTTTCCGCCCAAATCCATCACACAGGCGCGAAGCATGTCCTACAACGTTTGGATGGTTCGTTCGCTTTGTCCATCGGTTTGCAGATGAAATGATGTGCTTAGATCCAAACGAGATCTAAGCGATTCTTGAAATGATTGCCATATTCTTGATACAAAGCGACCATCGCGATCCGAGATTATTGAAATAGGTACTCCTTGACATGCTATTATTTCTTTGAGATAAAGCTTAGCTAACTTCTCTATACTGTCTTTCTCGCGAATTGGCAAGAAGTGAGCTGACTTGGTTAATCAATCGATGATAACCCAAATCATGTCATGACCTCGAGAGGTCCATGGGAGTCCTGTAATGAAATCCATTGATATATGTTCCCATTTCCAAACGGGAATCTCGGGTTATTGTAATAGTCCAGATGGCTTTTGATACTCGGCCTTGACCCTTGCACAAGTTAGGCATTTCCTAACGTAGGTCGCAATATCTCCTTTGAGATTAGGCCACCAGTAATATTCCTTTACATCCTAATACATCTTATCAGATCCGGGATGTATTGAATATTTTGACTTATGTGCTTCATCAAACACTAAGTCTCGCAATCCGCCAAAGTAAGGAATCCAGATTCTTCCCATGAAGTATCTTGTGCCATCTTTGATCTCTTCCAGTTGTTTCTCTAATCCTCGCAAGGATTTTGCTTGAATGTTCTCCGGCTTTAGAGCTTCTAGTTGTGCATCGTGCACACGAGTAGTGAAGTTCATCTGAATGGTTAACTCTAAAGCTCATACTCGTAAAGTTTTGACTCGCTCTTTCCGGCTCAAAACATCCGCCACAAAATTTGCTTTGCCCGGATGGTACTTGATTTCACAGTCATAGTCATTCAACAATTCTACCCATCGCCGCTGGCGCATATTTAATTCTTTTTGATTGAATATCTATTGAAGACTTTTATGATCAGTGAATTTGGTACACATAGTACCATAGAGATAGTGACGCCAAATCTTTAAACCGAATACTACTGCGCCCAATTCTAAGTCGTGAGTGGTATAATCCTTTTCATGAACTTTCAACTGTCGTGACACATACGCGATGACTTCTTCACGTTGCATTAATACACAACCCAAGCCTTGGTGCGATGTATCACAATACACCATAAAATCATTGGTGCCGTCAGGTAGTGATAAGATTGGCGCTTGGCATAGTTTATCTTTAAGCGTTTGGAATGCCATTTCTTGTCTTTCACCCCAATCGAACTTTTTATCCTTTTGAGTGAGTGAGGTTAGCGGTTGAGAAACTTTAGAAAAGTTCTCGATAAATCTTTGATAGTATCTCGCTAAACCCAGAAATTGTCTTATGGCCTCTATCTTAGTTGGGTCAACATGTATCCCGTTCTCGTTCACCACATGACCGAGAAATTGCACCTCACGAATCTAAAACTCGCATTTTGATAACTTGGCATACAATTGTTCTTTCTTAAGCAACTCCATAATAGTTCTCAAGTGTTGTTCGTGTTCCGACTCTGTTCGTGAGTATATTAAAATGTCATCAATGAATACGATCACGAACTTGTTGAGATATGGCTTACATACTCGATTCATCAAATCCATGAATACGGCGGGAGCGTTTGTTAAGCCGAAAGGCATAACAAGGAACTTGTAATGCCCATAACGAGTCCTAAACGCTGTTTTAGGAATGCTTTCCTCTTGTATCCTCAACTGATGGTATCCGGATCTTAGATCGATCTTGGAATAAAAGCTGGAACCTTGTAATTGATCGAACAAGTCATCGATCCTTGGTAAAGGATGACGATTCTTTTTTTTTTGGGTAAAGGGTTACCCCGGTGATTCTATTAAAACAGTCCCAAATAAGTACAAGTAGTGAGGATGAGTTCCACACTAGTTCATATACAGGACATGCCCCATATATGTTAGCCAAGCAAAAACAAAACCATAAAAACCTATGACACCACATAGCCTAGTCTACTACACATTATGGAAAAACATCTAGTAGACACGACAAACAAAACATAGCAAGAGATTATCCTCCATCATCAAAAATAAAACTGCCACAGACCAGCAGCCCCTTGACACGAACCAACAACACTCTATCCATTGAAGAACTTCGTGGACGAGGTGCTTGCCCCTGCCTTCGACATCCCGGAAGTCATAAATTCATTAGTCTCGTTATAAGTACCAATAACCTCCTCGTCATCCGAAACCTGCTGGTCATGTTGAAATTCACCATTTTTACCCACATTCTTACCCCTATCCGAAAGAACATCAAACGGGTTGTGCGTCTTGACACTAGATGTCGGACCCGAGGTAGAAGCCCCACCACTCGGCTTGGAACCAATCGGACGGTATTCAAATTTTTGCTTCTGCTTATTCACAGGAAAACCTGATTTCCTAGCCGCTTTTTTGCGCTCCACATCCGTAAAACCCTCTGTGTCTACAACCGGCTGCTTCATATCCGTAAAACCCTCTGGTCATGAAGGATGACGATTCTTGATAGTTAACTTGTCTAGTTCTCTGTAATCGATGCACATCCGAAAGGTTCCATCCTTCTTTTGACAAATAGCACCGGAGCTTCCCAAGGCGGGAAACTCGGTCTAATGAATCCTTTGTCAAGCAGTTCCTGAAGCTGAGTAGATAACTCTTGCATTTCCAAGGGTGCCAGTCTATGTGGAGCTTTTGCCACTGGTGCCGCACCTGGCACTAGATCGATACGAAATTCCACTTGTCGTTGTGGTGGCAGTCCCGGCAAGTCTTCTGGAAAGACTTTGGGATATTCCCTTACCACAGGGATGTCTTCCACCTTGCACTCCTCAGCCTTCTTGTCAACGACATGAGCAAGGAAGGCAATGCACCCTTTTCTCAAACATTTTTGAGCCTTCATGCAACTAATGATTCGTAGTGGCGTGTCTTGTTTTTCCCCATGTACTAACAAATGTTCTCCATCGGGAAGGGGATGCGAATGATCTTCTCGTGACATGTGTTTTCTGATCGATTGTCGGATAACTAGTCTATTTTAAATACTATGTCGTAATAACCCAATTGAATGAGTGAAAGGTCGATATTGGACTTTCGTGCTCCAAGTTTGAGTGTGCATCCTTTAATGTCTTCTCCCATCTCAACTAATTTACCGTTGGCCAATACTATGGAATGAGAGAACGTCTAGCTTACTTGACTCTAGACCAAGTATATTTTGAATTCTAAGGGGAATGAAATTAATACCGACACCTATATCAAACAAAATGGATGCAACGGGTTGGTTGATAGGAATCGTATCGGTGACCCTTAATGACTTCACATGACTCCGCTAATTTCCCCATTAGTTAACTTGATAGAGCAAGACATGTTTAACCTACATGACTCTAATTCGTGTATATGCTTAGTATCTAAAGACGCTAAGTTAAGCCGACGTTGGTATCCAAAGAAGTGATACATGATGGTTGTAGAGTAGAACGTACCCATGGCAACCTTGGGATTTTTGGGAGGATTCCTAACTCTACTCATACACTTACTTATTAACTTGCTTGATTCGTCCTTAGACATCCATGCTTGTCGTGACTTCTTTACCACAGTTCAAATCTTCTGGTTCTTTCTTGAGTATATCTAACTCATTAGTTTCCGTTTTGTACCCAGTCTCACCACACTGCTACACTTGGCACTTTTGCAAGTGCCCTCATGGTGAAAGTTTCACTTATCTCATTCAGGATTTTGACAAGTTATTAGCGTACTTCTTTTTGTCAGCTTTGTATCTCAGGGCTAAACCCCAAATGCAGCGCTCAGTGCGTTTGAATTCGAGTGTTATCCAATATGCAATCAATCCTTGAGAGATCGTAGAGGCATCGGGGGTAACCAACAACATTAGTTCTAATCATGATCGAGTCCTAGAGTTCGGTTCCCAAACTTGGAATTTTTCCACTAGCGAGCAATACTCTTCTCGCTTAAGACTCTTGAGTTCTTCCCACAATAACCTCTTTGTTGTATTAGTCCCTATAGTTTGCACTTGAAGATCCCACCAAGTTAACGCCTCATTCAACAGAAGGCTATTCGTTTACCAAAATGTTTATTTAGGAGTACATTTATTAGCAAGGTTAACTGACTTCCTTGCTTTATCTAGCGGATATAACTCACCGCACCTTCTGTATCAATGAGGTCTCGCGGCTTATAATCCGGAAAAGCCTTAGGATTAAAATCTGGTGTGATTGCATCTCCAAGTGTGGCATTGCCACTCATTCTCGTCCCATCAGGATTTTAACCACTTGAACTACCGGTACCTTCAGTACCATCACTAGTGTCGACTCGACAACCTCATGTTGTTCCATATGACCTCTAGTTCAACTTTAATAGTAAGGCGCTGATTAACTGACCCTCTTCTAGTCGTAGATTTTCTTGTCGACGCCACGTTGTTTCAGATACATAGTATCAATGGGTCTAGGCTTTTATTTGGACAGATATAGCCTATCATGCGCCTAAAAGTTAAGAATGTGATTGGTCATGGAAACCTCAAGACAGCGTTGCTCCGGTATGTTTGAACAATGATATTCATGAATAAATGCATTCCAAAATGCATAGTACCTCTTGAGTGTATTAGCCATGTGCCTAAATGGGAAAAGAAGTAATACGTTGAGGAGGAGAAACCAAACGGTCGTCTCCAATTTTTACAACGTGTATCCCATACTTCCTGGATCTCGATCGCCCCAAGTAGGAAAAATCCTTCGCCGCACTAGCCCGTGTGACGAATACGTTGATACTCCTTGAGCTCCACGAGCTTCGACAAAATTGTTATAATTTCCCTAGATGTCGAATAATACAATGAAGGGGTTGTAGCTTGGCTCATGCCATAGTATCCATTGGAATAAGACAAATATCAAACGTTAGAGTTTAATGTAATCATCTCCGATAACTAAGATAAGGTAAGGTGTCATAGACACCAAAGAACCAGCCCATGTACAAGAATTTCGAGAATGTTGAGGAAAAATCCACCATGAGTGGCTAACGAGTTTTGTTTGCTTTCGATGACTAGTCTCATACGACTCGTGTTATAGATCGAATGTTAAGTGCAAACAATACGTGTAGTCTTCCTGTATTGTAGAGTGTTATAGTAACCATTCCGGTTAGTGTTCTACTAGATAGAAATTTGAACAACTTAAGAACTTCGAATGGATAGTGATCTCTTGGTTTGACCCGCAGAGCCCACCAGGATTCCCATGCACTACAAGTTATTATTACGTGGGCCCCCGTAATAATAAATTGGCTTGCATGGTCACCCTAGCATTCTCTCGTTCAAACAGATGATCAGCCAAAGAGAGGAAACTATTGTCTATATACCCTCAACATAGGAGGGACCTTCGTGATGGCCCACGTGCTAACGCCCATTGTCATTATTCGTGATAGGGCACAACATTAGACGAAATATAAGTAGAGAGAATCTGCCGCAATAGCAGCTGGAGGGACCTCGTCCCACTAGTAGAGTTGTTGTCCAAGGCCGCCACCTCCGCCTCGTCAGCACTACCGAAGCCTGACATATACCATCCGAGGGAAAACAACCATCTTCCACGGGACAATGCTTTTGGGTCTCACTCAGGAACCACACCCGCCATAAGCTTCGTAATTGGCGCGAGGTCGTTATTCTCATCACATGAGCCAAGTGTAATAATAAAATTCATAGTCGAAGGTACTTTTCTTCATGGCAAAATATTCCGTACAACACATATATATAGATATATATAATCACTAAATCTCATTTTGTTTTTGTTCTCATGTTTCACATGTAATCCTAGTGTTTCGAGTCTATTCCTTATAGACTAAACATGTATTGATCCATATCCGTTACTTATGATTGAGCTCGCGTGATAGATCCTCATGTTATCGTGACACAATGAAAACCTTTTGTCATTTTGTCATACTTTTGAAATCATTTTTGTAATGTTATCAAGTTTGTTTTCATGTGAGAGCCCATAGTGATTGTAGACCAAACTTTAATAAAAGTTTTTCCCCGGTTCACTATAATCGGAGCTCTGATACCAACTGTCACACCCTACTAGTTGCGGAAGCGTGTTGCGTGTGACGTAAGAAAGGTAATCATTGCATCCAATCATGTATCACCGGCTCAAGACTTGTTTCCTGAAATACATGTAGTTTTAAAAAGTCAACAAAAGTTGAGCGAGTTCATGCGTTTTGTATGAGTTTCAAATAAACTTGTAAACATTTGAGAGATTCCTTTGAAAACAAGTATGTAAAGCGTCTATGAGTAGATCAATTAATGTTTTGCAAGGACATTAATATATGTGAAAGCATAGGGAGTACCCAACCCAAGTGGGCTATTATTAGTGTCGAATCCCCTTGACTGTGTCGAATCCCCTCGACTGTGTCGAATCCCCTCGACTGTGTCGAATCACCTTGACTGTGTCAAATCCCCTTGACCGTTGTCGAATCACCTCGACTAGGACACAAAAGCACTCTAAGTAGTCATAAATGGACCATGAGTGGGGCTCGGTCGTACCCGTTAGATCTAACCTTTGTCCATGTTTCTTATGAGAATTATTGGCATTTCAGTTTCAGCCTATGCTCACATGATCTAATAGTTCATTTCATAGCCAAATCATACCATTGAAACATATGTAACATGTATTTCACCCCCGAGAGTTATAAATTCAAAAACAGTTAAGAGAAAAGGGGGACATGAGCTCACAAGTTTGCGTTCCGTTTACTATGATATCGAAGTGAGCGTCCGTACGTGTCAATAACCTACATGTGTACTAATCTCGTTAGACACTAGGTCTTTCGGACCTCGTACAAGTTGTTCATCTTGAATTCTTTATTATGTTCTCGTTTGTCATCTTTGGAACAACTTTGTATTTTAGAGCGTTGATAGTTTACTCGCTCGATTGTTATGTGCATACATGCATTCTATTCGTATTAAATTCATAAGCGTATTGATATATTCTATGTGTATTGACTTGTGTGTGACCGGCTTCGTTCTTCACACGTCCTCGTGCAGTGCACGCATGCCATTGAGCCTTTGCTCATGTCATTGGGCCGAGCCCATGTCATTGGGCCGAGCCCATGTCATCTATGTTATCGTATCTAACCCATGTTTTAATGTTATTGGGCCGAACCCATGTCATTGGGCCGAGCCCATGTTATCTATGTTATTGGGCCTAACCCATGTTTTATTTTTATTGGGCCAAGCCCATGTTATCTATGTTATTGGGCCTAACCCATGTTTTATTGTAATTGGGCCTAATCCATGTCTTTTATGTAATTGGGCCGAGCCCATGTTATATTGCCATTGGGCCCTAGCCCATGTATTAAGGAATTTGGGCCTAGCCAATTACTAACTTTGATAGGCCCAATTCTAACTTCATGAGTCCATTAACATAATCTTGCAATTTTTACCAAAATGTTACCAAGTATCAAATTTTAAATAAGTTTATTTTTCCTATGAAAAATACTTGGTAATTTTTATAGTTTTCGACTTTCCGGATTCTTGTTATAGGTCACTTACATATGTGCTCGTTTAAACGTCCAAAATATGTTATTTTAGACTCGACTTTGTAGTAACTTGTTTACGGTGTCGATACTCCCAAATTGTCGTCATAGAGTGTTATGTATTTCCATTTCGGACATTTTATTTAATTGTCCGATTTTACTAGCATTTCTTGGACCATGTAGGAACATGTTTGTGTATTTTTTTTGATCACCCTATAGGTATCCAATACATACACATATATAGCACATATACACATACTCTTAGCAAGTTTCTAAAAATATATAATTTTTCTTACAAAAAATTATATTTACACATTGTTATATTTTTACCCAATTATTTTTGTAAAAATATAAGTTTAAGTTCATAAGAACTTCTTGAATATTTAAATCTTAAATACTCTATAATGATGTTTAAGACCACTAATCGCATTTAACGTTGTTAATCACCCCTTTAATTCCTTCTTTAATCGCGATTAGATTTTTAGAAAAATTCGCCATAGTTTCCCCTAAACTATGACATTTCCCACGTTATAAAAACGCGTTTAAATCATAATCACAATCAATTTTCCAAAGCAAGTTTCAATGTATCAACTTTTTATACACGTTTATATGTTAACATAACTTCCACATTTCATGAACTTTCATAATACACTTTTTATACAAAAAAAAAAGTTAGACTTTTTAAAGTAATTTTCATAATAAACAAGTTGTTTAATTTATCTTGTAAAAACAAAGTTCACTAAACTTCCCAATATTAAGTTTTAAACCTATTTAAACCCTTGTTTCTTAAGTAATCCAAAAATTATATGATTAGTTCATGAAATGAGTGTGACAACTCGAACTTTAGACCTACTTTGTGTAACGTTACGTGCCTATGTGATACTTTGATCTAATGAATGTTATGTTATTATGTGCATTGTGTGTGTATGTATGTTATGTGAATGTTACACGGCCCAATCGCACATAACCCACTCGGTCCATTTAGTGGACTCGAGACCATGAGATAGCCCAAGTGGGGTTTCGGCCCACTTCCCTATTATGTATTTATACACACACATCTCTTAGGGTATAGTTTTCACAACTTTGGCAATCAAGCACACACAAACTCTTTCTCTCGGAACCGAAGGCAGCCCTCTCTCTCGAAGCCCCTTGTTCCTTCGAAGCTCTCCATCATCTCGGTTAGTATGATGCCACTAATTGTATGCGTTATGTGTTTTGTTAGTTATCGGATTGTTGTGATTGGTTAGGATTTACACTAGGGTTTCGGTTCACATATGAAAACATGATAATTGATTATGAACTCATTGTTCCTGTTATTGTTTCTGATGCATATATGATTGATATTCGGTCCGGGTATAACCGGCTAGGTTGCATGCTAGTCTAATAATATGATTTATGATTCGGTTTTACGTTCTTGATTTAGATGTTAGTGATCCGATTGTATGATGAGGATATGAATGTTCATGAATATCGATTAATTGCTGTTTGATTCTGAATTGATTGTTGTTTAATCGGATTGTGAAACTTCCGTATGTGTTAGCTGAAATCACGGAATAATCGTTGCATGAATTATGGAAATCAGTTACACACCTAGTTGCGACATAGATTGCGAGTCGAGACCTCACAATCTCGACTCGAGACCACAAGCAGCACAACTCGAGACCGAGGTTGCGAGTCCCGTTGCGACTCGAGACCGGACCATGGCAAGCCGAGACCGAGGTTGCGAGTCCCGTTGCGACTCAAAACCTTCTTGTTGCGACTCGAGATCTCGAAACCAACACAACTCGAGACCACACCGACTTGACTCGAGATTGCTGGTTGCGACTCGAGACCAGTTACACAGGCACATGGGTTTGGGCCTTGCACTGTCACGGGCCCAATTGTTTGGGCCGGATAGTTGGACTTGTTTACGTATCTGCTAATTGGACTGTTTAATCTTCTTGGGCCGAGAAGGATGTTGGACTGTTTATATGATGGGCCGGGGTACTTTTGGGCTAATAATTATTTGCACAAGTTGAATGGATTTGCTTTGATTATAAACTGTTGCCATAAGCTATATGTGTTTGTAACGTGTTAACCTATGTGATACATACGTGCATTACTTGAAGTCAAAGTCTGACTTGTATGGTATCCCTGTTAGGACGTGGTTGACCACTTTAGTTCAAGAAACCTCTTTTGTGTATCTGCCGAGCAACCCAAGGTGAGTTCACACAGCCAAGGCATGGGGTTCCCAGGGTGGGAATGGGATTGGATGATTATTTTGTGCGTACATAGTTAATGAAACCTAATGATATAGTCCTCAGGGTGAGGATGGTAAATGGTAAGATACGGCTAGACTAGTATACCTACTTGAACTGATCTTCGCACACACGCCAAGGGTTGGCTGCGATAATTATGACTGATCTTCGCATACATGCCTCGGGAAGGCTGCGAACTATACATACTAGAACTTCGCACACATGCCAGGGTGGCCAGCGATACAAATATACATAGTCTAGGATATTTGGGAGTATTAACCCAAATCTTCGCATACATGCCGAAAGGGCCCGCGATGGAAACCAATACTATACATGAACAACGAACGAACTAATACGATACATGATTAGATGAACGAACGCAATGCTTGCTATACCATTTTTATTACTGAACTTAATTTCTGTGAACTCGCTCAACTAGTTGTTGACTCTCTGCTGCATGCCTTGCAGGACCTTAGGTACATTATGGAGCTTGTACAGGGAGGAGCAGGTCGTTGTGGGCGAAGGATCGTGAATGCTATTTGAACACTTATGATGTTTCACACATTAATACTTATGTTTGGGTTTACTTAAATGCTTCCACTATACTTAACTATGTTGGTTTTGATAAACACCTTTCGTATTGAGGGACAACCATTACTACTTAATTACATGTTCAATATGATTGGTGGCTTGATCCTGGTCACGTCACGCCTCCAAGCGGTGGTACTCCGCGTGTGGGATTTTGGGGGTGTGACAGATTGGTATCAGAGCCATTGGTTATAGAGAACTCGGTTTTAATATGGGAAAACGTTTTTATTAAAACCAGACTATAACCAGAACAGTGCTCTCAACGATCCACAACGACGCTTCGCTCCACGTGCAAGACTCGACATCCTAGGTAATGAGGTTTATGTTTATTGCCTGTTTGCTAGAACTGCTTAGAACTTTGCTCGCATTATGCTTAGATACACACGACTTTATTACATGAGAATACCTACGTGCTTACGCTTTTCTGTCATCGCCCTACTCGCGAACCACTCTCACTTATGTTACTTTTACTATGAAGATCATGTCTGGACGAATTAACATGACTCAAGCCCAGCTAGAGGCTCTCGTTCAAGCTCAAGTTGCTTCGGCACTTGCAGCTGCTCAAGCAGGTAGTATACCCCGCAGTATAGATTTACACTAGGATCTTTAGATCCTACACTCATAAACTAGCCCTTGTATTTAAACTTTACCCTATTCGTACACAATAGGTCAACACGCGCAGCAACCTGTCTGCACTTTCAAGAACTTCATGGACTGTCGTCCAAGTACTTTCAGCGGCATAGAGGGGGCAGTGGGACTCCTCCACTAGTTTGAGAAGCTAGAGTCAGTTTTCGAAATGTGTGAATGCCCTGAGGCTCGCAGGGTGAAATATGCCACTGGCACGCTAGAAGGAATAGCACTAACTTGGTGGAACGCCCAAGTTCAGATTTTAGGGTTGGCAGCTGCTAACGCCACACCCTGGAACGACTTCAAGGAACTCATTAAGAGGGAATACTGCACGCGTGATGACATCCACAAGTTGGAGAACGAGCTCTATCACTTGAAAATGACGGGATCAGAGATTGAAGCCTATACAAAGCGGTCAAACGAACTGGCCATTCTGTGTCCAACTATGGTGGACCCTCAAGTGAAGCGCATTGAGTTGTATCTCAAGGGACTTGCGCCAGAGATTCAGAGCCATGTTACATCGGCTAACCTCAACAACATTCAGGATATCCAGCGTCTTGCTCATCGACTCACAGATCAGGCAGTAGAACAGAACAAGCTGCCCAAACGCGTTAGTGAAACTACTACTCCAGCTGCTACTTTTGCTACACCCAACGACAACAAACGGAAATGGGATGGGGATTCCAGCAGGGGATCAGTTTCCATTCAGTCTCAAGCACAGCAGCGCAGGACGAATGACTACCAGAATCCGAGTCAGCAATCATCTGGCGGTCAGGAGCAGGGTGGATACCGGGGAGTACACCCACTATGTAACAAGTGTAACAGGCACCACAATGGAAGGTGTCGTAAAAAACGTTGTCAGAGATGTCTCAAGATAGGGCACGAAGCCAAAGACTGCAGGAGCTCACGACCAGCAAACCAGAATCAGCAACTTCCACCACCAGCTCCTCAAAACCCACAGCAGCAGCAACCACAGCGTGGAAACCGGGGATGTTTCCAGTGTGGGGCAGAAGGTCATTACAAACGCGATTGTCCTCAGTTGAACCAGAATCAGAACCACAACAATAACCAGGGCAACGGGAACAACAACAACAACAGGGGAAACAACAACAACAATGGCAACGAGGCAAGAGGTCGAGCTTTCGTGTTAGGACGAGAAGACACAATGAACGATATTTGAACTTATAACTTATTTTGGGTTTTCATTATTATGTTTCCGCTACCCAAACAAAGTTTGTTTTGAACATCAATCGTGTTGGGATTTATGAATTATTTTAACTACTATACTTTATGTTTGATATGATGGATGGTTTGATATTATTGAACGCACCTGCCGTATTTATGGACCTTATGAACAGGGTGTGCAAACCCTATCTTGACAAGTTCGTCATTGTCTTCATCGACGACATTCTAATCTACTCCAAGAGTCAGGAGGAACGCGAGCAGCACTTATGCCTTATTTTGGAACTCCTACGGAAGGGACAGCTGTACGCTAAATGCGACTTCTGGCTTCGTGAAGTCCGCTTTCTAGGCCATGTAGTGAACAAGGATGGGATCCATGTTGATCCGTCCAAGGTAGACTCGATCAGAAACTGGCGTGCACCACGTACTCCAACGGAAATACGCGAATTCTTGGGTTTGGCGGGTTACTACAGAAGGTTTATTAAAGACTTTTCAAAGATTGCTCAGCCGCTTACGCTACTGACACAGAAGGGTGTCACCTATCGATGGGGAGACCCTCAGGAGACTGCTTTTCAGCACTTAAAGGATAGACTTTGCAGTGCACCTATCCTCTCATTGCCAGAGGGCACGGACGATTTCGTAGTATATTGTGACGCATCCATCCAGGGTCTTGGATGTGTGTTAATGCAGCACGACAAGGTCATTGCTTACGCCTCGCGCCAACTTAAGATTCATGAACGGAACTACACGACGCACGACTTAGAGCTGGGAGCTGTAGTTTTCGCGCTTAAGATATGGCGACACTACCTGTACGGTACCAGGTGCACGATTTACACCGATCACAGGAGTCTCGAGCATATTCTTAAGCAAAAGGATTTGAACATGCGTCAACGACGATGGGTTGAACTACGGAACGATTACGAATGCGCTATTAATTATCACCCAGGCAAAGCCAATGTTGTGGCTGATGCCCTCAGTCGGAAAGACACTCTACCACGGCGCGTGCGAGCGCTACAGCTTACGATTCAGTCTAGCCTTCCTGCACAGATACGAGATGCTCAGGTAGAAGCATTGAAACCCGAAAATGTCAAGGCTGAAGCCTTACGCGGCTCACGACAACGAATGGAACAGAAGGCAGACGACGCCTACTATGTAACGGGGCGTATTTGGGTCCCACTTTATGGCGGTCTACGAGAACTTGTGATGGACGAAGCACACAAGTCTCGCTACTCGGTACATCCAGGGTCGGACAAGATGTACCACGACATCAGAACAACATACTGGTGGCCAAGCATGAAGGCCCACATCGCTACATACGTTGGAAAATGCTTGACCTGTGCGAGAGTCAAGGTCGAATACCAGAGACCAGCGGGCCTACTTCAGCAGCCTAAGATACCTCAATGGAAATGGGTAGAAATTTCCATGGATTTCGTTACAGGCTTACCTAGATCCCAGCGTGGGAATGATACCATATGGGTGATCGTGGATCGACTCACCAAGTCTGCACACTTCCTAGCTATCAAGGAAACGGATAAGTTCTCCACTCTCGGTGACGTCTACCTTAAGGAAGTTGTTTCGAGGCACGGGGTGCCCACTTCAATCATTTCGGATCGGGATGCACGATTCACGTCAGAACTATGGCAAGCAATGCACAAATCTTTCGGCTTACGGTTAGACATGAGCACAGCATATCACCCTCAGACGGATGGGCAGTCTGAGCGAACGATCCAAACTCTTGAAGATATGCTTAGGGCATGCGTTATTGATTTCGGCAACGGCTGGGAAAAACACCCCCCTTTGGTGGAGTTCTCGTATAATAACAGTTATCACACCAGCATACAAGCCGCTCCATTTGAGGCATTGTACGGACGTAAATGCCGGTCACCTCTCTGTTGGGCAGAGGTGGGGGATAGTCAGATCACGGGTCCAGAGATTGTAGTGGACGCCACAGAAAAGATAGCACAGATACGACAACGCATGGCGGCAGCACGCGACCGTCAGAAAGCCAACGCGGACAAGCGTAGAAAGCCATTGGAATTTCAGGTCGGGGACCGGGTTTTACTTAAAGTCTCACCCTGGAAGGGTGTGGTTCGTTTTGGCAAACGGGGCAAACTAAATCCGCAGTACGTCGGACCGTTCGAAATCGTTGAGAAAATCGGCAAGGTAGCCTACAGATTGAACCTACCAGCTGAACTCGGGGCAGTTCACAATGTCTTTCATGTGTCGAACCTAAAGAAGTGCCTATCAGATGAAACCCTTATCATTCCTTTTAAGGAACTCACTATCGACGAGCGGTTGCAGTTCGTCGAGGAACCAGTAGAAATCACGGACCGGGATGTGAAGGTCCTCAAAAACAAGAGAATCCCTCTTGTTCGAGTACGTTGGAACTCCAAACGTGGCCCAGAGTACACCTGGGAACGCGAAGACATGATGACAGAAAAGTACCCCCAGTTATCCGAAACCAATGCAACCACTACTGAGGCTGAAGCTACCACTTCGGAATTTCGGGACGAAATTCCAGATCAACGGGGGGAGAATGTGACACCCCAGGAAAATCAGTGAACGAACGATACAGCTTACCTAGCTTCCTCAGTGAGTGCGTACCAAATTTCGGGACGAAATTTCTTTTTAGTTGGGGATAATGTGACAACTCGAACTTTAGACCTACTTTGTGTAACGTTATGTGCCTATGTGATACTTTGATCTAATGAATGTTATGTTATTATGTGCATTGTGTGTGTATGTATGTTATGTGAATGTTACACGGCCCAATCGCACATAACCCACTCGGTCCATTTAGTGGACTCGAGACCATGAGATAGCCCAAGTGGGGTTTCGGCCCACTTCCCTATTATGTATTTATACACACACATCTCTTAGGGTATAGTTTTCACAACTTTGGCAATCAAGCACACACAAACTCTTTCTCTCGGAACCGAAGGCAGCCCTCTCTCTCGAAGCCCCTTGTTCCTTCGAAGCTCTCCATCATCTCGGTTAGTATGATGCCACTAATTGTATGCGTTATGTGTTTTGTTAGTTATCGGATTGTTGTGATTGGTTAGGATTTACACTAGGGTTTCGGTTCACATATGAAAACATGATAATTGATTATGAACTCATTGTTCCTGTTATTGTTTCTGATGCATATATGATTGATATTCGGTCCGGGTATAACCGGCTAGGTTGCATGCTAGTCTAATAATATGATTTATGATTCGGTTTTACGTTCTTGATTTAGATGTTAGTGATCCGATTGTATGATGAGGATATGAATGTTCATGAATATCGATTAATTGCTGTTTGATTCTGAATTGATTGTTGTTTAATCGGATTGTGAAACTTCCGTATGTGTTAGCTGAAATCACGGAATAATCGTTGCATGAATTATGGAAATCAGTTACACACCTAGTTGCGACATAGATTGCGAGTCGAGATGTCACACCCCGACCACGTAGAACATACAAAACGTGGCGGAAACGTCGGGGAGTGTTGTAACAGAATCAATTGTTTCAAATCCATGGCAAATGAAGTTTCATTTTATAAATCAAACATGAAAGTTTACATTGTCTAAACAAGAATCAAAGTGTACATAACATAAATTAACTAGTTCTTGTCTCGTTTTAAGTCACTAAGGCACAGGTCCGCCTAAGTATGTCTTGATAAGTCCTATGCATCATCTCCTGAAAACACATGTGAAAGTAGGTACGTCAGCATAAAAATGCCTGTGAGATACATTGGTTTTGTGAAAACGGGATTCATGACTTATGTTTGAGAAAATGTTTAGTCATGAACCTTGTAATTTGCTTTGTCTTGTAAATCATTTGAAAAACGATAAGATCAGATGATATGTATAAATAAGAGAACACTGTATGGTTAAATGGATAACCATGTAAAATGAGTTTGTAAAACAATGTCTCATGAAAAGTGTGTTATTTGTATAAAATGTCATATGTCTCAAATTGAAATGATTCAAATAACGCTACGATATGTAATACCATACAAACACTTATATATAGGAAGTACCAGCGGCGTATCCACCATGCTTGTATCATATTACACACGCCTCATTACTTAATCACTTACTCCAACCAAACCATCAAGATGAAATGTTTAACAACGGTAGAAATGTTTATGTATAGTCAAATGTCTATTGTCAATTGTAAGTCATGTCAACGGATACAATTGGTTTACACGGTTCAATGGATACAAACGGTTCATATAATTGAAGGGTTAAGACGGTTCACATAGTCAAATGGTTACAACGGTTCAAAATGTAGTATAATGTGTTCATATGCTGGATGAGCATATGCAACAGAAATGCAATGTGAAACAATGTACTACGTATGCACACAATGGGCGTACGTAGCATGAAATGTATTGTAGAGTACAACGGTTCAAAATGTAGTGTAATGTGTTCATATACTGGATGAGCATATGCAACAGTAATGCAATGTGAAACAATGTACTACGTATGCACAAAATGGGCGTACGTAGCATGAAATGTATTGTAGAGTACAACGGTTTAACATGTAGTGTAATGTGTTCATATACTGGATGAGCATATGCAACAGTAATGCAATGTGAAACAATGTACTACGTATGCACACAATGGGCGTACGTAGCATGAAATGTATTGTAGAGTACAACGGTTCAAAATGTAGTGTAATGTGTTCATATACTGGATTAGCATATGCAACAGTAATGCAATGTGAAACAATGTACTACGTATGCACACAATGGGCGTACGTAGCATGAAATGTAAAGCAATGTACTAAGTACGCACACAATGGGCATACATAGCATAAACACAATGAAATCATGTACTATATATGTACTATCGAACATAGTAGTATATGATGTGAAAACCGGAAAGCATGAAAGTAGCAAGTAGGCACATGTGTTTCACCCCAAAACAGTTTAGAAAACAGTAAAAGAGGGGTTCAATGTACTCACCTGAGATTGCTTTGAGTTCTTGTATAATAACCAAACAAATGCTAGATCACGGAATATCAAACGGCACCTAATAGGTAGCTATGTTAATGTACCGGACCAAATCGGAAGGATCGGATAGTACGCGGGTTCGTAAACCAAACGAGTATGGAGACTCGTGTAATATGGTTTAACAAAGCCTACATACTAAAATGAAACCTAACCTAAGTGCTTGTGACCCATTACGACCCGTTTAGGTAGCTTATGCTACCCTAACGCGTCGTTCGCGTAGAACGCGTTCGGAACGCCTAACATCGTGACCACAAGGTATAACCTCGGAAGGTTATAGCTATGGTCACCTAATGTGTTTGGTCGGATCCTAAAGATCGACCAAATGGGTCGGGTTCGAAAGTAAAAGCGATGGTTTAGATCGCTTACCTTACGACCCTATATAAGCACTATACTAAACGTGACGAGCTAAGCATGTTAGAACATGCTTAACTAAGTTTAGAAAACAGGTTTGACATCAAAACAAACGGCTTTGATGCCCACGAGTAGTTTGGTTACAAAATATGCAAGAATGCACATTTTGGCCGAAACTACGACTCGTCACTGAGCCTAGATAACGTGGTGATCAGTAGGTATGGTCACTATGGACCATAACCATCGTGATCACGCTCACGTTATGAAGTTCCATGAACTTCGCATCGACCATAAGCTGGTCAATGCAGAAAGTCAACAACACGTTGACTTTCGAACTCGAAAAGCGATAAAAGAGCGAAAGAAGACTTACGGAAGGTCCCCGAGTGCTAATCTAGATCAAATAGCTCAGGTATGGAACAATGGTTCCAACTTAGAGCCTTAAGATCATATTTTGTGGGTTTTTGGAACAAAGGGGGGGGGGGTATTTATAGGAAAAGTGGAACCGTTAGGATCGTTTATCGAATATCGTGCCGCGATCTCAAGCGTACACTTGTCAAATTCTTGTGGTAAGTCAGAAATTGCCCCTTGGCTCTTGATTGGGTGAAAGGGCATTGCCTCTTGATCGAACGAAAGGCCAACTACATTAAATAGATACATTGAATCTGTCTGACAGTCTCACGCGCCCCGCGTAAGGATTTGGTAAATCCTTACGCGCCCCGCCTAAGGTTCCCAGATCAGAATTTACAATTTTGGTCCCTGCACTTCAGAAACACGTATTTTGGCCCATTTTTGGCACGTTTAAGCCCCGTTAACCTCATTTCAAGGCTCTAAGATGAAGTTAAAGTGTAGGGGACATGAAATATGCTCAAAAATATTCTGGATGTCGGTTCGTTTGGCCGTACGATTGCGATGTTCGCTTAATTACGACGGAATGCGCATAAGCGCGAAAGACGATCCAAATGACGCGACGAATGGATTTTTCTCATGCCCAACACTAAGGCATAATATAAGGATGCTTACATAAATTTTTGGATGTCCGGATGTATTCAGAACGTAAGTTATGCGCGAAAGTGCAAACTTATGCACTTTTTGACACTTTTAGTCCCTGAATGATCCAAAAGTTTATTTTAGCATACCAAACCCCTCAAAGCCTATTTCTAAGCTATGTAAAGGATATTTATGGTATGTTTAACTTATGGACATGTTCCGGAATGTTTGTTACAGTTCAAATTGGCATACTTTCGCAGTTTGTCAAGTTTAGTCCCTGTAAGCGAATTAACTTGTTTTTGCCATACCAAAGCCTTCAAAACTTATTCCTAAGTTATGTAAAGGTTATTTAAGGTATGTTGAGTATATGTTGATGTTCCGGAGTATTTGTCGCATTAAACTAAGTACGTTTACGCACCAGTTTGCGTAAAATTCTCTAGAAAGCGATGTAGAGTTTGAAATTGAACAATAATTGATATGTGCAAAACATACACATATTTATACAAGATCCCAAGTATGAAATACAATATTTCATCGGCTTGGTATTTGTTTGATGGTCGCGGTGACACAGGTGTCACAGTCTCCCCTACTTTAGGAAATTTCGTCCCGAAATTTATTCGTAGGAGTCTATTTGTGACTTTGCCAAATAACCACCAGCGATATGTAAGGCAATATCCTGACATTTCTTTAACGGTCATTCCTCAGAAACGAATATGAACAGACGGAGTCATTTTCCTCAACGAGTATTCTTCAGAAATGGAAATGACGGAATAAGCAAACGGATGTTCATTTCCTCAATGGACAAATCGTCAGAAACGAAAATGAACTAACGGAGTCATCTTCAACGGTTGCTTCCGCAGAGTTGGAAATGAAGGATTTCACAACGGATATTCATTTCCTCAACGGATAAAGCTTCGGAAACGAAAAATGAACAGACGGAGTCATTTTCAACGGTTGCTTCATCAGAGTTGGAAATGAAGGATTACACAACGGATATTCATTTCCCCAACGGATAAATCGTCAGAAACGAAAATGAACTAACGGAGTCATTTTCAACGGTTGCTTCATCAGAGTTGGAAATGAAGGATTACACAACGGATATTCATCTCCTCAACGGATAAATCTTCAGAAACGAAAATGAACTAAACGGAATCATTTTCAACGGTTGCTTCATCAGAGTTGGAAATGAAGGATTACACAACGGATATTCATTCCCTCAACGGATAAATCTTCAGAAACGAAAATGAACTAAACGGAATCATTTTCAACGGTTGCTTCATCAGAGTTGGAAATGAAGGATTACACAACGGATATTCATTCCCTCAACGGATAAATCTTCAGAAACGAAAATGAACCAAACGGAATCATTTTCAACGGTTGCTTCATCAGAGTTGGAAATGAAGGATTACACAACGGATATTCATTCCCTCAACGGATAAATCTTCAGAAACGAAAATGAACTAAACGGAATCATTTTCAACGGTTGTTTCATCGGAGTTGGAAATGAATAGGGTTAACTCTAGACACATGACAGAACTTGCTGTGATTTCTGTGCACTAAATTCCATAATTATGTATGCATCCATAATTACGTAATCCCTTGCACAGTCCGCACAGTTTGTTTTGTAATGTTTTGGGGAAGGATATCAAACTTGTGATGAGGGTGACTAGACTTCCATCGAGTCCTTTTAATTAGATCGACAGGGGATCTTCTTAGTTAGGCCACCAAGGAGTCCTTTCAGCTATATCATCACATGATATCCCTAGCCAGATTTTTGGATAAATCTGTTTAACTAGACCACACAAGGGGTCTAATTATGAAGTAGTACTTTATAATCCGAGGGACTTAACTATAATATAGAAGTCCATTGAGGATTTTAAGTAATACCTTTGGGTATCCTACTATGAATCTCTTGTACAAGGATGTGTAAGATTCTACGAAGATTTGGATAACATAACAACACATAAGGGAACACATAAGCACAAGTCACATAATTGTTTATCTTGATTATAATTTGTTATTAACTTGTTATTGATTGAATACAGATATGGGAACCAATCGACGGGTCTCAATGTTCACTGGAATCTATCTGAGAAGATAGAAAGATCTCCCAAAATTCGATTTTTGATTACAAGGAATCACCACATTCGAATGAAGGTATACAACAATTAAAGACTTACGGGAGATCCTTAGGCACCCTATTAAGGATTTATAGTGGTGCCTTGGGTATTCGTCTTGTGTTGTAACATGCGCCTTATACTTCGTTTCCTTAGAATAAACGGGTACTTAGGAATTTTGTGGAAGACGCAAGCGATTATAGAATGGGAGAATTTTGGGGGTAGTTTGTTCTTCAAGGAATACGGTTTCTTGATTGTCGGTATTGTAAGGGATATGTCGTTTATACATGTAACCACAGCAATACATTGCAATGTAAATAAAAGATTTATTTATAAACAATGATAACAACTGTTTCTTGGACTTTGACAACAAAAGAAAATAATACATAAGACGTGATTATTTCTAAACGATGTTGTCTTCTAGTCAGTCAGATGCTCATCCCTGTGCTGGATTTGCATTAGCAAGCTTTGGTCAATTTCTTCGGAAATAACCCATCTCGCCACAATTGAAACAAGAGCCTGGTAGAAAATGACCTTGAGTAGGATTCTTGCCAGCTTGGTTTGGTGCAGCTGCAGCTGGGCAGACTCTTGCTGTGTGGCCTATAAGTCCACAAGTTTGGCATTTGCGGCATTGTACATTGGCGTGATGATGGAGGCCACATTGGTTGCACAAAGGTGCAGTTCCATTGTATGGTTTTCTAGCAGGGGGTTGAGCTGGTTGGTTGGGGACGGCTTGACCATTGTGAGCGACCATGGCGAAGTTCTGAGAAGCCTTTCGCTTCTTTGACTTCTTAGGAGATTCAGTCTGTTCATCCATGGTCTTTGATTCCTCGATTGGCTTCTTGTCACCCTTTCGAAAAAGTTTATGCTTTCTGATCTGCGATTCAGTCAAGGTTGCAGATAGCTCAATGGCCTGACGGAGTGTGGTAGGGTTGCTACCAGTGACAATGTCTTGTACCGAGTCAGGCAGGCCGTCGATGTACCTTTCGATAGCCTTGTCGAGTGGGGCGACCATAGTCGGGCAAAGTAGACTTAACTCCTCAAACCTATCAGTATATGCCCTGTGTTCGCCACTATCTTGTTTTAAATCATCAAACTCCTTCTCCAACGCTCGTTGTTCATGACGAGGACAAAACTCTCTCATCATAAGAGCTCTCAGTTCAGCCCATGTTTGTGCTAGAGCAACATCTGCACCACGGTCTCTCATTACCCCATTCCACCATGTAAGAGCCCTCTTCTGAAACACACTCGAAGAAAACTCGACCTTGCGATTTTCCGGACACTGCACGTGGCGAAAGGTATTCTCGATGCTCTCGAACCATTGGAGAAGCCCAGTTGCTCCCTCAGAACCACTAAACTTGAGTGGTTTAGCTGAGTTAAAGTTCTTGAAATTGCATGTACCATTGTTGTTGTTGGCTTGGTTCCATTGAGCAAAGAGATTTGGGAATTGAGCAGCCATCTGCTGTGCAATAATTTCTGCCAGCTCGGCAGTTGCTATCTGGTGTTCGCGTCGAGGAGGCATTCTAAAAGAGGAAAACATGAAAGGAAACAAATAAAATGGTATTGGGTAAGAATAGGATGTTATAATCACCGACCATAATCACGGTTGATGGTCATTTGTTTGAATCATGAAGCAAACAAACAACACCAAGGCTGAATCAAAGCAAATAGATCCTCATAGTGTATCGCGAAGACATGCTCACCTATAAGTGGACACTCACCCCAAGAGTTCCCAGGTAAGAGTGACTGGTCCGATTATGTGGATTTGTACGAACACTCTAACCTTAGACAGAAAACCCAGGGTACAGGCATTCACCCTTCCAGTTCGCACGTGTTCATACTATTTAGGACCCAAAACTTTGACGAGAGTTTTGAAAATTCAAAGGGGTTCAAAACCTTATAACAAAGGGTTCAAAACCTTACAATAGAGGGTTCAAAACCTAGTAATCAATCATCCTAGAACAGATGATTAGTTTTCAAGGCGGTTTTGAAATTTATGTTCTTGTTGTGGTCGTCGCCTAAGGATAGGTGACGGTATTGTTTTATGACTAAACGCAAGTGAACTCGCGTTAGGGTCCTAGGAAGGTTATAGACTAGGTCAAAGTATTACTAATAACCTAATTCCCTATAACCATTGGCTCTGATACCATCTTTTCTGTCACACCCCGACCACGTAGAACATACAAAACGTGGCGGAAACGTCGGGGAGTGTTGTAACAGAATCAATTGTTTCAAATCCATGGCAAATGAAGTTTCGTTTTATAAATCAAACATGAAAGTTTACATTGTCTAAACAAGAATCAAAGTGTACATAACATAAATTAACTAGTTCTTGTCTCGTTTTAAGTCACTAAGGCACAGGTCCGCCTAAGTATGTCTTGATAAGTCCTATGCATCATCTCCTGAAAACACATGTGAAAGTAGGTACGTCAGCATAAAAATGCCTGTGAGATACATTGGTTTTGTGAAAACGGGATTCATGACTTATGTTTGAGAAAATGTTTAGTCATGAACCTTGTAATTTGCTTTGTCTTGTAAATCATTTGAAAAACGATAAGATCAGATGATATGTATAAATAAGAGAACACTGTATGGTTAAATGGATAACCATGTAAAATGAGTTTGTAAAACAATGTCTCATGAAAAGTGTGTTATTTGTATAAAATGTCATATGTCTCAAATTGAAATGATTTCAAATAACGCTACGATATGTAATACCATAAAAACACTTATATATAGGAAGTACCAGCGGCGTATCCACCATGCTTGTATCATATTACACACGCCTCATTACTTAATCACTTACTCCAACCAAACCATCAAGATGAAATGTTTAACAACGGTAGAAATGTTTATGTATAGTCAAATGTCTATTGTCAATTGTAAGTCATGTCAACGGATACAATTGGTTTACACGGTTCAATGGATACAAACGGTTCATATAATTGAAGGGTTAAGACGGTTCACATAGTCAAATGGTTACAACGGTTCAAAATGTAGTATAATGTGTTCATATGCTGGATGAGCATATGCAACAGAAATGCAATGTGAAACAATGTACTACGTATGCACACAATGGGCGTACGTAGCATGAAATGTATTGTAGAGTACAACGGTTCAAATTGTAGTGTAATGTGTTCATATACTGGATGAGCATATGCAACAGTAATGCAATGTGAAACAATGTACTACGTATGCACACAATGGGCGTACGTAGCATGAAATGTATTGTAGAGTACAACGGTTCAACATGTAGTGTAATGTGTTCATATACTGGATGAGCATATGCAACAGTAATGCAATGTGAAACAATGTACTACGTATGCACACAATGGGCGTACGTAGCATGAAATGTATTGTAGAGTACAACGGTTCAAAATGTAGTGTAATGTGTTCATATGCTGGATGAGCATATGCAACAGTAATGCAATGTGAAACAATGTACTACGTATGCACACAATGGGCGTACGTAGCATGAAATGTAAAGCAATGTACTAAGTACGCACACAATGGGCATACATAGCATAAAAACAATGAAATCATGTACTATACATGTACTATCGAACATAGTAGTATATGATGTGAAAACCGGAAAGCATGAAAGTAGCAAGTAGGCACATGTGTTTCACCCCAAAACAGTTTAGAAAACAGTAAAAGAGGGGTTCAATGTACTCACCTGAGATTGCTTTGAGTTCTTGTATAATAACCAAACAAATGCTAGATCACGGAATATCAAACGGCACCTAATAGGTAGCTATGTTAATGTACCGGACCAAATCGGAAGGATCGGATAGTACGCGGGTTCGTAAACCAAACGAGTATGGAGACTCGTGTAATATGGTTTAACAAAGCCTACATACTAAAATGAAACCTAACCTAAGTGCTTGCGACCCATTACGACCCGTTTAGGTAGCTTATGCTACCCTAACGCGTCGTTCGCGTAGAACGTGTTCGGAACGCCTAACATCGTGACCACAAGGTATAACCTCGGAAGGTTATAGCTATGGTCACCTAATGTGTTTGGTCGGATCCTAAAGATCGACCAAATGGGTCGGGTTCGAAAGTATAAGCGATGGTTTAGATCGCTTACCTTACGACCCTATATAAGCACTATACTAAACGTGACGAGCTAAGCATGTTAGAACATGCTTAACTAAGTTTAGAAAACAGGTTTGACATCAAAACAAACGGCTTTGATGCCCACGAGTAGTCTGGTTACAAAATATGCAAGAATGCACATTTTGGCCGAAACTACGACTCGTCACTGAGCCTAGATAACGTGGTGATCAGTAGGTATGGTCACTATGGACCATAACCATCGTGATCACGCTCACGTTATGAAGTTCCATGAACTTCGCATCGACCATAAGCTGGTCAATGCAGAAAGTCAACAAAACGTTGACTTTCGGACTCGAAAAGCGATAAAAGAGCGAAAGAAGACTTACGGAAGGTCCCCGAGTGCTAATCTAGATCAAATAGCTCAGGTATGGAGCAATGGTTCCAACTTAGAGCCTTAAGATCATATTTTGTGGGTTTTTGGAACAAAGGGGGGGGTATTTATAGGAAAAGTGGAACCGTTAGGATCGTTTATCGAATATCGTGCCGCGATCTCAAGCGTACACTTGTCAAATTCTTGTGGTAAGTCAGAAATTGCCCCTTGGCTCTTGATTGGGTGAAAGGGCATTGCCTCTTGATCGAACGAAAGGCCAACTGCATTAAATAGATACATTGAATCTGTCTGACAGTCTCACGCGCCCCGCGTAAGGATTTGGTAAATCCTTACGCGCCCCGCCTAAGGTTCCCAGATCAGAATTTACAATTTTGGTCCCTGCACTTTAGAAACACGTATTTTGGCCCATTTTTGGCACGTTTAAGCCCCGTTAACCTCATTTCAAGGCTCTAAGATGAAGTTAAAGTGTAGGGGACATGAAATATGCTCAAAAATATTCTGGATGTCGGTTCGTTTGGCCGTACGATTGCGATGTTCGTTTAATTACGACGGAATGCGCATAAGCGCGAAAGACGATCCAAATGACGCGACGAATGGATTTTTCTCATGCCCAACACTAAGGCATAATATAAGGATGCTTACATAAATTTTTGGATGTCCGGATGTATTCAGAACGTAAGTTATGCGCGAAAGTGCAAACTTATGCACTTTTTGACACTTTTAGTCCCTGAATGATCCAAAAGTTTATTTTAGCATACCAAACCCCTCAAAGCCTATTTCTAAGCTATGTAAAGGATATTTATGGTATGTTTAACTTATGGACATGTTCCGGAATGTTCGTTACAGTCAAATTGGCATACTTTCGCAGTTTGTCAAGTTTAGTCCATGTAAGCGAATTAACTTGTTTTTGCCATACCAAAGCCTTCAAAACTTATTCCTAAGTTATGTAAAGGTTATTTAAGGTATGTTGAGTATATGTTGATGTTCCGGAGTATTTGTCGCATTAAACTAAGTACGTTTACGCACCAGTTTGCGTAAAATTCTCTAGAAAGCGATGTAGAGTTTGAAATTGAACAATAATTGATATGTGCAAAACATACACATATTTATACAAGATCCCAAGTATGAAATACAATATTTCATCGGCTTGGTATTTGTTTGATGGTCGCGGTGACACAGGTGTCACAGTCTCCCCTACTTTAGGAAATTTCGTCCCGAAATTTATTCGTAGGAGTCTATTTGTGACTTTGCCAAATAACCACCAGCGATATGTAAGGCAATATCCTGTCATTTCTTTAACGGTCATTCCTCAGAAACGAATATGAACAGACGGAGTCATTTTCCTCAACGAGTATTCTTCAGAAATGGAAATGACGGAATAAGCAAACGGATGTTCATTTCCTCAATGGACAAATCGTCAGAAACGATTCATGATGTATAGTAGACTAGGTAATGGGGTGTCATAGGTTTTTTTGGTTTTTATTTGTTCTACATATATGGGGCATGTCCTGTATATGAACTAGTGTGGAACACATCCTCACTACTTGTACTTATTTGCGGTTGCATTTTTAATAGATTCACCGGGGTAACCCTTTACCCAAAAAAATCGTCAGAAACGAAAATGAACTAACGGAGTCATCTTCAACGGTTGCTTCCTCAGAGTTGGAAATGAAGGATTTCACAACGGATATTCATTTCCTCAACGGATAAAGCTTCGGAAACGAAAAATGAACAGACGGAGTCATTTTCAACGGTTGCTTTCGAAGAAGTTCCAAGATAAGACGTAAGTGTTGCTCGTGTTCCTCCTGACTCTTGGAGTAGATTAGGATATCGTCGATGAAGACGATGACGAACTTGTCTAGATAGGGCTTGCACCCTGTTCATTAGATCCATGAAGACTGCAGGCGCGTTCGTAAGCCCAAATGGCATGACTAGAAACTCGTAGTGACCGTAGCGAGTTCTGAATGCTGTCATGGAGACGTCCTCATCCCGGACACTCAGCTGATGATAACCAGACCTTAGATCAATCTTGGAGTAGTAACTCGACCCTTGCAACTGGTCGAATAAGTCGTCGATGCGAGGAAGAGGATAACGGTTCTTCAATGTGACCTTGTTCAGTTCGCGGTAATCAATGCACATTCTGAAAGTGCCATCCTTCTTTTTCACAAATAATACTGGAGCTCCCCAAGGCGAAGAGCTTGGACGAATGAAGCCCTTATCCAAGAGCTCTTGTAGTTGCTTTGACAGTTCTTCCAGTTCAGTTGGAGCTAAACGATACGGTGCGCGAGCTATAGGTGCTGCTCCTGGAGCTAGCTGAACTTGAAACTCGACCTGGCGATGAGGCGGTAGACCAGGTAAATCTTCAGGAAATACTTGAGGAAATTCGCGTACAACTGGAATATCCTCTATTCTTTTCTCTTTCGTCGATGCATCAGTAACTAATGCCAAAATGGCAGTATGACCCTTTCGTAAACATTTCTGAGCCTTCAGGAAAGAGATGATGCCAACCACAGCACCACTCTTGTCGCCATGAACTTCGAGAGGTTCCTTACCCGAACGAGGAATACGAATGATCTTCGCCTTACATAGGATCTCTGCTTGCTGCTTGGATAACCAATCCATACCCACGACGATGTCAAAACTACCCAGAACTATAGGGATAAGGTCGATGGAGAAAGTCTGACCAGCGAGGATAAGATTACAACCCTGAACTATTTGTGTGGCCTCTATATTTTTACCATTAGCTAACTCTATGACATGTTTGGTGTTTAATGGAGTTGGAACACGTTTTAACATTTGGCTAACTTTCAATGACACGTAACTTGTATCCGCACCCGAATCAAACAATACAGTAACATAAAAGTCGTCAAGAAGAAACTTACCCATGACTACGTTGGGATCGTTTCTCGCTTCTCCCTGCCCCAGCACAAATACTCGACCCCTTGCTTCGTTGCCGTTGTTGTTCCCACCATTGTTGTTGTTGTTGTTGCCGTTTCCCTGATTGTTGTTATTGTTGCGATTCTGGTTCTGGTTTAACTGGGGACAATCACGCTTGAAATGACCTTCAGCCCCACACTGAAAACATCCCCAGTTGCCCCGCTGTTGCTGCTGCTGATGCTGGTTCTGTGGAGCTAGTGGTGGGTGTTGCTGATTCTGATTTGCAGGTCGCGAACTCCTACAGTCTTTAGCTTCATGCCCTATCTTGAGACATCTCTGACAACGCTCCTTACGACACCGTCCACTGTGGTGTCTGTTGCACCTATTACACAATGGGTGAATTCCCCGATATCCACCCTGCCCTAATTGCCTGAAGAGTGCTGACTGGGACTCTGATAACTGTCAGTCTTTCGCTGCTGAACCTGTGACTGAACTGAAGCTGAACCTTTACTGGAATCCCCATCCCACTTTCTTTTGTTGTCACTGGGAGTAGCAGAAGTAGTAACAGCAGTAGTGGTAGCACTGATGCATTTTGGCAGCTTGTTCTGTTCCACTGCCTGATCCGTAATACGATGAGCAAGGCGCTGAATAGCTTGGATATTATCAAGATTAGCCGATGTCACATGGCTCTGAATCTCTGGCGCTAACCCCTTGAGGTACAACTCAATACGCTTAATTGGAGGGTCCACCATAGTTGGACACAGCACGGCCAGCTCGTTCGACCGTTTAGTATAAGCTTCGATTTCTGACCCAGTCATTTTCAGATGGTAGAACTCATCTTCCAACTTGTGAATATCTTCCCGTGTGCAGTATTCACGTTTAATCAGCTCCTTAAAATCATTCCAAGGGGTGGCGTTAGCAGCTGCCAACCCTAGGATCTGTACCTGCGCGTTCCACCAAGTTAACGCGATTCCTTCCAAAGTACCAGTGGCGTACTTGACCCTGCGAGCCTCAGGGCATTCACACATTTCAAATACTGACTCTAGCTTCTCAAACCAATGGAATAGTCCCACTGCCCCCTCGGTGCCACTGAATGTGCTTGGACGACAGTCCATGAAGTTCTTGAAAGTACATACAGGCTGCTGAACGTGTTGACCTAATGTGTAAGAACAGAATGAGGTTAAACATAAGAGTTGGTTTAGGAACGTAGGATCTAAAGATTCTAGGATGAGTTACGACTGCAGGGTATACCTCCTGTGTTCATTGGTAAGAGCCGTCAACCGGGCTTGAGTTTAGGAACGTAGGATCTAAAGATTCTAAAGATTCTAGCAAGTGCCGCAGCAACTTGTTCATTGGTAAGAGCCGTCAACTGGGCTTGAGTCATGTTAATGCGTCCAGCCATTGTTCTTCATAGTAAAAGTAGTGTAAGTGAGAATGGTTCGCGAGTAGTGTGATGACAGAAGAGTGTAAGCACATAGGTGTTCTCAAGCAATAACAAATAGTGAGCAAGGTAATTTAAGCATACTACGAGCAAAGTTCTATGCAATTCTAGCATGTAGGCAATAAACATAAACCTTATTACCTAGGAGGTTGAGTCTTGCACGTGGAGCGAAGCGTCGTTGTGGATCGTTGAGAGCACTGTTCTGGTTGTAGTCTGGTTTTAATAAAAACGTTTTCCCATATTAAAACCAAGTTCTCTATAACCAATGGCTCTGATACCAATCTGTCACACCCCCAAGATCCACCTGCGGAGTATCACCGCTTGGGAGCGTGACTGACCAGGATCAAGCCACCAATCATATAGAACAATGTATAAAGTAAAAGTCATTGCAAATTAACCCAACCAATCCATATGAAAGGTGTTCCAAAACATAAATATGTTATCACTGTTTAGCGGAAGCGTATAAGTAAAACCAACATAATAAAGTATGAAATGTCATAAGTGTTTAACGAAACAATCACGATCCAAGCCCACAACGACCAGCTCCTCCCTGTGCAAGCTCCATGTATCTAACTGTGACAACTCGAGTTTCTGACTTTCACTTTCGCATTAAATGCGCGTTGACTTTGACTGTTTAGTTGTTCGAAGTGGTGGACTTGAAATTGTACGCGTTGTGTTTTAATGAAACGTATTGTCATTTTGCCTATATGTGATTACTTGCTGTGGTAGAAAATAATATTAGAATTATTATTAAAACACTTAGTCTAGATCACGAAACATGACCTACAGTTCGAAGGATCTCGAAACATATCCTTCGATTCGAAGGATCAACTTTCGGTTCGAAGGATCACGAAACATATCCTTCGACCAAGGACTCTATCCTTCGACATCTTTCGGCCCAGTCTTTCTAATGGGCTTGGCCCATTCCTGTGAAACGATTTATAAACGTGAATGCATGTAAGTCGTGAGTTAGTTTCAAAAAAAAAACCCTAGTTCTATTGTGTGTGTGTGACGGCAGCAGACCCATTCTCTGTTCGAAGGATTTCATTCCGTAATCCAGATTTCCGGTTAGTGTTTAATTGTATTGTTTTGATTGATTAAATGATTTCATGTTTAATGTTACGAATTGGTTTGTTAATCGGCTAGTTAATCAGGTCAAGGTGATCGACCGGATAGGAATTGATGTTTGTTAAATGGGTGATTGATAATACGATTTGATGATAACATGTTGATTTAGCTTTGTTGATCGGCCGGATATGCCTGATAACCGGCCGGACTTGCTTGTTAATCGTTAGAATGTTGTTAGAACCGGACAGTATTTGCACGATGATCGGATAATATACGAATTGAATTGTCATGGTTGTTAAGATGTTTATGTTAATCAGGTTTATAATCGGCCGAATATTGTAATCGGACATGTTTATGTAATCGGCACCTATGTGTAAATCGGATAGTTTGAATGATCTTGTTATTCAGATTAGGGTTCTTGATAAACATGGGAATTATGCTTGTTTGATCTTGTTGATGTTAGCTGATTTGTGAAATTGGTGTTAATTGATAATCGGATAAACTTGGAAACTTGGAATAAACGTAACTGTTATTTGTCGAAAGATGGTAGTTATTCGAAACATAGTTGTGACCGAAAGATACTTGTCCTTCGAACCATAGTAGTGTTGACCGAAGGATAGCTTTGACCGAACCATAGTAGTGTTGACCGAAGGATAGCTTTGACCGAACCATAGTAGTGTTGACCGAAGGATAGCTTTGGTCGAAAGATGACATTAGGTTCGAAACATAACTTTTGGTCCGAAAGATAACCATGAATCGTAAGATGATAACTGTGTATCGAAAGACGTGTCGAAACATAATTGTGATAATTGTGATAACTGTTAGACCGAAGGATGAGCAATGTATCGAAGGATGGGTAGTGTGAATCGAATGATAGCTGATGATTTAATGAGAAATAACACGTGTTGTGCCGATATGCAAACTGACTGTTATGTGAACATTAAATTGCATGCGTATCATTGTGAACATGAACTGATTTGTTATACGTGCATACAATAGGACTTGATTAATTACTTGTGAGTGCATAACCTAGCATACCGAGCAAACCAAGGTGAGTTCACACTCCTACTAAGGCATGGGATTCCCGGGTCGTGGGAATGGGTTAAAGGTTTCAATTGACTTATAACGTACAAACGCTTTTACTAGACTATCACCTATCATGGTCCTCGGATGTCAGGACGGTTCCGTAGGTTGGGATAACACCTACGTGGTCATATACTAATTCCGTAGGTTGGGATAACACCTACGTGGTTCCGTAGGTTGGATAACACCTACGTGGTCATATGCCATTACTGCCTCGGATGTCAGGCACGCACGTAAAACCTCCGTGTACGCATTACTTACTTCTTCCGTAGGTTGGGATAACACCTACGTGGTCATATACTAATTACTATCCTCGATACAAAGGATACGTGCTACGCACACCTCATACGCGCTACTGTTCTCGGACGAAGAACAGGGATAATACGAATAGTCTAGTGGTCACATAACATGGGAAGCCCCCACCTATATAACTTACTATCGGCCCAGTAGAGCCAACCTGTACTTACTGTTACGTACTTATTTACTGTGAACTCGCTCAACTAGTTTGTTGATCATTCTGTTACATGCCTTGCAGATCGTTAGGTACCTGGAGCTTGCACTGGAGAAGCGGGTCGTTGTGGGCAAGGATCGTGGTTTTTACGTTGAACTATTATGACATTTAAAACTATTAACTATTGTTGGTTTATTTACTATGCTTCCGCTACACTTTGAAACTATGGTTATGTTTTGAACACCCATCGTATTGAATGGATGGTTTACATTTATTTTACTTAATATTAATTACATGTTCAATATGATTGGTGGCTTGATCCTGGTCAGTCACGCTCCCAAGCGGTGATACTCCGCGTGTGGATTTTGGGGGAGTGACAGATTGGTATCAGAGCCATTGGTTATAGAGAACTTGGTTTTAATATGGGAAAACGTTTTTTTTTTATTAAAACCAGACTATAACCAGAACAGTGCTCTCAAACGATCCACAACGACGCTTCGCTCCACGTGCAAGACTCGACACCCTAGGTAATAAGGTTTATGTTTGTTACCTGCTTGCTAGAACTGCATAGAACTTTGCTCGTAGTATGCTTACATTACCTTGCTCACAACTTGTCATTGCATGAGAATACTTATGTGCTTACACTCTTCTGTCATCGCACTATTCGCGAACCTTTCTCACTTATGTTGCCTTTGATGTGAAGATCAATGGCCGCACGAATTAACATGACTCAAGCCCAGCTAGAGGCTCTCATTGCTGCGGCAGTTGCAGCCGCCCAAGCAGGTAGTATACCCTGCAGTATAGACACTAGGATCTTTAGATCCTACATTAATTCTCGTACTTAACTTTGCCCTATTCGTACACAATAGGTCAACCCGCTCAGCAACAACCTGGGTGCACTTTCAAGAATTTCATGGATTGTCGTCCTAGCTCGTTCAGTGGCACGGAGGGAGCAGTTGGACTCCTCCACTAGTTTGAAAAGCTCGAGTCGGTTTTCGAAATGTGTGAATGCCCTGAGGCTCGCAGGGTGAAGTTCGCCACTGGCACACTTGAAGGGATTGCGCTCACTTGGTGGAACGCACAAGTGCAGATCTTAGGGTTGGCAGCTGCTAACGCCACACCCTGGAATGATTTCAAAGAACTGATCAAGAGGGAATACTGCACTAGAGAAGACATTCACAAGTTGGAGGACGAGTTGTATAACTTGAAAATGGTTGGTTCGGAAATCGAAGCTTACACCAAGAGATCGAATGAGTTGGCTGTGTTATGTCCAACTATGGTGGACCCTCCATACAAGCGTATTGAGTTGTATCTCAAAGGTTTGGCACCAGAAATACAGAGCCACGTTACCTCGGCTAACCTCAACAACATCCAAGAAATCCAGCGTCTCGCTCATCGCATCACTGATCAGGCAGTAGACCAGAACAAACTGCCAAAGCGTGTCAGCGCTACCGCTACCACTACCACTACTGCTTCTACTACACCTGCTACTCCCAGTGAAAGTAAGAGGAAATGGGATGGGGATTCTAGCAAAGGGTCAGCTTCAGTACAGTCACAAGCCCAGCAGCGAAAGACAGACAGTTACCAGAGTCCAAGTCAGCACTCCTCAGGCAGCCACAGACAGGGAGGGTATCGAGGAAATCTCCCAAAGTGTAACACCTGCAACAAACATCACAGTGGCCAGTGTAACAAGGTTCGTTGTCAAAGATGCCTCAAGATGGGTCACGAGGCCAAAGACTGTAGAAGCCCTCGTCCTGCGAACCAGAACCAGCAGCAGCTACCAGCACAGCAGAATCAGCAACAGGGTAACAAGGGGTGCTATAATTGTGGTGCTGAAGGTCACATCAAGAGACACTGCCCTCAGCTAAACAGGAACCAGAACAACAACAACAATCAGGGCCACGGGAACGACAACAACAACGGGGGAAACAACAACAACAATGGCAACGAGGCAAGAGGTCGAGTTTTCGTGTTAGGAGGAGGAGACGCAATGAACGCTAATTGAACTTATAACTTGTCTTGGGTTTTCATTATTATGTTTACGCTACTCAAACAAAGTTTGGTTTGAACATTAATCGTGTTGGGTTTTATGAATTATTTTACCTGTATATTTTATGTTTGGTATGATGGATGGTTTGATATTATTGAGCGCACCTGCCGTATTTATGGACCTTACAAACAGGGTGTGCAAACCCTACCTGGACAAGTTCGTCATTGCCTTCATCGACGACATTTTGATCTACTCCAAGAGTCAGGAGGAGCACGAGCAGCGCTTACGTCTTGTCTTGGAAACTGTACGCAAAGTTTTCGAAATGCGACTTCAGGCTTCGCAGTGCCCCTATTCTCTCATTGCCAGAGGGCACGGACGACTTTGCAGTATACTGTGATGCATCCATCCAGGGTCTTGGATGCGTGTTAATGCAGCACGACAAGGTCATTGCTTACGCTTCACGGCAACTCAAGATTCATGAACGGAACTACACGACGCACGATTTAGAGCTGGGAGCTGTTGTTTCGCGCTTAAGATATGGCGACACTACCTGTACGGTACCAAATGCACGATTTACACCGATCACAGGAGTCTCGAGCATATTCTTAAGCAAAAGGATTTGAATATGCGTCAACGGAGATGGGTCGAACTGCTTAACGACTATGAATGCGCCATCAAGTACCATCCAGGCAAAGCCAATGTTGTGGCTGATGCCCTCAGTCGGAAAGACACTCTACCTAAGCGCGTGCGAGCGCTACAGCTTACTATTCAGTCCAGTCTTCCTGCACAGATACGAGCTGCTCAGTTAGAAGCACTGAAACCCGAAAACGTCAAAGCTGAAGCCTTACGCGGCTCAAGGCAACGCATGGAACAAAAGGAAGACGGCGCTTACTATGTAACGGGGCGTATTTGGGTCCCACTTTATGGCGGTTTACGCGAACTTGTAATGGATGAAGCTCACAAGTCTCGCTATTCGGTACATCCAGGGTCAGATAAAATGTACCACGACATCAGTACTACTTACTGGTGGCCTAGTATGAAGGCTCACATCGCTACGTACGTTGGAAAATGCTTAACCTGTGCGAGAGTCAAGGTTGAATATCAGAAACCAGCAGGCCTACTTCAGCAGCCTAAGATACCGCAATGGAAATAGGAAGAAATTTCCATGGATTTTGTTACAGGTCTACCTAGAACTCAGCGTGGGAACGATACAATATGGGTCATAGTTGATCGACTCACCAAGTCTGCACACTTCCTGCCGATCAAGGAAACGGACAAGTTCTCCACTCTCGCAGACGTCTATCTTGAAAGAAGTTGTTTCGAGGCACGGAGTGCCCACTTCTATTATTTCGGATCGCGATGCACGATTCACGTCAGAGCTTTGGCAAGCGATGCATAAATCTTTCGGCTCACGATTAGACATGAGCACAGCATATCATCCTCAGACGGATGGGCAGTCTGAGCGAACTATCCAAACTCTCGAAGACATGCTTCGAGCGTGTGTCATCGATTTCGACAACGGCTGGGAAAAACACCTCCCTTTAGTGGAGTTTTCATACAATAACAGTTACCACACCAGCATTCAAGCCGCTCCATTTGAGGCATTGTACGGGCGTAAATGCCGGTCACCTCTCTGTTGGGCAGAGGTGGGGGATAGTCAAATTACGGGTCCAGAGATTGTAGTGGACGCCACAGAAAAGATAGCACAGATACGACAACGCATGGCGGCAGCACGCGACCGTCAGAAAGCCTACGCGGACAAGCGTAGAAAGCCATTGGAATCTGAGGTCGGGGACCGGGTTTTATTGAAAGTTTCACCCTGGAAGGGTGTGGTTCGATTTGGTAAACGAGGCAAACTGAATCCGCGGTACGTCGGACCATTCGAAATCTTAGAAAAGATTGGCAAAGTAGCCTACAGATTAAACCTACCAGCTGAACTCGGTGCAGTTCACAATGTATTTCACGTGTCGAATCTGAAGAAGTGCCTGTCAGATGAGACCCTTATAGTTCCTTTTAAGGAACTCACTATCGACGAGCGGTTGCAGTTCGTCGAGGAACCAGTTGAAATCACGGACCGGGATGTTAAGGTCCTCAAACACAAGAGAATCCCTCTTGTTCGAGTTCGTTGGAACTCCCAGCGTGGTCCAGAGTATACCTGGGAACGCGAAGATCAGATGAAAGAAAAGTATCCCAGTTATTCGAAACCAATGCATCCACTTCTGAGGCTGAAGCTACTACTACTGAATTTCGGGACGAAATTCCAAATCAACGGGGGGATGATGTGACACCCCAGGAAAACCAGTGAACAATGTAACTTACCTAGCTTCCTCAGTGAGTGCGTACCAAATTTCGGGACGAAATTTCTTTTAAGTTGGGGATAATGTGACAACTCGAGTTTCTGACTTTCACTTTCGCATTAAATGCGCGTTGACTTTGACTGTTTAGTTGTTCGAAGTGGTGGACTTGAAATTGTACGCGTTGTGTTTTAATGAAACGTATTGTCATTTTGCCTATATGTGATTACTTGCTGTGGTAGAAAATAATATTAGAATTATTATTAAAACACTTAGTCTAGATCACGAAACATGACCTACAGTTCGAAGGATCTCGAAACATATCCTTCGATTCGAAGGATCAACTTTCGGTTCGAAGGATCACGAAACATATCCTTCGACCAAGGACTCTATCCTTCGACATCTTTCGGCCCAGTCTTTCTAATGGGCTTGGCCCATTCCTGTGAAACGATTTATAAACGTGAATGCATGTAAGTCGTGAGTTAGTTTCAAAAAAAAACCCTAGTTCTATTGTGTGTGTGTGTGACGGCAGCAGACCCATTCTCTGTTCGAAGGATTTCATTCCGTAATCCAGATTTCCGGTTAGTGTTTAATTGTATTGTTTTGATTGATTAAATGATTTCATGTTTAATGTTACGAATTGGTTTGTTAATCGGCTAGTTAATCAGGTCAAGGTGATCGACCGGATAGGAATTGATGTTTGTTAAATGGGTGATTGATAATACGATTTGATGATAACATGTTGATTTAGCTTTGTTGATCGGCCGGATATGCCTGATAACCGGCCGGACTTGCTTGTTAATCTTTAGAATGTTGTTAGAACCGGACAGTATTTGCACGATGATCGGATAATATACGAATTGAATTGTCATGGTTGTTAAGATGTTTATGTTAATCAGGTTTATAATCGGCCGAATATTGTAATCGGACATGTTTATGTAATCGGCACCTATGTGTAAATCGGATAGTTTGAATGATCTTGTTATTCAGATTAGGGTTCTTGATAAACATGGGAATTATGCTTGTTTGATCTTGTTGATGTTAGCTGATTTGTGAAATTGGTGTTAATTGATAATCGGATAAACTTGGAAACTTGGAATAAATGTAACTGTTATTTGTCGAAAGATGGTAGTTATTCGAAACATAGTTGTGACCGAAAGATACTTGTCCTTCGAACCATAGTAGTGTTGACCGAAGGATAGCTTTGACCGAACCATAGTAGTGTTGACCGAAGGATAGCTTTGACCGAACCATAGTAGTGTTGACCGAAGGATAGCTTTGGTCGAAAGATGACATTAGGTTCGAAACATAACTTTTGGTCCGAAAGATAACCATGAATCGTAAGATGATAACTGTGTATCGAAAGACGTGTCGAAACATAATTGTGATAATTGTGATAACTGTTAGACCGAAGGATGAGCAATGTATCGAAGGATGGGTAGTGTGAATCGAATGATAGCTGATGATTTAATGAGAAATAATACGTGTTGTGCCGATATGCAAACTGACTGTTATGTGAACATTAAATTGCATGCGTATCATTGTGAACATGAACTGATTTGTTATACGTGCATACAATAGGACTTGATTAATTACTTGTGAGTGCATAACCTAGCATACCGAGCAAACCAAGGTGAGTTCACACTCCTACTAAGGCATGGGATTCCCGGGTCGTGGGAATGGGTTAAAGGTTTCAATTGACTTATAACGTACAAACGCTTTTACTAGACTATCACCTATCATGGTCCTCGGATGTCAGGACGGTTCCGTAGGTTGGGATAACACCTACGTGGTCATATACTAATTCCGTAGGTTGGGATAACACCTACGTGGTTCCGTAGGTTGGATAACACCTACGTGGTCATATGCCATTACTGCCTCGGATGTCAGGCACGCACGTAAAACCTCCGTGTACGCATTACTTACTTCTTCCGTAGGTTGGGATAACACCTACGTGGTCATATACTAATTACTATCCTCGATACAAAGGATACGTGCTACGCACACCTCATACGCGCTACTGTTCTCGGACGAAGAACAGGGATAATACGAATAGTCTAGTGGTCACATAACATGGGAAGCCCCCACCTATATAACTTACTATCGGCCCAGTAGAGCCAACCTGTACTTACTGTTATGTACTTATTTACTGTGAACTCGCTCAACTAGTTTGTTGATCATTCTGTTACATGCCTTGCAGATCGTTAGGTACCTGGAGCTTGCACTGGAGAAGCGGGTCGTTGTGGGCAAGGATCGTGGTTTTTACGTTGAACTATTATGACATTTAAAACTATTAACTATTGTTGGTTTATTTACTATGCTTCCGCTACACTTTGAAACTATGGTTATGTTTTGAACACCCATCGTATTGAATGGATGGTTTACATTTATTTTACTTAATATTAATTACATGTTCAATATGATTGGTGGCTTGATCCTGGTCAGTCACGCTCCCAAGCGGTGATACTCCGCGTGTGGATTTTGGGGGAGTGACACTAACGACCTACAAGGCATGTAATAGAGTATCAACAACTAGTTGAGCGAGTTCACAGTTTATAGTTCAGTAATTGTTATAGTATAATAAGCCTTGTGTTCGTTCATTAAGTCATGTATCGTATTAGTTCGTATCGCGGCCCTATAGGCATGTATGCGAAGATTAGAGAAAGTTTCCAAGTATTCTAGACTAGGTATATTTGTATTGCGGCCACCCGGCATCTGTGCGAAGTTTAGTGAATAGTTCGCAGCCCTTTCTAGGCATGTGTGCAAAGATCAGTCATATTATCGCGGCCAACCCTGGCGTGTATGCGAAGATCAGTTCTATTAGTATCACTAGTCTAGCAGTATCTTAACCAATCACCTTCCTCACCCGTGGATCATATCACTACGTTCCATTATCTAGAGAAGTACAAGTAAATAATCCAATCCCATTCCCACCCTGGGAACCCCATGCCTTGGCTGTGTGAACTCACCTTGGTTTGCTCGGTATGTTATTGCTTCTAGGGTTAATTAAATGTCTAAGTCCGTTACACACGACCTAGGATACATTGCACATGATTCGATGTAAGTGTTTGTAGACAATTAGGGTTTACAAGTCTTTGATATTCAAGCAACCGTGTTTTGTGTGTTCATTGTGTACAGAATGATATGAGAAGATCGTTCACACATACAGGATCATACAGTTGCATTCAGTAGTATACAATTATATACAGAATCATACAGTTATATACAGAATGGACAGTAGTATGCAATTATATATACAGAAGCATACAATCAGCTTTATTACAGTTGTTTGCCATAACATAGAACACTTATTCACGCATATCGAATCAACAACTAGGACAATACAACTCACTTGATGAAATTCGGGCCCCTTTGCACAGTTAAAAGGTCGGACAGGAGACAAGGGCTTAAAACCCTGACCACATGTGCAAAAGTCGGACTAGAGGGACTCCCCACCACAAATTCGGACTAAGGGGTGGGGGATTTCCTTGCTAAAAACTCGGACAGGGTAACAACCCCACCAAAAACTCGGACAGTGTTGCTGCTTGTCCAAAAAGTCAGACCAGGGCCATCCATGACAAAAACTCGGATTGGGGGGGGGGCTTCACAAGGTCGGACAGGGGTCTTGGGGTTAAAAGTCGGACCCCATATCCTCTTGCCAAAACTCGGACAACACAAGTGTTTAAGAAACTCAGACCCCCCCCCCTTCTAGGGTTTAAAAGTCGGACAAGGGAAAGGGCATAAAATTCAGACAGTAGCATGCACACAAAACTCGGACAATCTAACATCACAAAGATCGGACTCCCTAGTGTTACACAAAAGTCGGACAGGGTATGACTTGCACAAGAATTCGGACTACCCCCTCTCAAGCATAAAGGTCGGACATCCCATAGAATCAAAAGGTCGGACATCCCTTAAAATAAAAAGGTCGGACATACATGCTATCAAAACTCTGACAAGCATAACTCATTAGATATTCAATTCCATTGCACGATTGTAACAGTTACGTTCTTGGTTTTCACATGATCAGGAAACCCTAACTCATACAGTGCATAGCAGCAATCAAATCAACAGTTAACATTTCTAACATGCCATGAATCTAAATCATCCGGCAATCGATTGTACGACTAATCAACAACATTATCACAATAATCAGAATCCAATCAACAATTACAGAACTAGCATGTGAAGAACTAGGGTTTACAAGAATCACAAGAATCAAGAATTGATAACAATCAAATAATCAACAAACAATTACCTTGGATTGATTCTAGAGAAAGTGTGGAATCAAGGGTGGTTAAGAACTTGTGCCAATGATGATGATGATTGCCAGAGAAGATCAGAGCATAAGCAAGTACGTGTTTTGGTTTTTGTGTAGTGATTAGTTAATGATTAGGGTTAAGAATCATTAGGATTTCACTAATTACCCTATACATCCCCAAGTATCATATTTTACATAAGTACACCATCTCAAAACAATTTCATAGTTTCACCACCAAGTTCATACACTTGACAAATCTTTCAACAGTAACACATAACCATTCTCACATACAATATACTTAACTGAATCAAAACGTTACAGTTTCATAGTAAACTAATTGTGCAACTAAACAACTAAACAACCAATGAACGTGCAATAAATGCGAAATAGGAATCTTGGAAACTCGAGTTGTCACACTATAGGTATCCAATACATACACATATATAGCACATGTACACATACTTTTAGCAAGTTTCTAAAAATATATATAGTTTTTCTTACCAAAAATTATATTTACACATTGTTATATTTTTACCCAATTATTTTTGTAAAAATATAAGTTTAAGTTCCTAAGAACTTCTTGAATATTTAAATCTTAAATACTCTATAATGACGTTTAAGACCACTAATCGCATTTAACGTTGTTAATCACCCCTTTAATTCCTTCTTTAATCGCGATTAGATTTTTAGAAAAATTCGCCATAGTTTCCCCTAAACTATGACATTTCCCACGTTATAAAAACGCGTTTAAATCATAATCACAATCAATTTTCCAAAGCAAGTTTCAATGTATCAACTTTTTATACATGTTTATATGTTAACATAACTTCCACATTTCATGAACTTTCATAATACACTTTTTATACAAAAAAAAAAGTTAGACTTTTTAAAGTAATTTTCATAATAAACAAGTTGTTTAATTTATCTTGTAAAAACAAAGTTCACTAAACTTCCCAATATTAAGTTTTAAACCTATTTAAACCCTTGTTTCTTAAGTAATCCAAAAATTGTATGATTAGTTCATGAAATGAGTATGATGATCTTTCTTGATTTAAACATAACCATGTTTAAATAACCTATTTAAGTTCATCATGATAAGATGAACACAAATATAAAATACTACATGAAACTAACAACATGATCATCATAAATATAAATTTTAACTCACTAATATTAACAAAAATAACATAGTCATCATGAACACATGAACATATTAACACTAAACAACATAAATCAACACATAATATATTCATATTTAGTGTTAATTAGCTTTGTGTTTAGGGTTTTTGATTATGTTAATCTTTAAATTCAAGATAATCAACTTGTACAATAATAATCTACTAATAATATGGAGCTTAAAAATGATGGTTAGAGATCTTACAAGATTGCACTAGCCAAAATAAGAAAATAAGAAGATTAAGCTCCAAAATGCTCCTAATAAAGCTCCATGTTTAACCCATGTAGAGATGTTCTTGAAATGGTTAGATTTAGAGGAAAATGGAATGTTTATGGAAATTTGAAGGTGGGATTTGTGTATATGAAGGCAGTCGTGAGTTTTAGGGGAAAGAAGGAAGCTTTTGTGTTTTTCAAAAGTGTTGAAAATGATAGGAAATGGAGTGTGATGTTGATATGATAGATATGGTGTTATAATAATTTTTCAATAACCCTTCAACACTTACCATACTCAATATCTTCACAATTTCAAACATAATCAAGGGGTGGGGCCCCTTTGTTGACCGAATTTGGGGAAAGTTTGCAAAGATTTTTTTTTAGCTTTACATAAATAATACATATTTTAAGTATAGATATTTAGGTTGTTATGTCAATAAGGTTATTTAGGGTGTAATCTATGGTTTAGGGTGTTAATGATCTTAACTAGTCCATAATACTAGTTGGTATTAGTTTCGGATGTTAAAAATACCACTAGTTTGCTTGTTGGTTCGATATCGGGTGATATACGAGAGGTGAAATATAGTACCGAGAGCTATGGTTTTAAATTACCATCGATGCTATGACATTTATTTAGGGTGCTTACGACGCCAAAATATTGTTACCTGGTTCGCTAGACTAGTGTAAGTTGCATTTTGATACCTTAAATGCTTTCCGTTTAGGCGCCGACTAATTTATGGCACTATTGCGTCGTACTGACGAAGTTTTGTCACAAGTTGTTGTTCCACCATCAAGCGATGCATGAAGTGATTTCGAGTTTAAAAATAAGCTTAACTAGTTCACTAGCTTCTTCGTTTGGTTGTTTGTGACAAAAATACCGCTTACTAGTTTTCGGGTCGATAACGGACTAGTTAAGTGTATAGCGAAATAGTATCGGAAGCTTATGATTCTGGTCATCTCATTGATATCCTTAAAATGTTTTAGTGTGTTTTTCATCAAGTGACATAATTCTGAAGTCCCGGAAATGCTTTGTTATCGGTTCGGACAAGTTAAAAGTGCTATATTTTTAGCCGAAATAGACATTTTTGAGATTAGGGCGTTATACCGGAAAGTCTTGTTTCTTTGCAAGATGTGTTTTCACAATAATGTTTTCTTATATAAATGGACTCAGTTATGTTATCCGAGTGTCGTTTTTCAGTGTTTCGGTCTGATTTCACGGTTTGCTGGCATGAATAGTGTAACCGTGAATAGTGCACGTGGCACTTTCTACCAACACTTTTAGGACATTGTTTGCCTGATTTCGCAATGTGGTGAAAACCAACGTATGTTTTAGCATTGTTTCCTTGTCCTAACCTTGTTATCCAGTTAACGACACTGTTACGTAATTAAATTACGCTAAATGCATGAGATTATGTAAATAAAATAGTGATTAGTTTGTACGGAATTGCCGGTTTATTGCCATTTGTCACATTCTCCCCCTGTTAAAAAGAATTTCGTCCCGAAATTCACGTTGAGTTATCCTTTAAAGAACTCTTCTCGACCAGGTGGATGGGTACTTTGTATTGATCTGAACTCCATGTTCCCATGTATTCTCGGGTTCGTGACGTGAGTTCCAGCGGACCTTTACTAGTTTAATACGATTCTCCTTGTCTTGTGGACTTTCCAGTCCATAACCTAAACAGGTTCTTCGGTAAACTGGAGTTTGTCGTCTACGTGAATTCCATCAACTAGGATGATAACTGTTTTCATTTATTGGACTTTTCTTAAGATTCGACACATGAAATGTGTCGTGTACGTTACTAGGTTCTTCTGGAAGTTTCAACTTGTACGCGCCGATACCGAACTTTTCTAGAATTTCAAATGGCCCAATGTATCTCGGGTTTAGTTTTCCGCGTTCCTCGAATTTAGCTACGCCTTTCCAAGGCGAGACTTTCAGTAAGACTTTGTCTCCGACCTCAAAGACTAATGGTTTACGTCTTCTGTCCGCGTAGCTCTTTTGTCTGTCACGAGCCGCTTTGATACGGTCTCGTATCTTTGCTATCTTGTCAGTAGTCTCTTGGACTAGTTCAGGGCCAATGAGTTGTTTGTCTCTAACTTCCGCCCAACACAGCGGTGATCGGCACTTCCGTCCGTATAGTGCTTCGTATGGGGCGGCTTTGATGCTTGTGTGATAACTGTTATTACAGGAAACTCCACCAGCGGTAAATGAGTATCCCAGTTTCCGCCCAAATCCATCACACAGGCGCGAAGCATGTCTTACAACGTTTGGATGGTTCGTTTGCTTTGTCCATCGGTTTGCGGATGAAATGATGTGCTTAGTTCCAAACGAGATCTAAGCGATTCTTGAAATGATTGCCATATTCTTGACACAAAGCGACCATCGCGATCCGAGATTATTGAAATAGGTACTCCTTGACGTGCTATTATTTCTTTGAGATAAAGCTTAGCTAACTTCTCTATACTGTCTTTCTCGCGAATTGGCAAGAAGTGAGCTGACTTGGTTAATCGATCGATGATAACCCAAATCATGTCATGACCTCAAGAGGTCCATGGGAGTCCTGTAATGAAATCCATTGATATATGTTCCCATTTCCAAACGGGAATCTCGGGTTGTTGTAATAGTCCAGATGGCTTTTGATACTCGGCCTTGACCCTTGCACAAGTTAGGCATTTCCCAACGTAGGTCGAAATATCTCCTTTGAGATTAGGCCACCAGTAATATTCCTTTACATCCTAATACATCTTATCAGATCCGGGATGTATTGAATATTTTGACTTATGTGCTTCATCCAACACTAAGTCTCGCAATCCGCCAAAGTAAGGAATCCAGATTCTTCCCATGAAGTATCTTGTGCCATCTTTGATCTCTTCCAGTTGTTTCTCTAATCCTTGCAAGGATTCTGCTTGAATGTTCTCCGACTTTAGAGCTTCTAGTTGTGCATCATGCACACGAGTAGTGAAGTTCATCTGAATGGTTAACTCTAAAGCTCATACTCGTAAAGTTTTGACTCGCTCTTTCCGGCTCAAAGCATCCGCCACAACATTTGCTTTGCCCGGATGGTACTTGATTTCACAATCATATTCATTCAACAATTCTACCCATCGCCGCTGGCGCATATTTAATTCTTTTTGATTGAATATCTGTTGAAGACTTTTATGATCAGTGAATTTGGTACACATAGTACCATAGAGATAGTGACGCCAAATCTTTAAAGCGAATACTACTGTGCCCAATTCTAAGTCGTGAGTGGTATAATCCTTTTCATGAACTTTCAACTGCCGTGACACATACGCGATGACTTCTTCACATTTCATTAATACACAACCCAACCCTTGGTGCGATGTATCATAATACACCATAAAGTCATTGGTGCCATCAGGTAGTGATAAGATTGGCGCTTGGCATATTTTATCTTTAAGCGTTTGGAATGCCATTTCTTGTCTTTCACCCCAATCGAACTTTTTATCCTTTTGAGTGAGTGAGGTTAGCGGTTGAGAAACTTTAGAAAAGTTCTCGATGAATCTTTGATAGTATCCCGCTAAACTCAGAAATTGTATTACTTCTGTTGTGGTCTTTGGAGTGTTCCAGTTCTTTATGGCCTCTATCTTAGTTGGGTCAACATGTATCCCGTTCTCGTTCACCACATGACCGAGAAATTGCACCTTACGAATCTAAAACTCGCATTTTGATAACTTGGCATACAATTGTTCTTTCTTAAGCAACTCCAGAATAGTTCTCAAGTGTTGTTCGTGTTCCGACTCTGTTCGTGAGTATATTAAAATGTCATCAATGAATACGATCACGAACTTGTTGAGATATGGCTTACATACTCGATTCATCAAATCCATGAATATGGCGGGAGCGTTTGTTAAGCCGAAAGGCATAACAAGGAACTTGTAATGCCCATAACGAGTCCTAAACGCTGTTTTAGGAATGCTTTCCTCTTGTATCCTCAACTGATGGTATCCAGATCTTAGATCGATCTTGGAATAAAAGCTGGAACCTTGTAATTGATTGAACAAGTCATCGATCCTTGGTAAAGGATGCCGATTCTTGATAGTTATCTTGTCTAGTTCTCTGTAATCGATGCACATCCGAAAGGTTCCATCCTTCTTTTGACAAATAGCACCGGAGCTTCCCAAGGCGGGAAACTCGGTCTAATGAATCCTTTGTCAAGCAGTTCCTGAAGCTGAGTAAATAATTCTTGCATTTCCAAGGGTGCTAGTCTATGTGGAGCTTTTGCCACTGGTGCCGCACCTGGCACTAGATCGATACGAAATTCCACTTGTCGTTGTGGTGGCAGTCCCGGCAAGTCTTCTGGAAAGACTTTGGGATATTCCCTTACCACAGGGATGTCTTCCACCTTGCACTCCTCAGCCTTCTTGTCAACGACATGAGCAAGGAAGGCGATTCACCCTTTTCTCAAACATTTTTGAGCCTTCATGCAACTAATGATTCATAGTGGCATGTCTTGTTTTTCCCCATGTACTTACAAATGTTCTCCATTGGGAAGGGGATGCGAATGATCTTCTCGTGACATGTGTTTTCAGATAAATTTCGGATAACTAGTCTGTTTTAAATACTATGTCGTAATAACCCAATTGAATGAGTGAAAGGTCGATATTGGACTTTCGTGCTCCAAGATTGAGTGTGCTTCCTTTAATGTCTTCTCCCGTCTCAACTAATTTACCGTTGGCCAATACTATGGAATGAGAGAACGTCTAGCTTACTTGACTCTAGACCAAGTATATTTTGAATTCTAAGGGGAATGAAATTAATACCGACACCTATATCAAACAAAATGGATGCAACAGGTCGGTTGATAGGAATCGTATCGGTGACCCTTAATGACTTCACATGACTCCGCTAATTTCCCCATTAGTTAACTTGATAGAGCAAGACATGTTTAACCTACATGACTCTAATTCGTGTATATGCTTAGTATCTAAAGACGCTAAGTTAAGCCGACGTTGGTATCCAAAGAAGTGATACATGATGGTTGTAGAGTAGAACGTACCCATGGCAACCTTGGGATTTTTGGGAGGATTCCTAACTCTACTCATACACTTACTTATTAACTTGCTTGATTCGTCCTTAGACATCCATGCTTGTCGTGACTTCTTTACCACAGTTCAAATCTTCTGGTTCTTTCTTGAGTATATCTAACTCATTAGTTTCCGTTTTGTACCCAGTCTCACCACACTGCTACACTTGGCACTTTTGCAAGTGCCCTCATGGTGAAAGTTTCACTTATCTCATTCAGGATTTTGACAAGTTATTAGCGTACTTCTTTTGGTCAGCTTTGTATCTCAGGGCTAAACCCCAAATGCAGCGCTCAGTGCGTTTGAATTCGAGTGTTATCCAATATGCAATCAATCCTTGAGAGATCGTAGAGGCATCGGGGGTAACCAACAACATTAGTTCTAATCATGATCGAGTCCTAGAGTTCGGTTCCCAAACTTGGAATTTTTCCACTAGCGAGCAATACTCTTCTCGCTTAAGACTCTTGAGTTCTTCCCACAATAACCTCTTTGTTGTATTAGTCCCTATAGTTTGCACTTGGAGATCCCACCAAGTTAACGCCTCATTCAACAGAAGGCTATTCGTTTACCAAAATGTTTATTTAGGAGTACATTTATTAGCAAGGTTAACTGACTTCCTTGTCTTTATCTAGCGGATATAACTCTCCGCACCTTCTGTATCAATGAGGTCTCGCGGCGTATAATCCGGAAAAGCCTTAGGATTAAAATCTGGTGTGATTGCATCCCCAAGTGTGGCATTGCCACTCATTCTCGTCCCATCAGGATTTTAACCACTTGAACTACCGGTACCTTCAGTACCATCACTAGTGTCGACTCGACAACCTCATGTTGTTCCATATGACCTCTAGTTCAACTTTAATAGTAAGGCGCTGATTAACTGACCCTCTTCTAGTCGTAGATTTTCTTGTCGACGCCACGTTGTTTCCGATACATAGTATCAATGGGTCTAGGCTTTTATTTGGACAGATATAGCCCATCATGCGCCTAAAAATTAAGAATGTGATTGGTCATGGAAACCTCAAGACATCGTTGCTCCGGTATGTTTGAACAATGATATTCATGAATAAATGCATTCCAAAATGCATAGTACCTCTTGAGTGTATTAGCCATGTGCCTAAATGGGAAAAGAAGTAATTCGTTGAGGAGGAGAAACCAAACGGTCGTCTCCAATTTTTACAACGTGTATCCCATACTTCCTGGATCTCGATCGCCCCAAGTAGGAAAAATCCTTCGCCGCACTAGCTCGTGTGACGAATACGTTGATACTCCTTGAGCTCCACGAGCTTCGACAAAATTGTTATAATTTCCCTAGATGTCGAATAATACAATGAAGGGGTTGTAGCTTGGCTCATGCCATAGTATCCATTGGAATAAGACAAATATCAAACGATAGAGTTTAATGTAATCATCTCCGATAACTAAGATAAGGTAAGGTGTCATAGACACCAAAGAACCAGCCCATGTACAAGAATTTCGAGAATGTTGAGGAAAAATCCTCCATGAGTGGCTAACGAGGTTTGTTTGCTTTCGATGACTAGTCTCATACGACTCGTGTTATAGATCGAATGTTAAGTGCAAACAATACGTGTAGTCTTCCTGTATTGTAGAGTGTTATAGTAACCATTCCGGTTAGTGTTCTACTAGATAGAAATTTGAACAACTTAAGAACTTTGAATGGATAGTGATCTCTTGGTTTGACCCGCAGAGCCCAACAGGATTCCCATGCACTACAAGTTATTATTACGTGGGCCCCCGTAATAATAAATTGCCTTGCATGGTCACCCTAGCATTCTCTCGTTCAAACAGATGATCAACAAAGAGAGGAAACTATTGTCTATATACCCTCAACAAAGGAGGGACCTTCGTGATGGCCCACGTGCTAACGCCCATTGTCATTATTCGTGATAGGGCACAACATTAGACGAAATATAAGTAGAGAGAATCTGCCGCAATAGCAGCTGGAGGGGCACCCTTAAGATGAGTACTTCATCTTCCTTGTCTGGACGACAGTGTCATCATTCATGATTGGTATAAGCCTCAGGGACCTCGTCCCACTAGTAGAGTTGTTGTCCAAGGCCGCCACCTCCGCCTCGTCATCACTACCGAAGCCAGACATATACCATCCGAGGGAAAACAACCATCTTCCACGGGATCAATGCTTTTGGGTCTCACTCAGGAACCACACCCGCCATAAGCTTCGTAATAGGCGCGAGGTCGTTATTCTCATCACATGAGCCAAGTGTAATAATAAAATTCATAGTCGAAGGTACTTTACTTCATGGCAAAATATTCCGTACAACACATATATATAGATATATATAATCACTAAATCTCATTTTGTTTTTGTTCTCAAGTTTCACATGTAATCCTAGTGTTTCGAGTCTATTCCTTATAGACTAAACATGTATTGATCCATATCCGTTACTTATGATTGAGCTCGCGTGATAGATCCTCATGTTATCGTGACACAATGAAAACCTTTTGTCATTTTGTCATACTTTTGAAATCATTTTTGTAATGTTATCAAGTTTGTTTTCATGTGAGAGCCCATAGTGATTGTAGACCAAACTTTAATAAAAGTTTTTCCCCGGTTCACTATAATCGGAGCTCTGATACCAATCTGTCACACCCTGCTAGTTGCGGAAGCGTGTTGCGTGTGACGTAAGAAAGGTAATCATTGCATCCAATCATGTATCACCGGCTCAAGGCTTGTTTCCTGAAATACATGTAGTTTTAAAAAGTCAACAAAAGTTGAGCGAGTTCATGCATTTTGTATGAGTTTCAAATAAACTTGTAAACATTTGAGAGATTCCTTTGAAAACAAGTATGTAAAGCGTCTATGAGTAGATCAATTAATGTTTTGCAAGGACATTAATATATGTGAAAGCATAGGGAGTACGCAACCCAAGTGGGCTATTATTAGTGTCGAATCCCCTCGACTGTGTCGAATCCCCTCGACTGTGTCGAATCACCTCGACTGTGTCAAATCACCTTGACTGTGTCAAATCCCCTTGACCGTTGTCGAATCACCTCGACTGGGACACAAAAGCACTCTAAGTAGTCATAAATGGACCATGAGTGGGGCTCGGCCGTACCCGTTAGATCTAACCTTTGTCCATGTTTCTTATGAGAGTTATTGGCATTTCAGTTTCAGCCTATGCTCACATGATCTAATAGTTCATTTCATAGCCAAATCATACCATTGAAACATATGTAACATGTATTTCACCCCCGAGAGTTATAAATTCGAAAACAGTTAAGAGAAAAAGGGGACATGAACTCACAAGTTTGCGTTCCGTGTACTATGATATCGAAGTGAGCGTCCGTACGTGTCAATAACCTACATGTGTACTAATCTCGTTAGACACTAGGTCTTTCGGACCTCATACAAGTTGTTCATCTTGAATTCTTTATTATGTTCTCGTTTGTCATCTTTGGAACAACTTTGTATTTTAGAGCGTTGATAGTTTACTCGCTCGATTGTTATGTGCATACATGCATTCTATTCGTATTAAATTCATAAGCGTATTCATATATTCTATGTGTATTGACTTGTGTGTGACCGGCTTCGTTCTTCACACGTCCTCGTGCAGTGCACGCATGCCATTGAGCCTTTGCTCATGTCATTGGGCCGAGCCCATGTCATCTATGTTATCGTATCTAACCCATGTTTTAATGTTATTGGGCCGAACCCATGTCATTGGGCCGAGCCCATGTTATCTATGTTATTGGGCCTAACCCATGTTTTATTGTTATTGGGTCGAGCCCATGTTATCTATGTTATTGGGCCTAACCCATGTTTTATTGTTATTGGGCCTAATCTATGTCTTTTATGTTATTGGGCCGAGCCCATGTTATATTGCCATTGGGCCCTAGCCCATGTATTAAGGAATTTGGGCCTAGCCCATTACTAACTTTGATAGGCCCAATTCTAACTTCATGAGTCCATTAACATAATCTTGCAATTTTTACCAAAATGTTACCAAGTAGCAAATTTTAAATAAGTTTATTTTTCCAATGAAAAATACTTGGTAATTTTTATAGTTTTCGACTTTCCGGATTCTTGTTACAGGTCACTTACATATGTGCTCGTTTAAACGTCCAAAATATGTTATTTTAGACTCGACTTTGTAGTAACTTGTTTACGGTGTCGATACTCCCAAATTGTCGTCATCGAGTGTTATGTATTTCCATTTCGGACATTTTATTTAATTGTCCGATTTTACTAGCATTTCTTGGACCATGTAGGAACATGTTTGTGTATTTATTTTGATCACCCTATAGGTATCCAATACATACACATATATAGCACATATACACATACTCTTAGCAAGTTTCTAAAAATATATAATTTTTCTTATCAAAAATTATATTTACACATTGGTATATTTTTACCCAATTATTTTTGTAAAAATATAAGTTTAAGTTCATAAGAACTTTTTGAATATTTAAATCTTAAATACTCTATAATGACGTTTAAGACCACTAATCGCATTTAACGTTGTTAATCACCCCTTTAATTCCTTCTTTAATCGCGATTAGATTTTTAGAAAAATTCGCGATAGTTTCCCCTAAACTATGATATTTCCCACGTTATAAAAACGCGTTTAAATCATAATCACAATCAATTTTCCAAAGCAAGTTTCAATGTATCAACTTTTTATACATGTTTATATGTTAACATAACTTCCACATTTCATGAACTTTCATAATACACTTTTTATACAAAAAAAAGTTAGACTTTTTAAAGTAATTTTCATAATAAACAAGTTGTTTAATTTATCTTGTAAAAACAAAGTTCACTAAACTTCCCAATATTAAGTTTTAAACCTATTTAAACCCTTGTTTCTTAAGTAATCCAAAAATTATATGATTAGTTCATGAAATGAGTATGATGATCTTTCTTGATTTAAACATAACCATGTTTAAATCACCTATTTAAGTTCATCATGATAAGATGAACACAAATATAAAATACTACATGAAACTAACAACATGATCATCATAAATATAAATTTTAACTCACTAATATTAACAAAAATAACATAATCATCATGAACACATGAACATTGTGACAACTCGAACTTTAGACCTATTTTTGTGTAACGTTATGAACACGACACAACTATATGAACTTGATTGATTAAGCGAATATTTATTGAATGTTATGTGATATGTGTGTTTTAATGGATGTATACATGATATGTTAAGTGTATGTATATGTGATACATGAACCCAAACCGCACATCATGATCCGAACCGCACAAGCCCACAACACCCGCACAAGGCCGTTTGGGCCTCATTCTTGTACGCGGACCAATAGGGCAGCCCGTGTAAGGGCCGGCCCACCCCTCTATACCGTGTAAACACCTTAGGGACTTGGTTTTTCTCATTTGTTACACAACACAAGAACACACACACAACCCTAGACTTTTTCTCTCTCTCGGTTGCTTGGAACCCGACGGCAAGAGCATCCCCTACTCGGATCATGTGACAACTCGAACTTTAGACTTGCTTTGTGTAACGCTATGTGCATATGTGAACTAAAATTATATGTTTGGAATTAATAAATGTTTTGTTGTTGGGTGTTATGTGAACTTTACGAAAGATGTGTTGTGTTTATATTGTATGTATGTATGTACCGAACCGCACAAGAACCGCACAACACACACAACTACATTGGATCGCACAAAGCCGTTGGGCTTTACACCTTGTACGCGGACCAATAGGGCAGCCCATGTAAGGGCCGGCCCACCCCCTTATACCGTGTAAACACTTAGGGACTTGATCCTTTTCTCATTTGTTACAATTCACAACACAAGAACACACCCAAGAAACCCTAGTCTCTCTCGTTTTGCTTGGAAACCGACGGCAGCACAAGATCCCTATTCGGATCATCCTTGTCCTTTCGCTAATCTGGTTAGTATGATTACATGTTTGTTGTTGCTCTTTGATGTTAAGTGATTGTATGGCTATTGTGATTGGTTATGCTAGTAGAGTTTGTATGAATATGAATCGGCTCATGTGTATGGTTAAAGCCCACAAGAAATCGGATTATAGTGTTAATTGATATGTTGTTGTTAATCGTATGATAAAGTGATCGGATGTATGACGAATCGACTGTTATGTGATATTGTTCGGATATTGTGCATGTATTCGAGGATAGGAAGCAAGAACACGAATCCAGGATGTTACATGTTTAAATGTTTTTAAGTTTCGTACATGATTGAATCAAATTAGGGTTTAATGCCCTGTTTGATCGATACTAGGATTAACCGGATGATTGAATTATGTTAATTGATTGTTGAAAAAGGAAACTGATAAACTCATTGTAACCGACTTGCTTGAATGGTGGAATTGGTTAAACCGACGCACAAGACTTCTTGGTGTACAAGAAGTCCAATCACACAAGGTGGTCCACTCACACAACTGGGTCAGTCGCACAAGCTGAACCAGCCGCACAAGGCTGTATGATGGGCCGGACAGCCCAAGTCGTTAATCGTACAAGCTGCCTTGGGCCGGACTACCTTGGATCGCACAACCCAGCTGAATCGTACAAAAGCAGCTGGATCGCACAACGTTATTATGTGTTGCATTGGGCCGGGTAGCCCAATTGATCGGATCGCACAACCTAAGTTGGACCGCACAAGTCCACTATTGGTTTTATGATTGGGCCGCTTATGTTACGGAATCCCTTATACATCTTTGGGCCAATATATTCTTAAATTGTGATACTTGATTTGGGCCGTGCATGTTCAAACTGTTTATGTCTATGACGGGCCGGGTTTAGGTTGGGCTTAGTTATGTAAACGCACAAGATGGTTGGGCTCGCACAAGCTCCTTGGCCCAACCATCCGAATAGCACAAGTAGTGTACTTAATGTGTTTGCGTGCATACGTGTTTGCCATGTTGTATACGTGCATTATTGAACCAAACCTGACTTGTATTACAACCATGCTAGGACGTGATTGACCATTTACTAGCTTATCTATACTCTTTGTGTATCTGCCGAGCAAACCAAGGTGAGTTCACACAGCCAAGGCATGGGATTCCCGGGTTGGGAATTGGGTTGGATATGTTAATGTTAAAGGAGTTACTCGTACTTACGCATATACCAGACTATAGACCATCGTCCTCAGGTTAGTCAGGACACGTTACGTAAAGCCTACGTAACCCAGTATACTTGCCATATGTCTCCCGGGTCGGGAGGACACGTTACGTAAAACCTACGTAACCCAATACCATTCACTGGCTTCCAGGTCGGAAGGCCACGCTGCGTAAAGCCTACGTAGCCCCCACGCGTACCATTGTCCTCGGGGAAGGGCACGTCACGTAAAGCCTACGTGACCCTGTACGTTTTCCTGTTCTCGGTAAAGCAGAACACATGGTCGGAAGTTAGTCTAGTAAGTACCGTTAATGAGAAGCCCTCATTAGCCAGGAAGAACATGGGAAGCCCCCACCTTTAGTACACACTAGTATGGGAAGCCCCCACTAGCTATACCTATGCATTATGTTTTGAACTTACTTTCTGTGAACTCGCTCAACTAGTTTGTTGACTATTTGCTGCATGCCTTGCAGGACCTTAGGTATACTTGGAGCTTGCACCAGAGGAGAGGCGGGTCGTTGTGGACAAGAACTCGTGAATGTTTATTAAACACTTTTACATTCACACATTGATACTTATGTTTTGGGTTTTACAATTAATGCTTCCGCTACTTAAACAGTGTTTGGTTTTGAACACCAATTATGTCTTTGATTATTATTGAATGCTATGTTTGATATAATTGGTGGCTTGATCCTGGTCAGTCACGCCTCCAAGCGGTGGTACTCCGCGTGTGGGATTTTGGGGGTGTGACAGATTGGTATCAGAGCCATTGGTTATAGAGAACTTGGTTTTAATATGAGAAAACGTTTTTATTAAAACCGGACTATAACCAGAACAGTGCTCTCAACGATCCACAACGACGCTTCGCTCCACGTGCAAGACTCGACATCCTAGGTGATAAGGTTTATATTTATTACCTGTTTGCTAGAACTGCTTAGAACCTTGCTCGCATTACGCTTAGATACACATGCTATGATTACATGAGAACACCTATATGCCTACGCTTTTCTGTCATCGCCCTACTCGCGAACCATTCTTACGTATGCTACTTGTTACTATGAAGATCATGTCTGGACGAATCAACATGACACAAGCCCAGCTAGAGGCTCTCGTTCAAGCTCAAGTTGCTGCGGCAGTTGCAGCAGCTCAAGCAGGTAGTATATCCTGCAGTATAGGCACACACTAGGATCTTTAGATCCTACATTAACTCTCGTATTTAACTTCGTCCTATTCGTACACAATAGGTCAACCAGCGCAGCAAGTTTGCACTTTTAAGAACTTCATGGACTGTCGTCCAAACTCTTTCAGCGGCACAGAGGGGGCAGTGGGACTCCTCCACTGGTTCGAGAAGCTAGAATCAGTATTCGAAATGTGCGAGTGCCCTGAAGCTCGCAAGGTCAAGTTTGCTACCGGTACTTTGGAAGGGATAGCACTGACTTGGTGGAACGCCCAAGTCCAGATCTTAGGGTTGGCAGCTGCTAACGCCACCCCATGGAACGACTTTAAGGAACTCATCAAGCGTGAGTATTGCACGCGGGAAGACATACACAAGCTGGAAGACGAGCTTTATAACTTGAAAATGGTTGGATCGGAAATCGAAGCGTATACTAAACGGTCCAATGAGCTGGCCGTTCTGTGTCCTACTATGGTGGACCCTCCATACAAGCGCATTGAGTTGTATCTCAAGGGATTGGCGCCAGAGATTCAAAGCCACGTGACGTCGGCTAACCTTGAAAACATCCAGGAGATCCAACGTCTCGCTCACCGTATCACTGATCAGGCAGTGGACCAGAATAAACTGCCCAAGCGTGTTAATGCTACTGCTAACGTCACCACCTCAGTTACTCCTGCTACATCTGGTGACAGTAAAAGAAAGTGGGATGGGGATTCCAGCAAAGGTTCAGCATCTGTTCAGCCACAATCTCAGCAGCAGAAGATTGACCACTATCAGAGTCCCAGTCAGCAATCCTCTAGTGGTCACAGGCAGAGGAGATATCAGGGTAGTCAGCCTAGGTGCCACAACTGCAACAGGCATCACCACGGCCCATGTAACAAGGGTCGCTGTCAAAGGTGTCTTAAGATGGGGCACGAGGCCAAAGACTGTAGGAGCCCTCGTCCTGCAAATCAGAATCAGCAGCCTCAGCAACCAGCTCCACAGAACCAGAATCAGCAGCAGCAGCCACAGCGTGGAAACCGGGGATGTTTCCAGTGTGGGGCTGAAGGTCACTTCAAACGCGATTGCCCTCAGTTGAACCAGAACCGCAACAACAATAACAACCAGGGCAACGGCAACAACAACGGTGGAAACAACAACAACAACGGCAATGAAGCTCGTGGTCGTGCATTCGTACTAGGTCGGGGCGACGCAGTGAACGATCCCAACGTTGTCATGGGTAAGTTTCTCCTCGACAATATTTACGTTACTGTTTTATTTGATTCGGGTGCGGATACAAGCTATATGTCTGTGAAAATGTGTCAACTGCTAAAACGTGCACCAACACTTTTACCCACCAAACATGTAGTAGAGTTAGCTAACGGTAAAAGTCTAGAAGCCACGCACGTAGTTCAGGGTTGTAATCTTATCTTAGCTGGTCAAGCCTTCTCTATCGATCTCATTCCCATAGTTTTGGGTAGCTTCGACATCGTGATTGGGATGGATTGGTTATCCCAACACCAGGCAGAGATTCTATGTAGTGAAAAGGTAATTCGCATTCCTCGTTCGGGTCAGGAACCTCTAGAAGTTCAAGGCGACAAGAGTGGTGCTGTGGTTGGCATCATCTCTTTCTTGAAGGCTCAGAAATGCTTACGTAAGGGTCACACAGCCATTCTGGCTCTTGTTACAGACGCATCGGCAAAGGAAAAGAAATTGGAGGATATTCCAATTGTACGTGATTACCCTCAGGTGTTTCCTGAAGACTTACCTGGCTTACCGCCTCATCGTCAGGTCGAATTTCAGATCGAGCTCGCTCCAGGAGCAGCACCCATAGCTCGCGCACCATATCGTCTAGCTCCATCAGAATTGGAAAAACTGTCAAAACAGCTGCAAGAACTCTTGGAAAAGGGTTTCATACGACCAAGCTCTTCGCCTTGGGGAGCTCCAGTACTATTCGTGAAAAAGAAAGACGGTACGTTCAGGATGTGCATCGACTACCGTGAACTCAACAAGGTGACGGTGAAGAACCGTTATCCTCTTCCACGCATAGACGACTTATTCGACCAGTTGCAAGGGTCGTGTTACTATTCGAAGATAGACTTGAGGTCTGGTTACCATCAGCTGAGAGTCCGGGATGAGGACGTCTCCAAGACAGCCTTCAGAACTCGTTACGGTCACTACGAGTTTCTTGTCATGTCGTTCGGGTTAACGAACGCGCCTGCCGTATTTATGGATCTTATGAACAGGGTATGCAAACCCTATCTTGACAAATTCGTCATAGTATTCATCGACGACATTCTGATTTACTCCAAGAGTCAGGAGGAACACGAGCAGCATCTTCGCCTTATATTGGAACTCCTTCGGAAGGAACAGCTGTACGCCAAGCTTTCTAAATGCGACTTCTGGCTTCGTGAAGTCCACTTCTTAGGCCACGTGGTAAACAAGGATGGGATCCATGTCGATCCATCCAAGGTAGATTCGATCAGGAACTGGCCTGCACCGCGTACGCCAACGGAAATACGCCAATTCTTGGGATTGGCAGGTTACTACAGACGATTTATCAGAGACTTCTCGAAGATTGCTCAGCCACTTACGCTACTGACACAGAAGGGTGTTACCTATCGCTGGGGAGAGCCCCAGGAGACTGCTTTTCAGCACCTAAAGGATAGACTTTGCAGTGCACCTATCCTCTCACTGCCAGAGGGCACAGAAGACTTCGTAGTATATTGTGATGCATCCATTCGGGGACTGGGATGTGTGTTAATGCAGCGCGACAAGGTTATCGCTTACGCCTCTCGTCAACTCAAGGTTCATGAACGCAACTACACGACGCACGATTTAGAGCTGGGAGCTGTTGTTTTCGCGCTTAAGATATGGCGACACTACCTGTACGGTACCAGGTGCACGATTTACACCGATCACAGGAGTCTCGAGCATATCCTTAAGCAGAAGGATTTGAATATGCGTCAACGACGATGGGTCGAGTTACTTAATGACTACGAATGCGCTATCAAGTATCATCCAGGCAAAGCCAATGTTGTGGCTGATGCCCTCAGTCGGAAAGACACTTTACCAAAGCGCGTGCGAGCGCTACAACTTACGATTCAGTCTAGCCTTCCTGCACGGATACGAGATGCTCAGGTAGAAGCGTTGAAGCCCGAAAACGTCAAGGCTGAAGCCTTACGCGGCTCACGACAACAAATGGAACAGAAGGCAGACGGCGCCTACTATGTAACGGGCCGGATTTGGGTCCCTCTCTATGGCGGTTTACGCGAACTTGTGATGGATGAAGCACACAAATCTCGCTACTCGATACATCCAGGGTCGGATAAAATGTACCACGATATCAGTACTACTTATTGGTGGCCTAGTATGAAGGCCCACATCGCTACGTACGTTGGAAAATGCTTGACCTGTGCGAGAGTCAAGGTCGAATATCAGAAGCCAGCTGGTCTACTTCAGCAGCCTAAGATACCACAGTGGAAATGGGAAGAAATTTCCATGGATTTCGTTACAGGCTTACCTAGATCCCAGCGTGGGAACGATACGATATGGGTCATAGTTGATCGACTCACCAAGTCTGCACACTTTCTACCGATTAAGGAAACGGACAAGTTCTCCACACTTGCAGACGTCTATCTTAAAGAAGTTATCTCGAGGCACGGGGTGCCCACGTCCATCATTTCGGATCGCGACGCACGATTCACGTCAGAACTATGGCAAGCAATGCATAAATCCTTCGGCTCACGATTAGACATGAGCACGGCTTATCATCCTTAGACGGATGGGCAGTCTGAGCGAACGATCCAAACTCTTGAAGACATGCTTCGGGCATGCGTCATCGATTTCGGCAACGGCTGGGAAAAGCATCTCCCTTTGGTGGAGTTTTCTTACAATAATAGTTATCACACCAGCATTCAAGCCGCTCCATTTGAGGCATTGTACGGGCGTAAATGCCGGTCACCCCTCTGCTGGGCAGAGGTGGGGGATAGTCAGATCACGGGTCCAGAGATTGTAGTGGACGCCACAGAAAAGATAGCACAGATACGACAACGCATGGCGGCAGCACGCGACCGTCAGAAAGCCTACGCAGACAAGCGTAGAAAGCCATTGGAATTTGAGGTCGGGGACCGGGTTTTATTGAAAGTCTCACCCTGGAAGGGTGTGGTTCGTTTTGGCAAACGGGGCAAACTGAATCCGCGATACGTCGGACCCTTTGAAATTATCGAAAAGATTGGCAAGGTAGCCTACAAGTTGAACCTACCAGCTGAACTCGGGGCAGTTCACAATGTCTTTCACGTATCGAACTTAAAGAAGTGCCTATCTGATGAAAACCTCATCATTCCTTTTAAGGAACTCACTATTGACGAGCGGTTGCAGTTCGTCGAGGAACCAGTAGAAATCACGGACCGGGATGTGAAGGTCCTCAAACACAAGAGAATCCCTCTTGTTCGAGTTCGTTGGAACTCCAAACGTGGCCCAGAGTACACCTGGGAACGCGAAGACAGGATGACAGAAAAGTATCCCCAGTTATTCGAAACTAATGCAACCACTACTGAGACTGAAGCTACTACTTCGGAATTTCGGGACGAAATTCCAGATCAACGGGGGGAGGATGTGACACCCCAGGAAAATCAGTGAACAGTACAGTTTACCTAGCTTCCTCAGTGAGTGCATACCAAATTTCGGGACGAAATTTCCAATTAGTTGGGGATAATGTGACAACTCGAACTTTAGACTTGCTTTGTGTAACGCTATGTGCATATGTGAACTAAAATTATATGTTTGGAATTAATAAATGTTTTGTTGTTGGGTGTTATGTGAACTTTACGAAAGATGTGTTGTGTTTATATTGTATGTATGTATGTACCGAACCGCACAAGAACCGCACAACACACACAACTACATTGGATCGCACAAAGCCGTTGGGCTTTACACCTTGTACGCGGACCAATAGGGCAGCCCATGTAAGGGCCGGCCCACCCCCTTATACCGTGTAAACACTTAGGGACTTGATCCTTTTCTCATTTGTTACAATTCACAACACAAGAACACACCCAAGAAACCCTAGTCTCTCTCGTTTTGCTTGGAAACCGACGGCAGCACAAGATCCCTATTCGGATCATCCTTGTCCTTTCGCTAATCTGGTTAGTATGATTACATGTTTGTTGTTGCTCTTTGATGTTAAGTGATTGTATGGCTATTGTGATTGGTTATGCTAGTAGAGTTTGTATGAATATGAATCGGCTCATGTGTATGGTTAAAGCCCACAAGAAATCGGATTATAGTGTTAATTGATATGTTGTTGTTAATCGTATGATAAAGTGATCGGATGTATGACGAATCGACTGTTATGTGATATTGTTCGGATATTGTGCATGTATTCGAGGATAGGAAGCAAGAACACGAATCCAGGATGTTACATGTTTAAATGTTTTTAAGTTTCGTACATGATTGAATCAAATTAGGGTTTAATGCCCTGTTTGATCGATACTAGGATTAACCGGATGATTGAATTATGTTAATTGATTGTTGAAAAAGGAAACTGATAAACTCATTGTAACCGACTTGCTTGAATGGTGGAATTGGTTAAACCGACGCACAAGACTTCTTGGTGTACAAGAAGTCCAATCACACAAGGTGGTCCACTCGCACAACTGGGTCAGTCGCACAAGCTGAACCAGCCGCACAAGGCTGTATGATGGGCCGGACAGCCCAAGTCGTTAATCGTACAAGCTGCCTTGGGCCGGACTACCTTGGATCGCACAACCCAGCTGAATCGTACAAAAGCAGCTGGATCGCACAACGTTATTATGTGTTGCATTGGGCCGGGTAGCCCAATTGATCGGATCGCACAACCTAAGTTGGACCGCACAAGTCCACTATTGGTTTTATGATTGGGCCGCTTATGTTACGGAATCCCTTATACATCTTTGGGCCAATATATTCTTAAATTGTGATACTTGATTTGGGCCGTGCATGTTCAAACTGTTTATGTCTATGACGGGCCGGGTTTAGGTTGGGCTTAGTTATGTAAACGCACAAGATGGTTGGGCTCGCACAAGCTCCTTGGCCCAACCATCCGAATAGCACAAGTAGTGTACTTAATGTGTTTGCGTGCATACGTGTTTGCCATGTTGTATACGTGCATTATTGAACCAAACCTGACTTGTATTACAACCATGCTAGGACGTGATTGACCATTTACTAGCTTATCTATACTCTTTGTGTATCTGCCGAGCAAACCAAGGTGAGTTCACACAGCCAAGGCATGGGATTCCCGGGTTGGGAATTGGGTTGGATATGTTAATGTTAAAGGAGTTACTCGTACTTACGCATATACCAGACTATAGACCATCGTCCTCAGGTTAGTCAGGACACGTTACGTAAAGCCTACGTAACCCAGTATACTTGCCATATGTCTCCCGGGTCGGGAGGACACGTTACGTAAAACCTACGTAACCCAATACCATTCACTGGCTTCCAGGTCGGAAGGCCACGCTGCGTAAAGCCTACGTAGCCCCCACGCGTACCATTGTCCTCGGGGAAGGGCACGTCACGTAAAGCCTACGTGACCCTGTACGTTTTCCTATTCTCGGTAAAGCAGAACACATGGTCGGAAGTTAGTCTAGTAAGTACCGTTAATGAGAAGCCCTCATTAGCCAGGAAGAACATGGGAAGCCCCCACCTTTAGTACACACTAGTATGGGAAGCCCCCACTAGCTATACCTATGCATTATGTTTTGAACTTACTTTCTGTGAACTCGCTCAACTAGTTTGTTGACTATTTGCTGCATGCCTTGCAGGACCTTAGGTATACTTGGAGCTTGCACCAGAGGAGAGGCGGGTCGTTGTGGACAAGAACTCGTGAATGTTTATTAAACACTTTTACATTCACACATTGATACTTATGTTTTGGGTTTTACAATTAATGCTTCCGCTACTTAAACAGTGTTTGGTTTTGAACACCAATTATGTCTTTGATTATTATTGAATGCTATGTTTGATATAATTGGTGGCTTGATCCTGGTCAGTCACGCCTCCAAGCGGTGGTACTCCGCGTGTGGGATTTTGGGGGTGTGACAGATCACCCTCTTCTCCTTCTTTAATCCGGTTAGTGATTATGTTATTGGTTGTGTGTTATTGTTTGTATGTTGATGATTGCTTGATACCCGAAGGATTCTTGTTAACATGTTGTGTATGATAATGTTAGATTGGGTGTTACTAATCAATGATAGATAATGTTCATGTAATCGGCTTGCACACGAATCGGATATATATGAATGTATGATGGATCGGCTGTTATGTATTGTTTGATCGGATATAGTTGGTAATCGAGATCCATGTTAGAATGTATGTATTGTTATGAATGTTATTATTGTTCATGCTTTGATCCTTTGTTAGGGTTCATATGAATTAATGTTTGGAAACCTTTGTTTGATCTATAATATGGAAAATTATTAGTTGTTAATTGACTTTGTGCATATATGGAAACATGGTAATTGATTGACAGAATGTATGGCTGTAACCGAATGCATGATTCATGGAATCTGTTCACTGATCGCACAAGGCATCTTGTTCGCACAAGATGCCCACACGTACATGCAGACAAATCGCACAACAGACCAAACGCACAAGATGTTTTGCCTGATCGCACAAGATGTTGGGCCATACACTTATACCGAATTGTGATGGCTGTTGGGCCGGACAGCCCAGAGGTCCTGTTGCACAGCCCAAAACCACGTCGCACAACCCAGCTGAATCGTACAAGATCAGCTGGATCGCACAAGGTTATTTGTATGTCCTTTTGGGCCGTGAATGTTAAATTGTTTGTTTGTTTGTTGGGCCGGTTTATATTATCTGGGCCGGAAGGTTTTTGGGCTGGACTTGATCGCATAAGGTTAACCAAGCCGCACAAGGTTAACCGGGCCGCACAATATGTTGTTAATTGTTTTGGACCGAATATGTTAATGGATTGTTATGTATATGGGCCGGAGTATTGGATCGCACATTATGTTGGGCCAAATATTATTGGACTTCTTGATATTACTTGACTGCTAAGATACTGCCATGATCCATACGTGATTATTAACGTGTTAACTTGTATGAAACGTACGTGCATTTCTTGAGTCAAAACTTGACTAGTGTGATAACCCTGTTAGGACGTGATTGATCACTGTTAGTTCAAGAACTCTCTTTTGTGTATCTGCCGAGCAAACCAAGGTGAGTTCACACAGCAAAGGCATGGGATTCCCGGGTTGGGAATTGGGTTGGATATGTTGATATTGAAAGAGTTACTCGTACTTACGCATTCACTAGACTATAGACCATCGTCCTCAGGATAGTCAGGACACGTTACGTAAAGCCTACGTAACCCAGTATTTGCCAGTTGTCTCCCGGGTCGGGAGGACACGTTACGTAAATCCTGCGTAACCTAATACCTTCTACTGTCTTCCGGGTCGGAAGGACACGCCGCGTAAATCCTGCGTAGCCCCCACGCGTACCACTGTCCTCGGGGAAGGGCACGTCACGTAAATCTTGCGTGACCCTGTACGTATTCCTGTTCTCGGTTTATGAAGAACACATGGTTGCACTAGTCTAGTAAGTACCATAATGGGAATCCCCCATTGTTAAGGATAATCGTGAGAATCCCTCACCACTAGATGAACTTATGCATTACTGTTATGAACTTACTTCCTGTGAACTCGCTCAACTAGTTTGTTGATTATTTCCTGCATGCCTTGCAGGACCTTAGGTATTCTTGGAGCTTGCACCAAAGGAGAAGCGGGTCGTTGTGGACAAGAACACGTGAATGCTTATTAAATACTTTTACATTCACACATTGATACTTACGTTTTGGGTTTTACATTTCATGCTTCCGCTACATAAACAGTGTTTGGTTTTGAACATCAATTATGTCTATGATTATTATTAAATGCTATGTTTGATATAATTGGTGGCTTGATCCTGGTCATGTCACGCCTCCAAGCGGTGGTACTCCACGTGTGGATTTTGGGGGTGTGACAGATTGGTATCAGAGCCATTGGTTATAGAGGACTTGGTTTTAATATGGGAAAACGTTTTTATTAAAACCAGACTATAACCAGAACAGTGCTCTCAACGATCCACAACGACGCTTCGCTCCACGTGCAAGACTCGACATCCTAGGTAATAAGGTTTATGTTTATTGCCTGTTTGCTAGAACTGCTTAGAACTTTGCTCGCATTACGTTTAGATACACATGATACTATAGCATGAGAATCCCTATGTGCTTACACTTTTCTGTCATCGCCCTACTCGCGAACCACTCTCATTTACGTTACTTTTTACTATGAAGATCATGTCTAGAAGAATTAACATGACTCAAGCCCAGCTAGAGGCTCTCGTTCAAGCTCAAGTTGTTGCGGCACTTGCAGCTGCCCAAGCAGGTAGTATATCCTGTAGTTATAACTTACGCTAGGATCTTTAGATCCTACATTCCTAAACTAGCCCCTGTGTTTAAACTTTGCCCTATTCGTACACAATAGGTCAACCAGCGCAGCAAGTTTGCACCTTTAAGAACTTCATGGACTGTCGTCCAAGTACCTTCAGCGGCACAGAGGGGGCAGTGGGACTCCTCCACTGGTTTGAGAAGCTAGAGTCAGTTTTTGAGATGTGCGAGTGCCCTGAGGCTCGCAAGGTCAAGTATGCAACTGGCACCTTGGAAGGAATAGCACTGACTTGATGGAACGCCCAAGTTCAGATCTTGGGGTTGGCAGCTGCTAACGCCACCCCATGGAACGATTTTAAGGAACTTATCAAGAGGGAGTATTGTACGCGTGAAGATATTCGCAAGCTGGAAGACGAGCTGTATAATCTGAAAATGGTTGGATCAGAGATTGAAGCGTATACTAAACGGTCTAATGAGCTAACAGTGCTATTGTGACAACCCGAATCCCTAAGGTTTCCGTCACTTAAACTCCACAATCTTTGGCGTTGGATTGCACGCATACATCACTAAATATTTATGTGGGCATGTTATCTATACATGAAGTCGTTGAACGTGTTAAACGTGTCATATGTGTTAAACGTGTTATGTGTGTTAAACGTGCCATATGTGTTAAACGTGATATATGTGCTAAGCGTGTGTTCTAGGTCTAATTATTTATCTCGTGCATCATTAGTTGGTTAGATGTGTATGTTTAAAGGAAATCGCTAAACACTTTTACATGTATGGGTCGCAAACTTGCTTAACGCTCACACGTTTAGGCCTGCGGCCACACCCTATTCGCCCAACCTAAGCCCACGTATATGAGGCAGGCCCAACCCGAACATATTACATCCTAATAGAGAAAAGTAACCTGGGCCGGCCATGTTGTGCACGTATATGGATTGTATGCGGCTCCTTGTATTATCACAGACCCAAACCGAGCCCATCTCCCCTCGCTTTTTGTTACGTACATTATTCTTAAGGCCTCACAACACTTTGCAAACCCTAGTTCCTCTTCTCCTCTCAATTTCAATTCGGCAGCAATACCTTGTATTGGAATTATCTTTTGATCTCATCGAACACCTCGGTTAGTAATTTTATAATTGTTTTAGCTCTCAAATTAATTGATCTTGTTGTTGTGTGTGAACATGATTATCAAGATAGTATGCATGTGCTTATCTGACATAGTAACTCTATCACATGAAATTGTTTGAAAGGCCCAATAAAGCTTTTTGATTCTTGATTCAATACACACAATCACATGTGCATGAAATAAGTATAGGATAAATAACTCTTTATAATTCTTTAATGATGAAATCCACTAAATAGTGATGGTCCAATAAAAGAACATAGAAAGTCAATACTTGTCGGCCATTGTGCTTCATTTTCAATTTAATACTCCATGTGATGATTATGTGAATTAATTGTAGGGTAACATATGATAATGAAACCTGTTTTGAAAGAATTAGTAATATGCAACAAATGATGATGATATGATTCAGTAATGTTCGAGCTACTGTCTTGGGTTATTAGAGGAACTTTTACTTAATTTAGAAGTTGCCATGATCATAAAACGTGTATAATTAACATGTGTGACCTTGGCTTCATGTTAATAATAACTTATCCAGTATGATATATTCATGAATATGATGTGATAATTATGTTGATAAAACTGGTTAGTAGGCAACAATAAAAAAAAACAATAACTATTGAGACTTGCATCTTAGTTGTTGGGCTCGGTCACCAACAGCCGGGACCATTCTGTTTAGCTGGGCTGCATGTCAACATGTTTGTTTGGGGCCGGGTTTCAGGGATTAATCTCTCGGGCCAGTCATGCGTTACTTAGATTGGGTCAAAGATAGAGTGGCCCGATAACGAGTGACTAGTTGGACTTGATGGATTGATGCGAGCATGGCCCAGTTATTTGTTAAATAACTACATGGAAATAACTTGCTAATTGATGGTGCACGAATACTTGTTTCAATTAACGAGTGTATTTGAATGTAAACGGAATCACTTGTGATATGTTGTGATATGAATTAGTATTGTCGTTACATCCAATCGCTCGCTATGATCTGCATTATAATATACGTGCCACTTATTTGTAAATTATGTAGTGAATGCAAGTACATGGGTGTGTGTGTTCTTGTAACTGACTAACTCTAGTAACCTCGGTAGGGTTTGATTGATCAACTGTTAAACAAGCACTTAGTCTAACCGAGCAAACCAAAGGTGAGTTCATCTCTCTTGAGCATGCGTCCCGGTGGTTGGGACAGTTAGTGGGTATCCCGAGAGGGATGAGTCTTTTGGGTAAAAACGGGGATGTTGGATAATATACTCTTCCTAACCTTTAAAGTCCCTCCGTGTTGTTTGGTTACCTTGGAGGTAACATGGTATTAGTTAGTAGCGCTACTTAGGTTTGGCAACCTCACCCCGTTCCTGGGAGGACGGGTGTTGAACTAATGACCTAGTCATGACCAATGCTTTGATAGGAGCATTGGAGAAAGGGCAAAATAATCAGAAGCCGTCTTGTATTGGGGTATTATCAACATTGTTTTCAACATTACTTTCGGAATTAAATTCAATGGATTAACTAAACACTTGGTAACCAACGTTTTTATAAAACTATGAACTCACCAGCGTTGTCTGATACACTTGTTGCATGCTCGCAGGTCGTTAGATATCTTGGATTTGGGAACTTGCTATCTGGAGTAGCTGGAGTGGTCATGGGTCGACTGGAGGGATTCATCTGATTGATTTCTTGATGCTATACATTGGCTTTGAAACTGTTTAACCTTGGTTTACTATTTGCTTCCGCTAAACATGTTGGTTTTCATTTAAACTTGTTGATGGTATTTTTCATTAATAATTGAGGATTTTAATTATAACTTGGAGGGGTTCAATGTAATTAGTGGCTCGTTGTTGATTCGTCACACGCCTAAAAGGGACATTCCCTAGGTGGTATTTTGGGGGTGTGACAGTTTGGTATCAGAGCCATTGGTTATAGTGAACTTGGTTTTAAAACGTTTTTATAAAACCAGACTATAACCCAACAACTTCGAAAATCGACCATGACACTCAGCTCCAGATTGCAAGGTTCGTCTTTCTCACTTGATGCATACATTACATGACTAGTACACATTTGTTTATGACGTAACATACAAACACACACTCGTCGCTATAGCATGAATACCTGAACTACTTGCTTACATTATGATGCATTGATAATTTGTTATAGTCCTTGGATTTCTGTGGTTCTATCTTTTGATAACCTCTAATTGGCATTCGAGTTTGAGGAACCATTTGACATGGGTTAAGAGGAACTGAGATGAGCATGCAAATCGCAATATTATTGTGGGTGCACACACAATAATAATGTGGGGTGCATGCGAGTACCAGTGAGCCTTAACAAGTGGAAAATGGGTTCTGCTCTGTTATTTGATCAATGTGAAACGTAACAAGTCTATAGGAGTCATAGCAGTGACTGTCTCATACTCGAACGTGATCTCCTCACTCCTCTCTGAATCCTTTCGAATCTCGATGTTGTCGAGTATTACCTGAACACACATCTGAACGCCTAGCGACACGTGTAGAATGTTAGGTGCTTGCATGTACGTCCTTGAGTTGGTTTGTACCTTTCTCGCTTCTCTTCGTTTGATGAAACTCTATGCATTGACGTCTTAGACTCCGGAGTGTAATCATTTCTGCAACACTCTCGCAGTATACCGCGTATTACTCAATCGACTTGCTAGATCGATGGGCAAAAGGGTGAGCTTAGTATTTTATCGACCTCAGTAATTGGATAACCCTGATTACCAGCAACGAACACCAGCAAAGTGACTGCAATCGAATCTCCAACCCTAGTCAGCGACAGATGGGAGTCAACCTTTACGAACCAATCAGGACATAAGCAATGACAACTGACTGGAGAATGGAATGTGAAACTCCCCTCACCATGAGTAGAGCTCTGTTTCAAACAACACTAGAGGCAACAGTCACAGCAACATCAAGGCATTTGTAATGGTAACCAACTGTATGGAAAATGAAGGTGCCTACAACATGTAGTGGCCGTTGTTAAATGAAACGACAACAACACGGGAAATGATGCTCATGGAGGGACATTTAGGATTGGCGTGGGCGACGCCAGGATTATAACAACATGGTGGCCTACATGTTCTCGGTAACTAATCACTTCGTCACTGTTCTGTTTAAGCCCTGATACTTCTCGAAACCGAACCTGTTGTGGAACCGGCCGATGACAAGACAACTGACACCTCATAAGTTCGTTGGGATGGGAACTCGACCTTGTGGGACAAGTGTTCGGCATCGACTTCCCTCCTACTATCTTGATGGTTTCGATGCAGTATTTGTGTAGATTGGTTAACTGGATATCGCACAGATATACCTTGTGAGGAGAAAGTTTTGAGTATCTCTCTCCCTAGTGGCAAATCGTCGTCTGTTCTAAAGCATCAGAGGGGTGTAAAGATTAGTATCTTTTCAGCAATGAAAGCCAGGAGCGTCTACGGAGGGACTACCCCGCTATGTTGGCAACCGTTACTAATGTGTGGGCTAAGGGATGAGGATCGAGGATCTAACAATTGTTCGTGATTCCACGCAGCATGCCACTTGAGGAACTTTCAGGTTTACTTCCACAACTAATTAGGTAGAGTTTCAAATTGATCTCACGACCAGAGTCAGCCTTGATTACTCGTACTCCTTATCGTCTGGCACCTAAAAAGTTGCAAAAACTGCCCAATCAGCATCAGGAAACTACAGAATGGGAGTTCTGTAGATCTAGCTCCTCGTTTTGTGGAAACGCACTTATTGCAAAAACGAAGGACGAGTTCTTTCGTACGTGTGCCGACTACCACAAAGTGGCAACCATGACCTGTCCGACCCGTTGCAATAATCAAGATTCTATATGGAAACTGACTTAATACCGGACTGTCATCCGATGGAAGACCGTGGGGAGGACGATTCCTAACACGGCGTCACAGATCCAGTATGGTCACTATGATTTTCTGTTCAAGTTATTTAAGATGTCCAACACACCAGCAGCCTCAGGGATCGCATGAGTAGTATACGTCAACCTCATTTTGCCAGATTCGCCGACCGCACTCATCTGTGATGATTTGAATCACCTCCACGAGAAGGGAATACCATGAACGGCACTTATATTTCATCTTGGAGCTCTTAGAGGAGGAGCAACTCTGTGCGAAGTCTACCTAAGTGTGACTTCAGGATTCGATAAGTACATTTTCTTGGTCATATAGTCAACGAACTGGGAATACACACAGATCTCGCTAAGACCCACTTTGTTAGAATAGGTCGGTACCAAGGAGTCCTTCGGGGATACGGCAATTTCTTGGTTTCGCTAGATACTATCGCCGGTTCATCACAGGATTTTCGAAGATCGCGCAGCTTTGATCTCTTTAGCACAGCAGGGTGCTGTGAGTTCATGGGAAACAAAACAGGAGGACATCTTTTCCGCTTTTGAAACCCAACACTACAATGCACGGAGCCTCGCTTTTACCCGAGGGTATGGGTGATCTAATGGTATATCATGATGGTCCGAATTAGAGTCCCAGTTACACGCCAATGCAACACGAGAGAGTGATGACTCACGTAATGGAGTTACGAAGAGGAACTGCACGACGTACAATATGCGGTGGGAACCGTGGTCTTTGGAGTTTAGTGGGAGGCATTACTTGGACGGTACCGAATGCACTACCTAGACCGATCACAAGGGCCTCCCATGCACCCTGGTTACGAGAGAGCTAAATCCGTTAATGGCATCACCGGATGGAACTTTTGAATGGATACGACCGTGAAACCTGGACGTGCACGAGCCTTGTAACTCGCTATCCACTCTAACCTACCTGATCAGACTCGCCTTGTTCAAACTGAAGAACTGAAGGAAGAGAGTTCTCAAGATTAACCCATGTGGGGCATGGGGAAGCAACCTTTGGTAGGACGGACGATATTTGCTACTTCATGGAACGAATATGGACCTCACTATATAACAACCTTTGGGAACTGGTGCAGGCAAAGCACACGGGTTTCGATATCCCATTCATTTGAGTTTTGATAGGATAAATTAAAACTTGAAGACCATGCACGGGTGACCGGGCCTGAAGGCCCACATAGCAAAAGCATTAGATCGATGTTTGACTTGTGGGAAAGTCGAGGTGGGATATTGGCAACCAGAAACACATATATATATATATATATATGAAAATGAGAACAGACTGCCATGGATTTTATCGCTGGTCTAATTACAACTCGAAATGGAAACATTATCACCTGGAAGATCATTGATGGACACATGATACCAGCACGCTTTCTTGCAATCAAGAAAACTGACAAATCTTCATAGTTGTGAATGTTCCTCTGAGAAAGGCGGCTTTTAGGCACGAGGTGCCAACTCCTGTTATCTATGGATTTGATCTATGCATGATCTATGTTAGGCAATACACAACACCTTGGGAGGATGGGGAATGCTTGAGAAGCATGGCGAGCTTAACTGACGTCACGATGGGAGTTCGTGCGCAATCGTGACGTCAAGTTGCAGTTGTCAAGGTGCCTATTGAAATCATGCCCTAGGATGTTAAGGTTTGCGAGCACTATCAAATTCCAATTATAGGAGTTCGTTCGCAATCGTACGAATCTGCTGAATCAATTCCGACGCAACTGGTGAATTTCGGGGACGAAATTCCATTTCAAGTTGGGGATGATGTGGCACCTGAGGAAAATCTGCAGCAATCTTGATTTATCACTTCACTCCCTTGTGCTTACTTGTCAAATTTCGGGACGAAATTTATTTCAAGTTGGGGATGATGTGACAACCCGAATCCCTAAGGTTTCCGTCACTTAAACTCCACAATCTTTGGCGTTGGATTGCACGCATACATCACTAAATATTTATGTGGGCATGTTATCTATACATGAAGTCGTTGAACGTGTTAAACGTGTCATATGTGTTAAACGTGTTATGTGTGTTAAACGTGCCATATGTGTTAAACGTGATATATGTGCTAAGCGTGTGTTCTAGGTCTAATTATTTATCTCGTGCATCATTAGTTGGTTAGATGTGTATGTTTAAAGGAAATCGCTAAACACTTTTACATGTATGGGTCGCAAACTTGCTTAACGCTCACACGTTTAGGCCTGCGGCCACACCCTATTCGCCCAACCTAAGCCCACGTATATGAGGCAGGCCCAACCCGAACATATTACATCCTAATAGAGAAAAGTAACCTGGGCCGGCCATGTTGTGCACATATATGGATTGTATGCGGCTCCTTGTATTATCACAGACCCAAACCGAGCCCATCTCCCCTCGCTTTTTGTTACGTACATTATTCTTAAGGCCTCACAACACTTTGCAAACCCTAGTTCCTCTTCTCCTCTCAATTTCAATTCGGCAGCAATACCTTGTATTGGAATTATCTTTTGATCTCATCGAACACCTCGGTTAGTAATTTTATAATTGTTTTAGCTCTCAAATTAATTGATCTTGTTGTTGTGTGTGAACATGATTATCAAGATAGTATGCATGTGCTTATCTGACATAGTAACTCTATCACATGAAATTGTTTGAAAGGCCCAATAAAGCTTTTTGATTCTTGATTCAATACACACAATCACATGTGCATGAAATAAGTATAGGATAAATAACTCTTTATAATTCTTTAATGATGAAATCCACTAAATAGTGATGGTCCAATAAAAGAACATAGAAAGTCAATACTTGTCGGCCATTGTGCTTCATTTTCAATTTAATACTCCATGTGATGATTATGTGAATTAATTGTAGGGTAACATATGATAATGAAACCTGTTTTGAAAGAATTAGTAATATGCAACAAATGATGATGATATGATTCAGTAATGTTCGAGCTACTGTCTTGGGTTATTAGAGGAACTTTTACTTAATTTAGAAGTTGCCATGATCATAAAACGTGTATAATTAACATGTGTGACCTTGGCTTCATGTTAATAATAACTTATCCAGTATGATATATTCATGAATATGATGTGATAATTATGTTGATAAAACTGGTTAGTAGGCAACAATAAAAAAAACAATAACTATTGAGACTTGCATCTTAGTTGTTGGGCTCGGTCACCAACAGCCGGGACCATTCTGTTTAGCTGGGCTGCATGTCAACATGTTTGTTTGGGGCCGGGTTTCAGGGATTAATCTCTCGGGCCAGTCATGCGTTACTTAGATTGGGTCAAAGATAGAGTGGCCCGATAACGAGTGACTAGTTGGACTTGATGGATTGATGCGAGCATGGCCCAGTTATTTGTTAAATAACTACATGGAAATAACTTGCTAATTGATGGTGCACGAATACTTGTTTCAATTAACGAGTGTATTTGAATGTAAACGGAATCACTTGTGATATGTTGTGATATGAATTAGTATTGTCGTTACATCCAATCGCTCGCTATGATCTGCATTATAATATACGTGCCACTTATTTGTAAATTATGTAGTGAATGCAAGTACATGGGTGTGTGTGTTCTTGTAACTGACTAACTCTAGTAACCTCGGTAGGGTTTGATTGATCAACTGTTAAACAAGCACTTAGTCTAACCGAGCAAACCAAAGGTGAGTTCATCTCTCTTGAGCATGCGTCCCGGTGGTTGGGACAGTCAGTGGGTATCCCGAGAGGGATGAGTCTTTTGGGTAAAAACGGGGATGTTGGATAATATACTCTTCCTATCACCTTTAAAGTCCCTCCGTGTTGTTTGGTTACCTTGGAGGTAACATGGTATTAGTTAGTAGTGATACTTAGGTTTGGCAACCTCACCCCGTTCCTGGGAGGACGGGTGTTGAACTAATGACCTAGTCATGACCAATGCTTTGATAGGAGCATTGGAGAAAGGGCAAAATAATCAGAAGCCGTCTTGTATTGGGGTATTATCAACATTGTTTTCAACATTACTTTCGGAATTAAATTCAATGGATTAACTAAACACTTGGTAACCAACGTTTTTATAAAACTATGAACTCACCAGCGTTGTCTGATACACTTGTTGCATGCTCGCAGGTCGTTAGATATCTTGGATTTGGGAACTTGCTATCTGGAGTAGCTGGAGTGGTCATGGGTCGACTGGAGGGATTCATCTGATTGATTTCTTGATGCTATACATTGGCTTTGAAACTGTTTAACCTTGATTTACTATTTGCTTCCGCTAAACATGTTGGTTTTCATTTAAACTTGTTGATGGTATTTTTCATTAATAATTGAGGATTTTAATTATAACTTGGAGGGGTTCAATGTAATTAGTGGCTCGTTGTTGATTCGTCACACGCCTAAAAGGGACATTCCCTAGGTGGTATTTTGGGGGTGTGACAGCTATGTCCAACTATGGTGGACCCTCCATACAAGCGCATCGAGATGTATCTCAAGGGATTGGCGCCAGAAATCCAGAGCCATGTCACATCGGCTAATCTCGACAACATCCAGGAAATTCAACGCCTCGCTCATCGCATTACCGACCAGGCAGTGGATCAGAATAATCTGCCTAAGCGTGTCAGCGCTACTACTACAGCCACTCCTTCAGCTACTCCTGCTACTACTAGCGACAGCAAAAGAAAGTGGGATGGAGATTCTAGTAAAGGTTCAGCATCCGTTCAGTCTCAAGCTCAGCAACAGAAGACTGACCACTACCAGAGTCCCAGTCAGCAATCCTCTGGTGGTCATAGACGGGGAAGATATCAGGGTTTTTGTCACACCCCCAAAATCCCACACGCGGAGTACCACCGCTTGAAGGCGTGACTGACCAGGATCAAGCCATCAATCATATCAAACATAGCATTCAATAATAATCAAAGACATAATTGGTGTTCAAAACCAAACATTGTTTAAGTAGCGGAAGCATTAAATGTAAAACCCAAAACATAAGTATCAATGTGTGAATGTAAAAGTGTTTAATAGGCATTCACGAGTTCTTGTCCACAACGACCCGCCTCTCCTCTGGTGCAAGCTCCAAGTATACCTAAGGCCCTGCAAGGCATGCAGCAAATAATCAACAAACTAGTTGAGCGAGTTCACAGGAAATAAGTTTGTAATAATCATGCGTAAGTTCATCTAATAAGGCTTCCCAAGCAAGTGTATTCTATTGGTGAGGAATTCTCACGTTTATCCTTTATAACGGGCTTCTCATTATGGTACTTACTAGACTAACTTCCGACCATGTGTTCTTCTTTACCGAGAACAGGAAAACGTACAGGGTCACGTAGGCTTTACGTGACGTGCCCTTCCCCGAGGACATGGTACGCGTGGGGGCTACGCAGGCTTTACGTAGCGTGGCCTTCCGACCCGGAAGCCAGTAGAAGGTATTGGGTTACGTAGGCTTTACGTAACGTGTCCTCCCGACCCGGGAGACAAATGGCAAACGTACTGGGTTACGTAGGCTTTACGTAACGTGTCCTGACTACCCTGAGGACGATGGTCTATAGTCTGGTATATGCGTAAGTACGAGTAACTCCTTTTACAATAACATATCCAACCCAATTCCCAACCCGGGAATCCCATGCCTTGGCTGTGTGAACTCACCTTGGTTTGCTCGGCAGATACACAATATAAGACTCTTGAACTAACAGGTTAACCACGTCCTAACAGATTACCACACAAGTCAGGTTCGGTTCAAACATTGCACGTATGTATCATACAGGTGAACACGTTGTTAGCACGTAAATATCATGGCAACCACGTATGTATATCATAGCAACCCGAAATCAGTCAAACAATATGGTTAACATGTGTGAAGTAGAACAAGCCCAATAACATGCATAAGAGATCCAATATAAATCGATCCAAACAACTCAAACATAGTGGTCTCGGCCCAACCTATTAAACGTATGGCAGTTTTGTGCGATCCGATTGGGGTTGTGCGACCCGTCCAGCCCAACAGTTCATCCGGCCCAACTAATCAAGTAACACATGTACGGCCCACATGATTGTGCGATCAGTGCGTGCTTGTGCGAGTGGGTATTTGGGCTGTCCGGCCCAACAGTTAAGTATCTTAACAAATCGTGTGAATATGTGTGGCCCAAAAGAGCATGTGCGATCCAATGAAGGCTTGTACGATCCAGCTGCCATTGTGTGATCCGAGAGATCTTGTGCGACAGGCAGCTTTGTGCGAGTGGACCACCTTGTGTGATTGGACTTCTTGTACACCAAGAAGTCTTGTGCGATCATTTAACAAAATCCCATGAATTATGCTATCAGTTACAACAATTAATAGTTTCCATATGATTAATCAATCAACAACCAATCAGTTACAACACATGCTAAATCTCGATCAAACAAGGCAATCATTCCTACATCCATATGAACCCTAACAAGACATGAACAATAATCCAATGATTCACATAATCAAAACACGGCCAACAACCTATCAATTCCTATTGTTCGATCCGATCATGCATATACAGCCGATTACTTCAAACAACACGTGATTAACAATCTAAATCAATCTATAATATGGTACATACGAGCCGGTTTCATGACAAGTAAACATGTATCAATCGATCCACATAATCAATCATGTTTAACAAGAATCCTATCCCATCATCATCATGACTATTGTAACACACATCAAAACATCTACAACAATTAACCAAACACTAACCGTGAGATAGAATCAAGTCGAGAGAGAGTGATCTTCGGTTGCTTGCCGTCGGGTTCGAAGAAGAGAGAAAGATAGCTAGGGTTTCGAGAACTTGTGTGTGTGTGATATGTTTGTAACCACAATGAGAAACAAAACCCCCTTACCCTTTGTTTGTTCACGTGAAAGGGGAGTGGGCCGAGCCCAACTCGGTTGTCTATGAGTTCCGAAAACAAGCTAAACGGCCCAAGGGTTTGTGCAAATGATGTGTGTTGTGCGATTCTTGTGCGGTTCAATATATGCATACATACAATATAAGCACAACACATGTTTCACAAAGCTCACATAACACGTAATAACAAATCATTTATTAAATCCAACCATATAATCTAGTTCACATATGCACATAGCGTTACACAAAGCGAGTCTAGAGTCCGAGTTGTCACATTATCCCCAACTAATTGGAAATTTCGTCCCGAAATTTGGTATGCACTCACTGAGGAAGCTAGGTAAACTGTACTGTTCACTGATTTTCCTGGGGTGTCACATCCTCCCCCCGTTGATCTGGAATTTCGTCCCGAAATTCCGAAGTAGTAGCTTCAACCTCAGTAGTGGTTGCCTGGTTCCCGAATAAATGGGGGTACTTTTCTGTCATCCTGTCTTCGCGTTCCCAGGTGTACTCTGGGCCACGTTTGGAGTTCCAACGAACTCGGACAAGAGGGATTCTCTTGTGTTTGAGGACCTTCACATCCCGGTCCGTGATTTCTACTGGTTCCTCGACGAACTGCAACCGCTCGTCGATAGTGAGTTCCTTAAAAGGAATGATAAGATTTTCATCTGATAGGCACTTCTTTAGGTTCGATACGTGAAAGACATTGTGAACTGCCCCGAGTGTGACAACTCAAATTTCCAAGATTTCTATTTCGTATTTATTGCACGATCATGTATTAATTGCCATGAAATTATATATGTTTTGATTGTTTGATTGTGTATAGTTGTTGATTATTTGTGAAACTTGTAAATGTGTAAACTTGGTGGTGGAATTATGAAATAGTTGTGAGATGGTGTACTACTGTAAATTATATTAGTTAGGGGTGTAGAGAGCCATTAGTGAACTTGATTATACTTAACCCTAACCCCTAAATTCACTAATCACTTTTCACCAAAACCAAAGCACGTATTCTCGTTTCTTTGGCTCTAGCAATCATCACCAAGATAATCATCACAAGTTTGATCACTCTACTTCTCTAGAATCATTCAAGGTAATTGTTTAATCATTGTTAATGATTTGTGCTTGATTGTTTATCGATTTCTGGATTCTTATGTTCTTTGAAAACCCTAGTTCTTCATGTGATAGGTTGTGATTTGGTTTGATTCTGAACTATTGATGATAATGATTAGTCGTATGATTGCTAGATGGTTCCTATAATGATATAGTTCGATTGTTGTTGAGCATGAATGGATTGATCATGATTCTGCCGTCATATGTTTTGATTTAGGGTTTGTTGAATGAAGAACGTAACTGATTTGATCGTTCCCTGTATTGGAATTCATGATTTGATATTGTCTGAGTATAATTGAGTTGTAAAGGTCCGAACATAATAAACATAGATTGGTCCGAACTTAATGTGACTTCATATGGCCCGAACTTATTTGATTGAATATGGTCCGAATATAAATCACAAATGGTCCGAATATAATTGAATTAATGAGGTCCGAGTTTAATTGGACCACTTGGTCCGAATATAATGAATTTCAGTGGACCGAGTTTATTTAAATCAACAATGGTCCGAGTTTAATCAAAATGACTTTGTCCGAGTTTAATCTTCAATATTGGTCCGAGTTTGTTTATTGGGCCGAGTTTAAATATTGGTCCGACTTTAATTACTTAATTGGTCCGAGAATATTGATCCTTAGTGGTCCGAGTTTAATTGTTCGTCCATTTGGTCCGATCTTAAAAGATTTCAAGTGGGCCGAGTTTAATTCTTTGATTCTTGTCCGAGTTTAACAGGGGCAGCCCCCCCCCCCACTCTCTTGTCCGACCTTTAATGGTCCGAACTTCATGCTCACCTTATCTAGACCGAGTTTACTTGTAATGTCTTGCCTGAGTTTGATTGTGATATGTTGAATGCTTACATACAATCACGAGTTTACTTGTTACTTGGTTTTACATGCTAAGATACTGCTTGTACGGTGTGATACAATAACAGCATGTTCTGTTCTACGTGATGTGATATCTATGTTGATGTAATGGTGGTATATTACTGTGTTGATGTGCAAACCATGTTAGTTGAGTGTGTAAGCGATTATCAAACTCAGTTGATTGAACGCCAAGACTTGCAAACCCTAATTGATAACGGATTTCAAACACTTACATTATATCCTGTGCAATATATCCTAGGTCGTGTATAACGGACTTAGGCCATTGTTAAACCCTAGAGCATAGCATACCGAGCAAACCAAGGTGAGTTCACACTCTTACTAAGGCATGGGATTCCCGGGTCGTGGGAATGGGTTAAAGGTTTCAATTGACTTATAACGTACAAACGCTTTTCCTAGACTATCACCTATCATGGTCCTCGGATGTCAGGACGGTTCCGTAGGTTGGGATAACACCTACGTGGTTCCGTAGGTTGGATAACACCTACGTGGTCATATGCCAATTACTATCCTCGATACAAAGGATACGCACGTAAAACCTACGTGTACGCATTACTTACTTCTTCCGTAGGTTGGGATAACACCTACGTGGTCATACACTAATTACTATCCTCGATACAAAGGATACGTGCGTAAAACCTACGCACACCTCATACGCACTACTGTTCTCGGACGAAGAACAGGGATAATACGAATAGTCTAGTGGTCACATAACATGGGAAGCCCCCACTTGTATAACTTACTATTGGCCCAGTAGAGCCACCCGTTACTTACTGTTACGCACTTACTTACTGTGAACTCGCTCAACTAGTTTGTTGATCATTCTGTTACATGCCTTGCAGATCGTTAGGTACTTGGAGCTTGCACTGGAGAAGCGGGTCGTTGTGGACAAGGATCGTGGTTTCTACATTGAACTATTTGACATTTAAAACTATTAACTTTTGTTGGATTATTTACTATGCTTCCGCAACTTAAATTACGTTTTGATTGAAACATCAATCGTATTGAATGGTTTGTTTACATTTACTATACTTGACATTAATTACATGTTCAATATGATTGGTGGCTTGATCCTGGTCAGTCACGCTCCCAAGCGGTGATACTCCGCAGGTGGATTTTGGGGGTGTGACAGATTGGTATCAGAGCCATTGGTTATAGAGAACTTGGTTTTAATATGGGAAAACGTTTTTATTAAAACCAGACTATAACCAGAACAGTGCTCTCAACGATCCACAACGACGCTTCGCTCCACGTGCAAGGCTCGACATCCTAGGTAATAAGGTTTATGTTTATTGCCTACATGCTAGAACTGCATAGAACTTTGCTCGTAGTATGCTTACATTACTTTGCTCACTACTTGTTATTGCTTGAGAACACTTACGTGCTTACACTCTTCTGTCATCGCACTATTCGCGAACCTTTCTCACTTATGTTGCCTTTGATGTGAAGATCAATGGCCGCACGAATTAACATGACTCAAGCCCAGCTAGAGGCTCTCATTGCTACGGCGGTTGCAGCCGCTCAAGCAGGTAGTATATCCTGCAGTATAGACTCATACTAGGGTCTTTAGATCCTACACTAATTCTCGTATTTAACCTTGTCCTATTCGTACACAATAGGTCAACCTGCTCAGCAACAACCTGTGTGTACCTTCAAGAATTTCATGGATTGTCGTCCTAGCTCGTTCAGTGGCACGGAGGGAGCAGTTGGACTCCTCCACTGGTTTGAAAAGATCGAGTCGGTTTTCGAAATGTGTGAATGCCCTGAGGCTCGCAGGGTGAAGTTCGCCACTGGCACACTTGAAGGGATTGCGCTCACATGGTGGAACGCACAAGTGCAGATCTTAGGGTTGGCAGCTGCTAACGCCACACCCTGGAATGAATTCAAGGAACTGATCAAGAGGGAATACTGCACTAGAGAAGACATTCACAAGTTGGAGGACGAGTTGTATAACTTGAAAATGGTTGGTTCGGAAATCGAAGCTTACACCAAGAGATCAAATGAGTTGGCTGTGTTATGTCCAACTATGGTGGACCCTCCATACAAGCGTATTGAGTTGTATCTCAAGGGGCTTGCGCCAGAGATCCAGAGCCACGTGACGTCGGCTAACCTCAACAACATCCAGGAAATCCAGCGTCTCGCTCATCGCATCACCGACCAGGCAGTGGATCAGAACAAACTGCCAAAGCGTGCCAGCGCTACCGCTACTGCTACCGCTACTGCTTCTACTACACTTGCTACTCCCAGTGAAAGTAAGAGAAAGTGGGATGGGGATTCTAGCAAGGGATCGGCTGCAGTGCAGTCACAAGCTCAGCAGCGAAAGACGGACAGTTACCAGAGTCCCAGTCAGCACTCCTCAGGCAGCCACAGACAGGGGGGATATCGAGGGAACCTCCCAAAGTGTAACACCTGCAACCGACATCACAGTGGCCAGTGCAATAAGGGCCGTTGTCAAAGATGCCTCAAGATGGGTCACGAGGCCAAAGATTGTAGAAGCCCTCGCCCTGCGAACCAGAGCCAGCAGCAGCCTCAAGCACAGCAGAATCAGCAACAGGGCAACAAGGGGTGCTATAATTGTGGTGCTGAAGGTCACATCAAGAGACACTGCCCTCAGCTGAACCGGAACCAGTACAACAACAACCACAACAACAACCAGGGCAACGGGAACAACAACAACAACAACGGGGGAAACAACAACAATGGCAACGAGGCAAGAGGTCAAGCTTTCGTGTTAGGAGGAGGAGACGCAATGAACAAAACTTGAACTTATAGCTTATCTTGGGTTTTCATTGTTATGTTTACGCTACTCAAACAAAGTTTGGTTTGAACATCACTTGTATTGGATTTTATGAATTATTTTAACTACTATACTTTAAGGTTGATATGATGAATGGTTTGATATTATTGAGCGCACCTGCCGTATTTATGGACCTTATGAACAGGGTGTGCAAACCCTATCTTGACAAGTTCGTCATTGTTTTCATCGACGACATTCTAATCTACTCCAAGAGTCAGGAGGAACACGAGCAGCACGTACGTCCTATTTTGGAACTTCTTCGAAAGGAGCAACTGTACGCAAGTTTTCTAAATGCGACTTCTGGCTTCGTGAAGTCCACTTCTTAGGCCACGTAGTGAACAAGGACGGGATCCATGTTGATCCATCCAAGGTAGATTCGATCAGGAACTGGCCTGCACCGCGCACACCAACGGAAATACGCCAATTCTTGGGCTTGGCGGGATACTACAGACGGTTTATCAAAGACTTCTCCAAGATCGCGCAGCCGCTTACTATGTTAACACATAAAGGTGTTGTGTACAGATGGGGTAATACGCAGGAAAATGCTTTTCAGTACTTAAAGGATAGATTATGCAGCGCATCTATCCTCTCATTGCCCGAGGGCACGGATGACTTCGTGGTTTATTGTGACGCATCGATACAGGGGCTTGGTTGTGTGTTGATGCAGCGGGATAAAGTTAATTGCTTACGCTTCGCGACAACTCAAGATTCATGGACGGAACTACACGACGCACGATTTAGAGCTGGGAGCTGTTGTTTTCGCGCTTAGGATATGGCGACACTACCTGTACGGTACCAGGTGCACGATTTACACCGATCACAGGAGTCTCGAGCATATCCTTAAGCAGGAGGATTTGAACACGCGCCAACGGAGATGGGTTGAACTACTGAACGACTACGAATGCGCCATCAAGTATCATCCAAGCAAGGCCAATGTTGTGGCCGACGCCCTCAGTCGAAAGGACACCCTACCTAAGCGCGTGCGAGCGCTACAGTTTACGATTCAGTCCAGTCTTCCTTCACAGACACGAAATGCTCAGGTTGAAGCACTGAAGCTCGAAAACGTCAAGGCTGAAGCCTTACGCGGATCACGGCAACGAATAGAACAAAGGGAAGACGATGCCTACTATGTGACAGGACGTATTTGGGTCCCACTATATGGCGGCTTACGGGAACTTGTGATGGATGAAGCTCATAAGTCTCGCTACTCGGTACATCCAGGGTCGGATAAAATGTACCACGACATTAGAACTACATATTGGTGGCCTAGCATGAAGGCCCACATTACAAGTGATTGGCTTGTGCGAGAGTCAAGACGGAGTACCTGAAACCAGCTGGTCTACTTCAGCAGCCTAAGATACCACAGTGGAAATGGGAAGAAATTTCCATGGATTTCGTTATGGGCGTACCTAGATCCCAGCGTGGGAATGACACTATCTGGGTGATCATTGATCGACTCACAAAGTCTGCTCACTTCTTGGCTATCAAAGAAACGGATAAGTTTTCTACCTTAGCAGACATTTACTTGAAAGAAGTTGTTTCGAGGCACGGAGTGCCAACATCTATCATTTCAGATCGCGATGCACGATTTACGTCAGAGCTATGGCAAGCGATGCACAAAGCGTTTGGCTCTCATTTAGACATGAGCACAGCATATCACCCTCAGACGGATGGGCAGTCTGAGCGCACGATTCAAACTCCAGAAGACATACTTCGAGCGTGTGTTATCGATTTCGGCAACGGCTGGGAAAAGCACCTCCCTTTAGTGGAGTTTTCATACAATAACAGTTACCACACCAGCATTCAAGCCGCTCCACTCGAGGCATTGTACGAACGTAAATGCCGGTCACCTCTCTGTTGGGCAGAGGTGGGGGATAGTCAGATTACAGGACCAGAAATGGTAGTTGACGCTACGGAAAAGATTGCACAGATACGACAACGCATGGCGGCGGCTCGTGACCGTCAGAAAGCTTACGCAAACAAACGCAGAAAACCGCTCGAATTCCAAGTTGGGGATCGAGTGCTACTCAAAGTCTCACCCTGGAAGGGTGTGGTTCGTTTTGGTAAACGAGGCAAACTCAATCCACGGTATGTTGGACCGTTCGAAATCACTGAAAGAATAGGCCCAGTATCCTACAGACTGAACTTACCAGCTGAACTCGGTGCAGTTCACAATGTATTTCACGTGTCGAATCTGAAGAAGTACCTGTCAGATGAGACCCTCACAGTTCCTTTTAAGGAACTCCCTATCGACGAGCGGTTGCAGTTCGTCGAGGAACCAGTTGAAATCACGGACCGGGATGTTAAGGTCCTCAAACACAAGAGAATCCCTCTTGTTCGAGTTCGTTGGAACTCCAAACGTGGCCCAGAGTACACCTGGGAACGCGAAGACCAGATGACAGAAAAGTACCCCCAATTATTCGAAACCAATGCAACCACTACTGAGGCTGAAGCTACTACTACTGAATTTCGGGACGAAATTCCAAACCAACGGGGGGATGATGTGACACCCCAGGAAAAACCAGTGAACGATGTAACTTACCTAGCTTCCTCAGTGAGTGCGTACCAAATTTCGGGACGAAATTTCTTTTAAGTTGGGGATAATGTGACAACTCAAATTTCCAAGATTTCTATTTCGTATTTATTGCACGATCATGTATTAATTGCCATGAAATTATATATGTTTTGATTGTTTGATTGTGTATAGTTGTTGATTATTTGTGAAACTTGTAAATGTGTAAACTTGGTGGTGGAATTATGAAATAGTTGTGAGATGGTGTACTACTGTAAATTATATTAGTTAGGGGTGTAGAGAGCCATTAGTGAACTTGATTATACTTAACCCTAACCCCTAAATTCACTAATCACTTTTCACCAAAACCAAAGCACGTATTCTCGTTTCTTTGGCTCTAGCAATCATCACCAAGATAATCATCACAAGTTTGATCACTCTACTTCTCTAGAATCATTCAAGGTAATTGTTTAATCATTGTTAATGATTTGTGCTTGATTGTTTATCGATTTCTGGATTCTTATGTTCTTTGAAAACCCTAGTTCTTCATGTGATAGGTTGTGATTTGGTTTGATTCTGAACTATTGATGATAATGATTAGTCGTATGATTGCTAGATGGTTCCTATAATGATATAGTTCGATTGTTGTTGAGCATGAATGGATTGATCATGATTCTGCCGTCATATGTTTTGATTTAGGGTTTGTTGAATGAAGAACGTAACTGATTTGATCGTTCCCTGTATTGGAATTCATGATTTGATATTGTCTGAGTATAATTGAGTTGTAAAGGTCCGAACATAATAAACATAGATTGGTCCGAACTTAATGTGACTTCATATGGCCCGAACTTATTTGATTGAATATGGTCCGAATATAAATCACAAATGGTCCGAATATAATTGAATTAATGAGGTCCGAGTTTAATTGGACCACTTGGTCCGAATATAATGAATTTCAGTGGACCGAGTTTATTTAAATCAACAATGGTCCGAGTTTAATCAAAATGACTTTGTCCGAGTTTAATCTTCAATATTGGTCCGAGTTTGTTTATTGGGCCGAGTTTAAATATTGGTCCGACTTTAATTACTTAATTGGTCCGAGAATATTGATCCTTAGTGGTCCGAGTTTAATTGTTCGTCCATTTGGTCCGATCTTAAAAGATTTCAAGTGGGCCGAGTTTAATTCTTTGATTCTTGTCCGAGTTTAACAGGGGCAGCCCCCCCCCCCCCACTCTCTTGTCCGACCTTTAATGGTCCGAACTTCATGCTCACCTTATCTAGACCGAGTTTACTTGTAATGTCTTGCCTGAGTTTGATTGTGATATGTTGAATGCTTACATACAATCACGAGTTTACTTGTTACTTGGTTTTACATGCTAAGATACTGCTTGTACGGTGTGATACAATAACAGCATGTTCTGTTCTACGTGATGTGATATCTATGTTGATGTAATGGTGGTATATTACTGTGTTGATGTGCAAACCATGTTAGTTGAGTGTGTAAGCGATTATCAAACTCAGTTGATTGAACGCCAAGACTTGCAAACCCTAATTGATAACGGATTTCAAACACTTACATTATATCCTGTGCAATATATCCTAGGTCGTGTATAACGGACTTAGGCCATTGTTAAACCCTAGAGCATAGCATACCGAGCAAACCAAGGTGAGTTCACACTCTTACTAAGGCATGGGATTCCCGGGTCGTGGGAATGGGTTAAAGGTTTCAATTGACTTATAACGTACAAACGCTTTTCCTAGACTATCACCTATCATGGTCCTCGGATGTCAGGACGGTTCCGTAGGTTGGGATAACACCTACGTGGTTCCGTAGGTTGGATAACACCTACGTGGTCATATGCCAATTACTATCCTCGATACAAAGGATACGCACGTAAAACCTACGTGTACGCATTACTTACTTCTTCCGTAGGTTGGGATAACACCTACGTGGTCATACACTAATTACTATCCTCGATACAAAGGATACGTGCGTAAAACCTACGCACACCTGTTCACGCTTATCTGTTCACGCTTGTTATGGAGGTGCTTACACTTCTTCTCCAAAAATCTGCTCGGTCTCCAGGTTTCAAGTACCATGCTCATTGTATGAAACAAAAAATAATAAATGTCTCATTCGCTGATGACCTTTTTATTTTTGTTCATGGAAGCGCCTTCTCGGTTAGCAAGATAAAAGTGGCGTTGGAGCAATTTTCGAGTATTTCTGGTTTGGTTCCGAGTTCTGCTAAAAGCACGGTATTTTTTTGTAATGTTCCTCTTCAGGTCAAGCAGGATATTCTCAACATCATGCCGTTTCAGCAAGGTTCGCTTCCTGTTCGTTATCTAGGTGTGCCGTTGATCACATCCAGGTTAACCGCAGGGGATTGCAAGGTTTTAGTGGACCGAATGGATAAGAAAATCAACAACTGGATGACAAAAACGCTGTCCTTTGCGGGCAGATTGCAGCTCATTAATTCGGTACTATCCGCAATGCATATATACTGGGCTTCCATTTTTGTTATTCCAGGCCGAGTTGTCAGCGATTTAGAAAAGCGGATGAGGCGTTTTCTGTGGAATGCTGGTAATGTTGGTACGGTTAAAGCAAAGGTGGCGTGGAATGATATCTGTCTTCCTAAGTCGGAGGGTGGTTTAGGTATTCGTCGTGTGGTGGATGTAAACAGAGCTCTCATTACTAATCACATATGGAGTATCCTAACTAAAAGAAAGTCCCTGTGGGTGCAATGGATTTATGCTCATAAACTGAAGCTTCAAAGTTTCTGGGAGGTCCAAAGTAGGGGTAGCATGAGCTGGGGATGGAGGAAAATACTCTCTATTCGAAATATTATCCGGCCTTTCTTTTGGAAGATTATCCGAAGTGGGTTGCAAACGAATGCGTGGAGTGATAACTGGTGTCACCTTAGCCCCCTTAGATCTTTTATAACCCCGAGACGCATTGCTAATGCGGGATTCAGTCTTCAATCGTCTGTTGCGGATTTGGTAGATGAGCATGGGCAATGGAAATGGCCCCAAGCTTGGTATGATACTTATCCTGTCTTAATTGGGTTGACTCTTGATCAGCCGTTTTTGCAGCTTCATGACCGTTTGGTTTGGAAGGATTTGGAGGGTAATATTCGGCACTACAGTTCTCTAGAAGTGTGGCATACCATTCGCTTGCGGAAGGAAACTACTAATTGGAGTGGCATGGTATGGTTCAGCCAATGTATTCCAAGACATTCCTTCTTATTATGGCTGGTTATAAAAAATAAGTTGAAGACCCAAGATCGGTTGAAAGTTTGGGAAGCGGGAAGTGAAACGAACCTAAGGTTGATGTGTTGTCCGTTGTGTCAGCATGATCGTGATTCGCGAGATCACTTGTTCTTCTTGTGTAACTTTGCTGTTCAAGTATGGAATAACATTAAAACAATGGTGGACATGGATATTGGTAATCTTTCTTGGAGCTCGGTTACGGATTGGATGAACCAGTACTCAGATTCGAGGAAATTGGAGCATGTGGTAGGGAAATTGGTGCTTGCTGCGTCGGCCTACTTCATATGGCAGGAACGTAATAATCGCCTATTCGCCCGTCCTCAGAGTTCGGCTAATCAGGTGTACGAGAAGATTAAAAGCTCAGTCAGACTTCGGTTGATGGGGTTCAAGTTTAAAGGTCAACCTGATCACAAGAAAGTTATGGAAACGTGGCAGATCCCGTCAAGGGCGCTGGATGAAGACCCGGGATAGCTTAGATCCTATGTAGCTTGTTTTCTGTTTTTTATCTAGTGAGGGCTGTGTCTTGTTGGTTGTGTTTTTGTAACGAGTCGTGTTTTGTTGGTTGGTTGTGTTCGTCGGGTTTTCTAGTCCTGGTTTGTCAGGCTAGCTGAGTGTGCTATTTCAGGCACACCTGTGTACTTATTGATTATTTATAAAATTTTACCGGGGTAACCCTTTACCCAAAAAAAAACCTACGCACACCTCATACGCACTACTGTTCTCGGACGAAGAACAGGGATAATACGAATAGTCTAGTGGTCACATAACATGGGAAGCCCCCACTTGTATAACTTACTATTGGCCCAGTAGAGCCACCCGTTACTTACTGTTACGCACTTACTTACTGTGAACTCGCTCAACTAGTTTGTTGATCATTCTGTTACATGCCTTGCAGATCGTTAGGTACTTGGAGCTTGCACTGGAGAAGCGGGTCGTTGTGGACAAGGATCGTGGTTTCTACATTGAACTATTTGACATTTAAAACTATTAACTTTTGTTGGATTATTTACTATGCTTCCGCAACTTAAATTACGTTTTGATTGAAACATCAATCGTATTGAATGGTTTGTTTACATTTACTATACTTGACATTAATTACATGTTCAATATGATTGGTGGCTTGATCCTGGTCAGTCACGCTCCCAAGCGGTGATACTCCGCAGGTGGATTTTGGGGGTGTGACACCGAGTTCAGCTGGTAGGTTCAACTTGTAGGCTACCTTGCCAATCTTTTCTATGATTTCGAATGGTCCGACGTATCGCGGATTTAGTTTACCCCGTTTGCCAAAACGAACCACACCCTTCCAGGGTGAAACTTTCAATAAAACCCGGTCCCCGACCTCGAATTCCAATGGCTTTCTACGCTTGTCCGCGTAGGCTTTCTGACGGTCGCGTGCTGCCGCCATGCGTTGTCGTATTTGTGCAATCTTTTCTGTGGCGTCCACAACAATCTCTGGACCCGTGATCTGACTATCTCCCACCTCTGCCCAGCAGAGTGGTGACCGGCATTTACGCCCGTACAATGCCTCGAATGGAGCGGCTTGAATGCTGGTGTGATAACTGTTATTGTACGAAAACTCCACCAAAGGGAGGTGCTTTTCCCAGCCGTTGCCGAAATTGATAACGCATGCCCTAAGCATGTCTTCAAGTGTTTGAATCGTTCGCTCAGACTGCCCATCCGTCTGAGGGTGGTATGCTGTGCTCATGTCTAACCGTGAGCCGAAAGATTTGTGCATTGCTTGCCAAAGCTCTGATGTGAATCGTGCATCGCGATCCGAAATGATAGACGTGGGCACCCCGTGCCTCGAGACAACTTCTTTAAGGTAGACGTCTGCGAGAGCGGAGAACTTATCCGTTTCCTTTATAGGTAGGAAGTGTGCAGACTTGGTGAGTCGATCCACGATCACCCATATGGTATCATTCCCCCGCTGGGATCTAGGTAGGCCTGTAACGAAATCCATGGAAATTTCTTCCCATTTCCATTGAGGTATCTTAGGCTGCTGAAGTAGGCCAGCTGGTTTCTGATATTCGACCTTGACTCTCGCACAGGTCAAGCATTTTCCAACGTACGTAGCAATGTGGGCCTTCATACTAGGCCACCAATAAGTAGTGCTGATATCGTGGTACATTTTATCCGACCCTGGATGTACCGAATAGCGAGACTTGTGAGCTTCATCCATTACAAGTTCGCGTAGACAGCCATAAAGTGGGACCCAAATCCGGCCCGTTACATAGTAAGCGCCGTCTGCCTTCTGTTCCATTTGTTGTCGTGAGCCGCGTAAGGCTTCAGCCTTGACATTTTCGGGCTTCAATGCTTCAACCTGAGCATTTCGTATCTGTGTAGGGAGGCTAGACTGAATTGTAAGCTGTAGCGCTCGCACGCGCCGTGGTAGAGTGTCTTTCCGACTGAGGGCATCAGCCACAACATTGGCTTTGCCTGGATGATACTTAATAGCGCATTCGTAATCATTAAGTAACTCGACCCATCGTCGTTGACGCATATTCAAATCCTTCTGCTTAAGAATATGCTCGAGACTCCTGTGATCGGTGTAAATCGTGCACCTGGTACCGTACAGGTAGTGTCGCCATATCTTAAGCGCGAAAACAACAGCTCCCAGCTCTAAATCGTGCGTCGTGTAGTTGCGTTCATGAACCTTTAGTTGACGAGAGGCGTAAGCGATAACCTTGTCGCGCTGCATTAACACACATCCCAGTCCCCGAATGGATGCATCACAATAAACTACGAAGTCCTCTGTGCCCTCTGGCAATGAAAGAATAGGTGCGCTGCAAAGCCTGTCCTTTAAGTGCTGAAAAGCGGTCTCCTGGGGCTCTCCCCAGCGATAGGTAACACCCTTCTGTGTCAGTAGCGTAAGCGGCTGAGCAATCTTCGAAAAGTCTCTAATAAACCGTCTGTAGTAACCTGCCAGACCCAAGAATTGTCGTATTTCTGTCGGTGTACGCGGTGCAGGCCAGTTTCTGATCGAATCTACCTTGGATGGATCGACATGGATCCCATCCTTGTTTACCACGTGGCCTAAGAAGTGGACTTCACGAAGCCAGAAGTCGCATTTAGAAAGCTTGGCGTACAGCTGTTCCTTCCGAAGGAGTTCCAAAATCAGACGAAGATGTTGCTCGTGTTCCTCCCGACTCTTGGAGTAAATCAGAATGTCGTCGATGAAAACAATGACGAACTTGTCGAGATAGGGTTTGCACACCCTGTTCATAAGATCCATAAATACGGCAGGCGCGTTCGTTAACCCGAATGGCATGACGAGAAACTCGTAGTGACCGTAACGAGTTCTGAAGGCTGTCTTGGAGACGTCCTCATCCCGGACTCTCAACTGATGGTACCCAGACCTTAAGTCTATCTTCGAATAGCAGCACGACCCTTGCAACTGGTCGAATAAGTCGTCTATGCGTGGAAGAGGATAACGGTTCTTCACCGTCACCTTGTTCAGTTCACGGTAGTCGATGCACATCCTGAACGTACCGTCCTTCTTCTTCACGAAAAGTACTGGAGCTCCCCAAGGCGAAGAGCTTGGACGTATGAAACCCTTTTCCAAGAGTTCTTGCAGTTGCTTTGACAATTCCTCCAATTCCGATGGAGCTAGACGATATGGTGCGCGAGCTATGGGTGCTGCTCCTGGAGCGAGCTCGATTTGAAATTCAACCTGACGATGAGGCGGTAAGCCAGGCAAGTCTTCAGGAAACACCTGAGGGTAATCACGTACAATTGGAATATCCTCCAATTTCTTTTCCTTTGCTGATGCATCTGAAACAAGAGCCAAAATGGCTGTGTGACCTTTACGTAAGCACTTCTGAGCCTTCAAGAAAGAGATGATGCCAACCACTGCACCACTCCTGTCGCCCTGAACTTCTAGAGGTTCCTGACCCAAACGAGGAATGCGAATAACCTTTTCGCTGCATAAAATTTCTGCCTGGTGTTGAGATAACCAATCCATCCCAATCACGACGTCGAAGCTACCCAAAACTATGGGAATGAGATCAATAGAGAAGGCTTGACCAGCTAAGATAAGAGTACAACCCTGAACTACGTGCGTGGCTTCTAGACTTTTACCGTTAGCTAACTCGACTACATGTTTGGTGGGTAAAAGTGTTGGTGCACGTTTTAGTAGTTGACACATTTTCACAGACATATAGCTTGTATCCGCACCCGAATCAAATAAAACAGTAACGTAAATATTGTCGAGGAGAAACTTACCCATAACGACGTTGGGATCGTTCACTGCATCGCCTCGACCTAGCACAAAAGCACGACCACGAGCTTCATTGCCGTTGTTGTTGTTGTTCCCGCCGTTATTGTTGCCGTTGCCCTGGTTGTTATTGTTGTTGCGGTTCTGGTTCAACTGAGGGCAATCGCGTTTGAAGTGACCTTCAGCCCCACACTGGAAACATCCCCGGTTTCCACGCTGTGGCTGCTGCTGCTGCTGCTGGTTCTGTGGAGCTGGTTGCTGAGGCTGCTGATTCTGATTCGCAGGCCGTGGACTCCTACAGTCTTTGGCCTCGTGCCCCATCTTAAGGCACCTTTGACAACGACCCTTGTTACATGGGCCGTGGTGATGCCTGTTGCAGTTGTGGCACCTGGGTTGACTACCCTGATATCTCCTCTGTCTGTGACCACTAGAAGATTGCTGACTGGGGCTCTGATAGTGATCGATCTTCTGCTGCTGAGCTTGTGGCTGAACAGATGCTGAACCTTTGCTGGAATCCCCATCCCATTTTCTTTTACTGTCACCAGATGTAGCAGGAGTAACTGAGGTGGTGACATTAGCAGTAGCATTAACACGCTTGGGCAGTCTATTCTGTTCCACTGCCTGATCGGTGATACGGTGAGCGAGACGCTGAATTTCCTGGATGTTTTCGAGGTTAGCCGACGTCACGTGGCTCTGAATTTCTGGCGCCAATCCCTTGAGATACAACTCAATGCGCTTGTATGGAGGGTCCACCATAGTAGGACACAGAACGGCCAGCTCATTGGACCGTTTGGTATATGCTTCGATTTCCGATCCAACCATTTTCAAGTTATAAAGCTCGTCTTCCAGCTTGTGTATGTCTTCCCGCGTGCAATACTCACGCTTGATGAGTTCCTTGAAATCATTCCATGGGGTGGCGTTAGCAGCTGCCAACCCTAAGATCTGGACTTGGGCATTCCACCAAGTCAGTGCTATCCCTTCCAAAGTGCCGGTGGCAAACTTGACCTTGCGAGCCTCAGGGCACTCGCACATTTCAAAGACTGATTCTAGCTTCTCGAACCAGTGGAGTAGTCCCACTGCTCCTTCCGTGCCGCTGAAGGTGTTTGGACGACAGTCCATGAAATTCTTAAATGTGCAGACAGGCTGCTGCGCGTGTTGACCTATTGTGTACGAGTAGGGCAAAGTTTAAATACAAAAGCTAGTTTAGGAGTGTAGGATCTAAAGATCCTAGCGTAAGTTATGACTACAGGTTATCCTACCTGCTTGAGCAGCCGCAAGTGCCGCTGTGACTTGGGCTTGAACGAGAGCCTCTAACTGGGCTTGTGTCATGTTGATTCTTCCAGACATGATCTTCATTGTAACAAGTAGCATAGGTAAGAATGGTTCGCGAATAGGGCGTTGACAGAAAAGTATAGGCATGTAGGTGTTCTCATGTAATCAAAGCATGTGTATCTAAGCGTAATGCGAGCAAAGTTCTAAGCAATTCTAGCAAACAGGCAATAAACATAACCTTATTACCTAGGATGTCGAGTCTTGCACGTGGAGCGAAGCGTCGTTGTGGATCGTTGAGAGCACTGTTCTGGTTATAGTCTGGTCTTAATAAAAACATTTTCCCATATTAAAACCAAGTTCTCTATAACCAATGGCTCTGATACCAATCTGTCACACCCCCAAAATCCCACACGCGGAGTACCACCGCTTGAAGGCGTGACTGACCAGGATCAAGCCATCAATCATATCAAACATAGCATTCAATAATAATCAAAGACATAATTGGTGTTCAAAACCAAACATTGTTTAAGTAGCGGAAGCATTAAATGTAAAACCCAAAACATAAGTATCAATGTGTGAATGTAAAAGTGTTTAATAGGCATTCACGAGTTCTTGTCCACAACGACCCGCCTCTCCTCTGGTGCAAGCTCCAAGTATACCTAAGGCCCTGCAAGGCATGCAGCAAATAATCAACAAACTAGTTGAGCGAGTTCACAGGAAATAAGTTTGTAATAATCATGCGTAAGTTCATCTAATAAGGCTTCCCAAGCAAGTGTATTCTATTGGTGAGGAATTCTCACGTTTATCCTTTATAACGGGCTTCTCATTATGGTACTTACTAGACTAACTTCCGACCATGTGTTCTTCTTTACCGAGAACAGGAAAACGTACAGGGTCACGTAGGCTTTACGTGACGTGCCCTTCCCCGAGGACATGGTACGCGTGGGGGCTACGCAGGCTTTACGTAGCGTGGCCTTCCGACCCGGAAGCCAGTAGAAGGTATTGGGTTACGTAGGCTTTACGTAACGTGTCCTCCCGACCCGGGAGACAAATGGCAAACGTACTGGGTTACGTAGGCTTTACGTAACGTGTCCTGACTACCCTGAGGACGATGGTCTATAGTCTGGTATATGCGTAAGTACGAGTAACTCCTTTTACAATAACATATCCAACCCAATTCCCAACCCGGGAATCCCATGCCTTGGCTGTGTGAACTCACCTTGGTTTGCTCGGCAGATACACAATATAAGACTCTTGAACTAACAGGTTAACCACGTCCTAACAGATTACCACACAAGTCAGGTTCGGTTCAAACATTGCACGTATGTATCATACAGGTGAACACGTTGTTAGCACGTAAATATCATGGCAACCACGTATGTATATCATAGCAACCCGAAATCAGTCAAACAATATGGTTAACATGTGTGAAGTAGAACAAGCCCAATAACATGCATAAGAGATCCAATATAAATCGATCCAAACAACTCAAACATAGTGGTCTCGGCCCAACCTATTAAACGTATGGCAGTTTTGTGCGATCCGATTGGGGTTGTGCGACCCGTCCAGCCCAACAGTTCATCCGGCCCAACTAATCAAGTAACACATGTACGGCCCACATGATTGTGCGATCAGTGCGTGCTTGTGCGAGTGGGTATTTGGGCTGTCCGGCCCAACAGTTAAGTATCTTAACAAATCGTGTGAATATGTGTGGCCCAAAAGAGCATGTGCGATCCAATGAAGGCTTGTACGATCCAGCTGCCATTGTGTGATCCGAGAGATCTTGTGCGACAGGCAGCTTTGTGCGAGTGGACCACCTTGTGTGATTGGACTTCTTGTACACCAAGAAGTCTTGTGCGATCATTTAACAAAATCCCATGAATTATGCTATCAGTTACAACAATTAATAGTTTCCATATGATTAATCAATCAACAACCAATCAGTTACAACACATGCTAAATCTCGATCAAACAAGGCAATCATTCCTACATCCATATGAACCCTAACAAGACATGAACAATAATCCAATGATTCACATAATCAAAACACGGCCAACAACCTATCAATTCCTATTGTTCGATCCGATCATGCATATACAGCCGATTACTTCAAACAACACGTGATTAACAATCTAAATCAATCTATAATATGGTACATACGAGCCGGTTTCATGACAAGTAAACATGTATCAATCGATCCACATAATCAATCATGTTTAACAAGAATCCTATCCCATCATCATCATGACTATTGTAACACACATCAAAACATCTACAACAATTAACCAAACACTAACCGTGAGATAGAATCAAGTCGAGAGAGAGTGATCTTCGGTTGCTTGCCGTCGGGTTCGAAGAAGAGAGAAAGATAGCTAGGGTTTCGAGAACTTGTGTGTGTGTGATATGTTTGTAACCACAATGAGAAACAAAACCCCCTTACCCTTTGTTTGTTCACGTGAAAGGGGAGTGGGCCGAGCCCAACTCGGTTGTCTATGAGTTCCGAAAACAAGCTAAACGGCCCAAGGGTTTGTGCAAATGATGTGTGTTGTGCGATTCTTGTGCGGTTCAATATATGCATACATACAATATAAGCACAACACATGTTTCACAAAGCTCACATAACACGTAATAACAAATCATTTATTAAATCCAACCATATAATCTAGTTCACATATGCACATAGCGTTACACAAAGCGAGTCTAGAGTCCGAGTTGTCACAGTTTTCACCCTAAGTGTCACAACTGCAACAGGCATCACAGCGGCCAGTGCAACAAGGGTCGTTGACAAAGGTGTCTCAAGATGGGGCACGAGGCTAAAGACTGTAAGAGCCCTCGTCCTGCAAACCAGAACCAGCAACCGCAACAACCAGCTCCACAGAACCCACAGCAGCAACAGCAGCCACAGCGTGGAAACCGGGGATGTTTCCAGTGTGGGGCTGAAGGTCATTTCAAACGCGATTGTCCTCAGTTGAACCAGAACCGCAACAACAACCAGGGCAACGGGAATAACAACAACGGGGGAAACAACAATAATGGCAACGAGGCTAGGGGACGTGCTTTTGTGTTAGGTCGAGGTGACGCAGTGAACGATCCCAACGTTGTTATGGGTAAGTTTCTCCTCGACAATATTTACGTTACTGTTTTATTTGATTCGGGTGCGGATACAAGCTATATGTCTGTGAAAATGTGTCAACTGCTAAAACGTGCACCAACACTTTTACCCACCAAACATGTAGTAGAGTTAGCTAACGGTAAAAGTCTAGAAGCCACGCACGTAGTTCAGGGTTGTAATCTTATCCTAGCTGGTCAAGCTTTCTCTATCGACCTCATTCCCATAGTTTTGGGTAGCTTCGATGTCGTGATTGGGATGGATTGGTTATCCCAACACCAGGCAGAAATTTTATGCAGCGAGAAGATTATTCGCATTCCTCGTTCTGGTCAGGAACCTCTCGAAGTTCAAGGTGACAAGAGTGGTGCAGTGGTCGGCATCATCTCTTTCTTGAAGGCTCAGAAATGCTTACGAAAGGGTCACACAGCCATTCTGGCTCTTGTTTCAGATGCATCAGTAAAAGAAAAGAAATTGGAGGATATTCCAATTGTACGCGATTACCCTCAGGTGTTTCCTGAAGACTTACCTGGCTTACCGCCTCATCGTCAGGTCGAATTTCAAATCGAGCTCGCTCCAGGAGCAGCACCCATAGCTCGCGCACCATATCGCTTAGCTCCATCAGAATTGGAGGAACTGTCAAAGCAGCTACAAGGGCTCTTGGAAAAGGGCTTCATTCGTCCAAGCTCTTCGCCTTGGGGAGCTCCAGTACTTTTCATGAAAAAGAAAGACGGTACGTTCAGAATGTGCATCGACTACCGTGAACTCAACAAGGTGACGGTGAAGAACCGTTATCCTCTTCCACGTATAGATGACTTATTCGACCAGTTGCAAGGGTCGTGCTACTATTCGAAGATAGACTTGAGGTCAGGGTATCATCAGCTGAGAGTCCAGGATGAGGACGTCTCCAAGACCGCATTTAGAACTCGTTATGGCCACTACGAGTTTCTTGTCATGCCGTTCGGATTAACGAACGTGCCTGCTGTATTTATGGACCTTATGAACAGGGTGTGCAAACCCTATCTTGACAAGTTTGTCATAGTATTCATCGACGACATCCTGATTTAATCCAAGAGTCAGGCGGAGCACGAGCAGCACCTACGCCTTATCTTGGAACTCCTACGGAAGGAACAGCTGTACGCTAAGTTTTCGAAATACGACTTCTGGCTTCGTGAAGTCCACTTTCTAGGCCACGTAGTGAACAAGGATGGGATCCATGTTGATCCATCCAAGGTAGACTCAATCAGAAACTGGCCTGCGCCACGAACGCCAACGGAAATACGCCAATTCTTGGGTTTGGCAGGTTACTACAGGCGGTTTATCAAGGATTTCTCGAAGATTGCGCAGCCACTTACACTACTGACACAGAAGGGTGTCACCTACCGTTGGGGCAACACGCAGGAAACTACTTTTCAGTATCTAAAGGATAGGCTTTGCAGCGCACCTATTCTTTCATTGCCAGTGGGCACAGATGACTTCGTACTATATTGTGACGCATCAATACAGGGTCTGGGTTGCGTATTGATGCAGCGGGATAAAGTTATTGCCTACGCCTCTCGTCAACTAAAGGTTCATGAACGGAACTATACGACGCACGATTTAGAGCTGGGAGCTGTTGTTTTCGCGCTTAAGATATGGCGACACTACCTGTACGGTACCAGGTGCACGATTTACACCGATCACAGGAGTCTCGAGCATATCCTTAAGCAGAAGGATTTGAACATGCGTCAACGACGATGGGTTGAATTACTGAACGATTACGAATGCGCCATCAAGTATCATCCAGGCAAGGCCAATGTTGTGGCTGATGCCCTCAGTCGGAAAGACACTTTACCTCGGCGCGTGCGAGCGCTACAGCTTACGATTCAGTCTAGCCTTCCTACACAGATACGAAATGCTCAGATAGAAGCATTGAGACCCGAAAACGTCAAGGCTGAAGCCTTACGCGGCTCACGACAGCAAATGGAACAGAAGGCAGACGGCGCCTACTATGTAACGGGGCGTATTTGGGTCCCACTTTATGGCGGTCTACGCGAACTTGTAATGGACGAAGCTCACAAGTCTCGCTACTCGGTACATCCAGGGTCGGACAAAATGTACCACGACATCAGCACTACTTATTGGTGGCCTAGTATGAAGGCCCACATTGCTACGTACGTTGGAAAATGCTTGACCTGTGCGAGAGTCAAGGTTGAATATCAGAAACCAGCTGGCCTACTTCAGCAGCCTAAGATACCTCAATGGAAATGGGAAGAAATTTCCATGGATTTTGTTACAGGCCTACCTAGATCCCAGCGTGGGAATGATACCATATGGGTGATCGTGGATCGACTCACCAAGTCTGCGCACTTCCTACCTATAAAGGAAACGGATAAGTTCTCCACTCTCGCAGACGTTTATCTTAAAGAAGTTGTTTCGAGGCACGGGGTGCCCACATCCATCATTTCGGATCGCGATGCACGATTCACGTCAGAACTATGGCAAGCGATGCACAAATCTTTCGGCTCACGACTAGACATGAGCACAGCATATCATCCTCAGACGGATGGGCAGTCTGAGCGAACGATCCAAACTCTAGAAGACATGCTTCGGGCATGCGTCATCGATTTCGGCAACGGCTGGGAAAAGCACCTCCCTTTGGTGGAGTTTTCGTACAATAACAGTTATCACACCAGCATTCAAGCCGCTCCATTCGAGGCATTGTACGGGCGTAAATGTCGGTCACCTCTCTGTTGGGCAGAGGTGGGGGATAGTCAGATTACGGGTCCAGAGATTGTAGTGGACGCCACAGAAAAGATTGCACAGATACGACAACGCATGGCGGCAGCACACGACCGTCAGAAAGCCTACGCGGACAAGCGTAGAAAGCCCTTGGAATTTCAGGTCGGGGACCGGGTTTTATTGAAAGTCTCACCCTGGAAGGGTGTGGTACGTTTTGGCAAACGGGGCAAACTGAATCCGCGGTATGTCGGACCATTCGAAATCATAGAAAAGATTGGCAAGGTAGCCTACAAGTTGAACCTACCAGCGGAACTCGGGGCAGTTCACAATGTCTTTCATGTGTCAAACCTAAAGAAGTGCCTATCAGATGAAAACCTCATCATTCCTTACAAAGAACTCACTATCGACGAGCGGTTGCAGTTCGTCGAGGAACCAGTTGAAATCACGGACCGGGATGTGAAGGTCCTCAAAAACAAGAGAATCCCTCTTGTTCGAGTACGTTGGAACTCCAAACGTGGCCCAGAGTACACCTGGGAACGCGAAGACAGGATGACAGAAAAGTACCCCCAGTTATTCGGAACCAATGCAACCACTACTGAGGCTGAAGCTACTACTTCGGAATTTCGGGACGAAATTCCAGATCAACGGGGGGAGGATGTGACACCCCAGGAAAATCAGTGAACAATACAGTTTACCTAGCTTCCTCAGTGAGTGCATACCAAATTTCGGGACGAAATTTCCAGTTAGTTGGGGATAATGTGACAACTCGAACTTTAGACCTATTTTTGTGTAACGTTATGAACACGACACAACTATATGAACTTGATTGATTAAGCGAATATTTATTGAATGTTATGTGATATGTGTGTTTTAATGGATGTATACATGATATGTTAAGTGTATGTATATGTGATACATGAACCCAAACCGCACATCATGATCCGAACCGCACAAGCCCACAACACCCGCACAAGGCCGTTTGGGCCTCATTCTTGTACGCGGACTAATAGGGTAGCCCGTGTAAGGGCCGGCCCACCCCTCTATACCGTGTAAACACCTTAGGGACTTGGTTTTTCTCATTTGTTACACAACACAAGAACACACACACAACCCTAGACTCTTTCTCTCTCTCGGTTGCTTGGAACCCGACGGCAAGAGCATCCCCTACTCGGATCACCCTCTTCTCCTTCTTTAATCCGGTTAGTGATTATGTTATTGGTTGTGTGTTATTGTTTGTATGTTGATGATTGCTTGATACCCGAAGGATTCTTGTTAACATGTTGTGTATGATAATGTTAGATTGGGTGTTACTAATCAATGATAGATAATGTTCATGTAATCGGCTTGCACACGAATCAGATATATATGAATGTATGATGGATCGGCTGTTATGTATTGTTTGATCGGATATAGTTGGTAATCGAGATCCATGTTAGAATGTATGTATTGTTATGAATGTTATTATTGTTCATGCTTTGATCCTTTGTTAGGGTTCATATGAATTAATGTTTGGAAACCTTTGTTTGATCTATAATATGGAAAATTATTAGTTGTTAATTGACTTTGTGCATATATGGAAACATGGTAATTGATTGACAGAATGTATGGCTGTAACCGAATGCATGATTCATGGAATCTGTTCACTGATCGCACAAGGCATCTTGTTCGCACAAGATGCCCACACGTACATGCAGACAAATCGCACAACAGACCAAACGCACAAGATGTTTTGCCTGATCGCACAAGATGTTGGGCCATACACTTATACCGAATTGTGATGGCTGTTGGGCCGGACAGCCCAAAGGTCCTGTTGCACAGCCCAAAACCACGTCGCACAACCCAGCTGAATCGTACAAGATCAGCTGGATCGCACAAGGTTATTTGTATGTCCTTTTGGGCCGTGAATGTTAAATTGTTTGTTTGTTTGTTGGGCCGGTTTATATTATCTGGGCCGGAAGGTTTTTGGGCTGGACTTGATCGCATAAGGTTAACCAAGCCGCACAAGGTTAACCGGGCCGCACAATATGTTGTTAATTGTTTTGGACCGAATATGTTAATGGATTGTTATGTATATGGGCCGGAGTATTGGATCGCACATTATGTTGGGCCAAATATTATTGGACTTCTTGATATTACTTGACTGCTAAGATACTGCCATGATCCATACGTGATTATTAACGTGTTAACTTGTATGAAACGTACGTGCATTTCTTGAGTCAAAACTTGACTAGTGTGATAACCCTGTTAGGACGTGATTGATCACTGTTAGTTCAAGAACTCTCTTTTGTGTATCTGCCTGTCACACCCCCAAAAATCCACCTGCGGAGTATCACCGCTTGGGAGCGTGACTGACCAGGATCAAGCCACCAATCATACAGAACATTGTATAAAGTAAAAGTAATCACATTATAATCCAAACCATTTCCATATGAAAGGTGTTTCCAAAACATAAGTAAGTTAACATTGTTTAGCGGAAGCGTATTATTGTAAAACCCATAGCAAATAAGTATCAGACATCAAAAGTGTTTAACAAGGTGATCACGATCCAAGCCCCACAACGACCAGCTCCTCCGTGTGCAAGCTCCAAGTACCTAACGATCTGCAAGGCATGTAACAGAATGATCAACAAACTAGTTGAGCGAGTTCACATAAAGGAAATGCGTAATAGTAAGTTCATTTGTAATAGGTGGCTCTACTGGGCCGTTTGTATATTTTACTGTGGTGGTGTTCCACGTTTTCCTGTGGTGGTGTTCCACGTTTTCCTGTGGTGGTGTTCCACGTTTTCCTGTGGTGGTGTTCCACGTTTTCCTGTGGTGGTGTTCCACGTTTTCCTGTGGTGGTGTTCCACGTTTTCCTGTGGTGGTGTTCCACGTTTTCCTGTGGTGGTGTTCCACGTTTTCCTGTGGTGGTGTTCCACGTTACTGTGTGGTGGTGTTCCACGTTGTATAACCACTAGACTACTCGTAACTATAGGTATCCTTCACAACCGAGGATAGTAAAGTGGTAGTCTAGGCATAGAGTCAATAATGTATCTAATCAACCTTTCAATCCCATTCCCAACACCCCGGGAACCCCATGCCTTGGTAAGAGTGTGAACTCACCTTGGTTTGCTCGGTATGCTAAATAAGTACACGCGCTCACAGTTAATCAATCACGTCCTATTGTATACACGTATAGCAAATCAGTTCATGGTCGGAATATTACGCATGCAATTAATTGTTCACACAGCAGTCAGTTTGCATATCAGCACAACACGTAGTATTACACAAACATGTTCATCACCAAGCATGGCATGTCAATTAATTCAACATATGTTCAATTGTTCAAGACATTATGCAAAACCCTAGTATCTTTCGATCACAATTATCCTAATTATCTATCGAGTCCAACACTTAACTTTCGGACCGAAATGCTTTGTTTCGAACCATTGTTATCTTTCGACCAAAACCATCTTTCGGTCAAGGGTATGGTTCGGTCAATGCTATCTGTCGGTCAAACATCTGTCGGTCAATCTATCCTTCGGTCACTAACGCTATGGTTCGAAGGATAGGTATCTTTCGGTCCAACAATGGTTCGATCAATAAGTATCCTTCGGCAAATAACAGTTACGTTGATCCGATTAACCATTAACACAATTTTCACAAATCTGTTAACATCAACAAGATCAAACAAGCATGCATCTCATGTTTATCAAGAACCCTAATCTTGAAACAAGGTCATTCAAACTATTCGATTAACACACATAAGCCGATTACATAAGCGTGTCCGATTACAATATCTTAAATCACAAGTTATCATCGAATCGTATCACCAATCATCCATTAAACAACATAAATTTCCTATCCGATCGATCACCCTGACTGGATTAACTAACCGATTAACAACACGATTCGAAATCATGAAATCATTTAACCATAATCACAACATATCCAATGTGCATACAAATTCGATTAATACCCATACGCAATCATCATACAAATCAGTTAATATACAACCAGCCTATTTACATACGATTTGATAATTCCAGAAATCATGTATTGTGGACACTAACCGGGGTAGAAAATAAGAGAATCGATCAGCAAAAATCTTCGTATGAGTTGTGGTTGCCGTCACAGATCAAAAGTGTTCTAGGGTTTTTCTTAGAATAATAACTATCAGTTTACATGCATCCTTATATATACGTATCACAGTAATGGGCCAAGCCCAACAGAACAACTGGGCCGAAACATATCGAAGGATATGTTTCGTGATCCTTCGGACCGAAACAAGGTCGAAGGATATGTTTCGGAGTCTTCGAGTCGAAGGTTATCCTTCGAGGTCCTTCAAGTCCTTCGACTGTATTTTATCTTTCGGACAAAATGTTATTATGATATTTATGATAATAACAATAATAATAATTCTAATATTATTATCTATCACAGCAAATAATCACATATAGGCAAAAATGACAATACATTTCAGTAACACACAATTCGTACAATTTAAGTCTACAATCCAAACAACTAAACAGTCAAAGTCAATGCGCATTTAATGTGAAGGTGAAAGTCAAAAACTCGAGTTGTCACATTATCCCCAACTTAAAAGAAATTTCGTCCCGAAATTTGGTACGCACTTACTGAGGAAGCTAGGTATCGTTCACTGGTTTTCCTGGGGTGTCACATCATCCCCCCGTTGATTTGGAATTTCGTCCCGAAATTCAGTAGTAGTAGCTTCAGCCTCAGAAGTGGATGCATGGTTTTCGAATAACTGGGGATACTTTTCTTTCATCTGGTCTTCGCGTTCCCATGTATACTCTGGGCCACGCTGGGAGTTCCAACGAACTCGCACAAGAGGGATTCTCTTGTGTTTGAGGACCTTAACATCCCGGTCCGTGATTTCAACTGGTTCCTCGACGAACTGCAACCGCTCGTCGATAGTGAGTTCCTTAAAAGGAACTATGAGGGTCTCATCTGACAGGCACTTCTTCAGATTCGACACGTGAAATACATTGTGAACTGCACCGAGTTCAGGAGGTAGGTTTAATCTGTAGGCTACCTTGCCAATCTTTTCTAAGATTTCGAACGGTCCGACGTACCGCGGATTCAGTTTGCCTCTTTTACCAAAACGAACCACACCCTTCCAGGGTGAAACTTCAATAAAACCCGGTCCCCGACCTCAAATTCCAATGGCTTTCTACGCTTGTCCGCGTAGGCTTTCTGACGGTCGCGTGCTGCCGCCATGCGTTGTCGTATCTGTGCTATCTTTTCTGTGGCGTCCACAACAATATCTGGACCCGTAATCTGACTATCCCCCACCTCTGCCCAACAGAGAGGTGACCGGCATTTACGTCCGTACAATGCCTCGAATGGAGCGGCTTGAATGCTGGTATGGTAACTGTTATTGTACGAGAACTCCACCAAAGGGAGGTGCTTTTCCCAGCCGTTGCCGAAATCGATAACACACGCTCGAAGCATGTCTTCTAGAGTTTGAATAGTTCGCTCAGACTGCCCATCCGTCTGAGGATGATATGCTGTGCTCATGTCTAATCGTGAGCCGAAGGATTTGTGCATCGCTTGCCAAAGCTCTGACGTGAATCGTGCATCGCGATCCGAAATAATAGAGGTGGGCACTCCGTGCCTCGAAACGACTTCCTTCAAGTAAACGTCTGCTAAAGTAGAAAACTTATCCGTTTCTTTGATAGCCAAAAAGTGAGCAGACTTTGTGAGTCGATCAACGATTACCCAAATAGTGTCATTCCCACGCTGGGATCTAGGTAAGCCCGTAACGAAATCCATGGAAATTTCTTCCCATTTCCACTGCGGTATCTTGGGCTGCTGAAGTAGACCAGCTGGCTTCTGATATTCGACCTTGACCCTCGCACAGGTCAAACATTTTTCAACGTAAGTAGCGATGTGAGTCTTCATACTAGGCCACCAATAAGTAGTGCTGATGTCGTGGTACATTTTATCCGACCCTGGATGTACCGAATAGCGAGACTTGTGAGCTTCATCCATTACAAGTTCGCGTAAACCGCCATAAAGTGGGACCCAAATGCGCCCCGTTACGTAGTAGGCGCCGTCTTCCTTTTGTTCCATGCGTTGCCTTGAGCCGCGTAAGGCTTCAGCTTTGACGTTTCCAGGTTTCAGTGCTTCTAACTGGGCAGCTCGTATCTGTGCAGGAAGACTGGACTGAATAGTAAGCTGTAGCGCTCGCGCGCGCTTAGGCAGAGAGTCTTTCCGACTGAGGGCATCAGCCACAACATTGGCCTTGCCTGGATGATACTTGGTGGCGCATTCGTAGTCGTTCAGAAGTTCAACCCATCTCCGTTGACGCATATTCAAATCCTTTTGCTTAAGAATATGCTCGAGACTCCTGTGATCGGTGTAACTCGTGCACCTGGTACCGTACAGGTAGTGTCGCCATATCTTAAGCGCGAAAACAACAGCTCCCAGCTCTAAATCGTGCGTCGTGTAGTTCCGTTCATGAACCTTGAGTTGCCGAGAGGCGTATGCAATAACTTTATCCCGTTGCATCAATACACAACCAAGCCCTTGTATCGATGCGTCACAATAAACCACGAAGTCATCCGTGCCCTCGGGCAGTGAGAGAATAGGCGCGCTGCAAAGCCTATCCTTTAAGTACTGAAAAGCGGTCTCCTGTGTATTACCCCATCTGTAAACGACACCTTTCTGTGTAAGCATAGTGAGTGGTTGCGCGATCTTGGAGAAGTCTTTAATAAATCGCCTGTAGTAACCTGCCAAACCCAAGGATTGGCGTATTTCTGTCGGTGTACGCGGTGCAGGCCAGTTTCGGATCGAATCTACCTTGGATGGATCGACATGTATCCCATCCTTGTTCACTACGTGGCCTAAGAAGTGAACTTCACGAAGCCAGAAGTCGCATTTAGAAAGCTTGGCGTACAACTGTTCCTTCCGAAGGAGTTCCAAAATAAGACGAAGATGCTGCTCGTGCTCCTCCTGACTCTTGGAGTAGATCAGAATGTCGTTGATGGAGTCAAGAACATTTTGTCTAGGTAGAGTTTGCACACTCTGTTCGTAATGTCCATAAATACGGCGGGTGTGTTTAATAATATCAAACCATTTACCATACCCAACATAAAATATAATAAGTAAAATGATTCATAAAACCCAAAACATTTGATGTTCAAACCAAACTTTGTTCGAATAGCGGAAACATAATAATGAAAAACCCAAAAAGAAGTCATAAGTTCAATTAGCGTTCATTGCGTCTCCTCCTCCTAACATGAAAACTCGACCTCTTGCCTCGTTGCCATTGTTATTGTTGTTTCCCCCGTTGTTGTCGTTGTTCCCGTTGCCCTGGTTATTGTTGTGGTTCTGATTCTGGTTCAACTGAGGACAATCGCGTTTGTAGTGTCCTTCTGCCCCACACTGGAAACATCCCCGGTTTCCACGCTGTGGTTGCTGCTGCTGGTTCTGTGGAGCTGGCGGTGGGAGTTGCTGGTTCTGATTTGCAGGCCGTGGACTCCTACAGTCTTTGGCCTCATGACCCATCTTGAGGCATCTTTGACAACGAACCTTATTACACTGGCCACTGTGATGTTTGTTGCAGGTGTTACACTTTGGAAGGTTTCCTCGATACCCTCCTTGTTTATGGCTGCTAGAGGAGTGCTGACTTGGACTCTGGTAGCTGTCCGTCTTTCGCTGCTGAGACTGCACCTGCACTGAAACTGACCCCTTGCTAGAATCCCCCTCCCATTTTCTTTTACTTTCACTGGGAGTAGCAAGCGTAGTAGAAGCAGTAGCGGTAGTGGTAGCACTGATACGCTTTGGCAGTTTGCCCTGGTCTACTGCCTGATCTGTGATGCGGTGTGCAAGGCGCTGAATTTCCTGGATGTTGTTGAGGTTAGCCGACGTCACGTGGCTCTGGATTTCTGGCGCCAAACCCTTGAGATACAACTCAATGCGCTTGTATGGTGGGTCTACCATGGTTGGACACAGCACAGCCAACTCATTCGACCTCTTGGTGTAAGCTTCGATTTCTGAACCCACCATCTTCAAATTGTACAACTCATCCTCCAACTTGTGGATGTCTTCTCTTGTGCAATATTCCCTCTTAATCAGTTTTTTTGAATTCATTCCAGGGTGTGGCGTTAGCAGCCGCCAACCCTAAGATCTGTACTTGCGCATTCCACCAGGTGAGCGCAATCCCTTCAAGAGTGCCAGTGGCGAACTTCACCCTGCGAGCCTCAGGGCATTCACACATTTCAAAAACCGACTCGAGCTTTTCAAACCAGTGGAGGAGTCCAACTGCCCCCTCCGTGCCACTGAACGAGCTAGGACGACAGTCCATGAAATTCTTGAATGTGCACCCAGGTTGTTGCTGAGCGGGTTGACCTATTGTGTACGAATAGGGCAAAGTTAAGTACGAGAATTAATGTAGGATCTAAAGATCCTAGTGTCTATACTGCAGGGTATACTACCTGCTTGGGCGGCTGCAACTGCCGCAGCAACGAGAGCCTCTAGCTGGGCTTGAGTCATGGTAATTCGTGCGGCCATTGATCTTCACATCAAAGGCAACATAAGTGAGAAAGGTTCGCGAATAGTGCGATGACAGAAGAGTGTAAGCACATAAGTATTCTCATGCTATGACAAGTTGTGAGCAAGGTAATGTAAGCATACTACGAGCAAAGTTCTAAGCAAATTCTAGCATGTAGGCAATAAACATAAACCTTATTACCTAAGAAGTTGAGTCTTGCACGTGGAGCGAAGCGTCGTTGTGGATCGTTGAGAGCACTGTTCTGGTTATAGTCTGGTTTTAATAAAAACGTTTTCCCCTTATTAAAACCAAGTTCTCTATAACCAATGGCTCTGATACCAATCTGTCACACCCCCAAAAATCCACCTGCGGAGTATCACCGCTTGGGAGCGTGACTGACCAGGATCAAGCCACCAATCATACAGAACATTGTATAAAGTAAAAGTAATCACATTATAATCCAAACCATTTCCATATGAAAGGTGTTTCCAAAACATAAGTAAGTTAACATTGTTTAGCGGAAGCGTATTATTGTAAAACCCATAGCAAATAAGTATCAGACATCAAAAGTGTTTAACAAGGTGATCACGATCCAAGCCCCACAACGACCAGCTCCTCCGTGTGCAAGCTCCAAGTACCTAACGATCTGCAAGGCATGTAACAGAATGATCAACAAACTAGTTGAGCGAGTTCACATAAAGGAAATGCGTAATAGTAAGTTCATTTGTAATAGGTGGCTCTACTGGGCCGTTTGTATATTTTACTGTGGTGGTGTTCCACGTTTTCCTGTGGTGGTGTTCCACGTTTTCCTGTGGTGGTGTTCCACGTTTTCCTGTGGTGGTGTTCCACGTTTTCCTGTGGTGGTGTTCCACGTTTTCCTGTGGTGGTGTTCCACGTTTTCCTGTGGTGGTGTTCCACGTTTTCCTGTGGTGGTGTTCCACGTTTTCCTGTGGTGGTGTTCCACGTTACTGTGTGGTGGTGTTCCACGTTGTATAACCACTAGACTACTCGTAACTATAGGTATCCTTCACAACCGAGGATAGTAAAGTGGTAGTCTAGGCATAGAGTCAATAATGTATCTAATCAACCTTTCAATCCCATTCCCAACACCCCGGGAACCCCATGCCTTGGTAAGAGTGTGAACTCACCTTGGTTTGCTCGGTATGCTAAATAAGTACACGCGCTCACAGTTAATCAATCACGTCCTATTGTATACACGTATAGCAAATCAGTTCATGGTCGGAATATTACGCATGCAATTAATTGTTCACACAGCAGTCAGTTTGCATATCAGCACAACACGTAGTATTACACAAACATGTTCATCACCAAGCATGGCATGTCAATTAATTCAACATATGTTCAATTGTTCAAGACATTATGCAAAACCCTAGTATCTTTCGATCACAATTATCCTAATTATCTATCGAGTCCAACACTTAACTTTCGGACCGAAATGCTTTGTTTCGAACCATTGTTATCTTTCGACCAAAACCATCTTTCGGTCAAGGGTATGGTTCGGTCAATGCTATCTGTCGGTCAAACATCTGTCGGTCAATCTATCCTTCGGTCACTAACGCTATGGTTCGAAGGATAGGTATCTTTCGGTCCAACAATGGTTCGATCAATAAGTATCCTTCGGCAAATAACAGTTACGTTGATCCGATTAACCATTAACACAATTTTCACAAATCTGTTAACATCAACAAGATCAAACAAGCATGCATCTCATGTTTATCAAGAACCCTAATCTTGAAACAAGGTCATTCAAACTATTCGATTAACACACATAAGCCGATTACATAAGCGTGTCCGATTACAATATCTTAAATCACAAGTTATCATCGAATCGTATCACCAATCATCCATTAAACAACATAAATTTCCTATCCGATCGATCACCCTGACTGGATTAACTAACCGATTAACAACACGATTCGAAATCATGAAATCATTTAACCATAATCACAACATATCCAATGTGCATACAAATTCGATTAATACCCATACGCAATCATCATACAAATCAGTTAATATACAACCAGCCTATTTACATACGATTTGATAATTCCAGAAATCATGTATTGTGGACACTAACCGGGGTAGAAAATAAGAGAATCGATCAGCAAAAATCTTCGTATGAGTTGTGGTTGCCGTCACAGATCAAAAGTGTTCTAGGGTTTTTCTTAGAATAATAACTATCAGTTTACATGCATCCTTATATATACGTATCACAGTAATGGGCCAAGCCCAACAGAACAACTGGGCCGAAACATATCGAAGGATATGTTTCGTGATCCTTCGGACCGAAACAAGGTCGAAGGATATGTTTCGGAGTCTTCGAGTCGAAGGTTATCCTTCGAGGTCCTTCAAGTCCTTCGACTGTATTTTATCTTTCGGACAAAATGTTATTATGATATTTATGATAATAACAATAATAATAATTCTAATATTATTATCTATCACAGCAAATAATCACATATAGGCAAAAATGACAATACATTTCAGTAACACACAATTCGTACAATTTAAGTCTACAATCCAAACAACTAAACAGTCAAAGTCAATGCGCATTTAATGTGAAGGTGAAAGTCAAAAACTCGAGTTGTCACACTGCCGAGCAAACCAAGGTGAGTTCACACAGCAAAGGCATGGGATTCCCGGGTTGGGAATTGGGTTGGATATGTTGATATTGAAAGAGTTACTCGTACTTACGCATTCACTAGACTATAGACCATCGTCCTCAGGATAGTCAGGACACGTTACGTAAAGCCTACGTAACCCAGTATTTGCCAGTTGTCTCCCGGGTCGGGAGGACACGTTACGTAAATCCTGCGTAACCCAATACCTTCTACTGTCTTCCGGGTCGGAAGGACACGCCGCGTAAATCCTGCGTAGCCCCCACGCGTACCACTGTCCTCGGGGAAGGGCACGTCACGTAAATCCTGCGTGACCCTGTACGTATTCCTGTTCTCGGTTTATGAAGAACACATGGTTGCACTAGTCTAGTAAGTACCATAATGGGAATCCCCCATTGTTAAGGATAATCGTGAGAATCCCTCACCACTAGATGAATTTATGGCACTTTTGCGTCGTACCGACGAAGTTTTGTCACAAGTTGTTGTTCCACCGTCAAGCGATGCATGAAGTGATTTCGAGTTTCAAAATAAGCTTAACTAGTTCACTAGCTTCTTCGTTTGGTTGTTTGTGACAAAAATACCGCTTACTAGTTTTCGGGTCGATAACGGACTAGTTAAGTGTATAGCGATATAGTATCGGAAGCTTATGATTCTGGTCATCTCATTGATATCCTTAAAATGTTATAGTGTGTTTTTCGTCAAGTGACATAATTCTGAAGTCCCGGAAATGCTTTGTTATCGGTTCGGACAAGTTAAAAGTGCTATATTTTTAGCCGAAATAGACATTTTTGAGATTAGGGCGTTATACCGGAAAGGCTTGTTTCTTTGCAAGATGTGTTTGCATAATAATGTTTTCTTATATAAATGGACTCAGTTATGTTATCCGAGTGTCGTTTTTCAGTGTTTCGGTCTGATTTTACGGTTTGCTTGCATCAATAGTGTAACCGTGAATAGTGCACGTGGCACTTTCTACCAACACTTTTAGGACATTGTTTGCCTGATTTCGCAATGTGGTGAAAACCAACATATGTTTTAGCATTGTTTCCTTGTCCTAACCTTGTTATCCAATTAACGACACTGTTACGTAATTAAATTACGCTAAATGCATGAGATTATGTAAATAAAATAGTGATTAGTTTGTACGGAATTGCCGGTTTATTGCCATTTGTCACAAATCAATCGGCTTTTGTTCCGGGTAGGAGAATATCAGATAATATCTTATTAACTCAGGAACTTATGCATAACTATCATCGAAACATGGGTCCGCCTAGATGCGCGTTTAAGGTGGATATTCAGAAAGCTTATGATACGGTTGAATGGAAATTTCTAGAGACCGTACTTCGGGGTTTTGGTTTCCACACGAAAATGATTATGTGGATTATGGCTTGTGTCACTTCTACAATGTTTTCGATTGCGCTGAATGGAAACCTCTACGAGTATTTCAAATGTAAGCGTGGCTTACGTCAGGGTGACCCAATGTCCCCTTATCTTTTTACCTTGGTTATGGAGGTCTTGACATTGATTCTACAAAAGCAGGTGTCGATCTCATCGGAGTTCAGATTCCATAATAAATGTGAAAATCAAAGAATTATTAACTTATGTTTTGCAGACGACCTGTTTCTGTTTGCTAGGGGGGATCCGAAATCGGCGAGGGTTATTATGGATTCCCTCAACAGTTTCAAAAGTATGTCAGGGCTTGTTCCTAGTATGATGAAGAGTACGGTTTTCTTTGGCAATGTGGTGAGTTCAGTTAAAGCTCGTATTCTAGAAATTATGCCATTTGAAGAATGGGTGTTGCCTGTTAAGTATCTTGGAGTTCCGTTGATATCTACTCGGCTTACTTACAAATATTGTAAAAGTGTAGTGGAGAAGATGGATGCTAGAATAACTGACTGGAAAACGAAGTGCTTATCATTTGCTGGCAGGTTGCAGCTGATCAGGTCGGTTTTGGCTTCTTTGCATGTCTATTGGGCTTCGGTTTTCATTCTTCCAAAACGTATTATTCATGAGCTGGAGGAACGAATGCGGTTGTTTTTATGGACTCAAGGGAACAGAATAAGAGGCAAAGCTAAGGTAAGTTGGAAAGTGGTATGTTTACCGAGGCATGAAGGCGGGTTGGGTATTCGTAGGATTGGTGATATGAATAATTCACTCATGGTTAACCACATATGGAGCTTGCTTACTAATAGAGATTCGCTATGGGTGAAATGGATTCATTCTTATCGTATTCGAGATAGAAACTTGTGGGATGTGCCGATTAGAAACAATGTAACATGGAGTTGGCGGAAGATGTTAAGTCTTAGGCCTAGAATCCGCGATCACATTTTGGTCAAGCTGGGAAATGGTATGAATACAAGTGCTTGGTATGATAAGTGGGATGTGTTGTGTCCGATTTGTAGCTTTATTACTCCCAGAAGGATAGCGAATGCAGGATTTAGTATGAATACTCGGGTTGTTGATGTTTTCGTAAATGGAGAATGGAGGTGGCCAGTGAACTGGATACATTGTTTTCCGACTCTGCTTAACTTACAGATTCCGGAGCTTTTACCGTCTAAGCAAGATAAGCTGGTATGGCGTACTCCGAGCGGTAGAGAGCTGGATTTTAGCACCTCTACGGCTTGGGAGGACCTGCGTCGTTCTCAACTAGGAGTGGAGTGGGCGAGCGTCGTTTGGTTTCCTCAGGCTATCCCCCGGCATTCTTTTCTCATGTGGCTTATTGTGCTTAAAAATCTGAAAACTCAAGATGTGATGAGTCGTTGGAATTCGGGTAACACAAACTTGAACTTGTTATGTTGCTCTTTATGTACACGGGGTCCGGATTCGCATGAACATCTCTTTTTTGAGTGTGACGTATCCAAACAAATTTGGTATGAGGTGCGAGGTAAAGCGGGTATGGACATGATTCAGGGTACATGGACCGATATTTTTGAGTATTTGGTTAATGTCGCTAAGTCAACCAGGGCCGAACACATTATTGCAAAACTTGTAGTTGCTGCAACTGCTTATTTTGTTTGGGAGGAAAGAAACAGAAGATTATTTACAGACAAGAAGAGGAACAAGCATCATCTGGTAGAGCTTGTGTTATCCACGGTCCGAATGAAGCTGCACACGATGAGGTTCAGGGATTCAGCTAACATGATGCGAGTGTTACAGGATTGGAGTCTTCCGAGAGGGCTCTTGGTTGTCGATGATGATTTTGGTTAAGTAGATATTCACGGTCTTGTTGATAGTTGTTTTTTAGTTGATTGGTGTATGTGTCTTGCGTCTAGATTGTTTTTTCGGTCGCTTGTCTACTCTTGTATGGCATGTCATACATGAGAACTGGAGGCATACAACCTTCACTTGTTTTATTTGGTTGGTTGGTATAAAATTTTAACCGGGGTAACCCTTTACCCAAGAAAAAGCTACCTAAACGGGTCGTAATGGGTCGTAAGCACTTAGGATAGTTCCGTTTTAGAATGTAGACTTTAAACCATATTACATGAGTTCGTATACTCATTTGGTTTACAAAACCACATTCTATCCGATCCTCCGATTTAGGTCCGTTTATTAACATAGATACCTATATTAGGTGCCGTTTGATTTCCGTGATCCCTCTAGCTTTGCTTGGTTGTTACTCAAAGACTTCTAGGCAATCTCAAGTGAGTACATAGTCCCCTCTTTTACTATTTTTCAAACATTTTAGGGTGAAACACATGCCTACTTGTTACTTTTGTGCTTTCCATGTTTTCATAACACACTTGCTATGTTCATTAGTACACTATTAGTACATGATTTCATTATGTTTTTGCTATGTATGTCCATTAATTGCATACTTAGTACATCGTTTTACATTACATTTTATGCTATGTTTGTCCATTTAGTTCATACTTAGTACATTGTTCTACCTTACATTTCACGCTACGTATGTCCATTTAGTGCATACTTAGTGCAATATTTTACATCATATCACATGCTATGTATGTTCATTCGTTGCATACCTAGTACATTTGTTTTTCATCACATGCTTACATTTTGGTATGACATTTGGTTTGTTTAAATGAGACCAAAATACATTCATTAACATTGATCACGACGTTCGTTAGTAGGTAGTGGTACCATAGGAATTGATAACTCCCATTCCTGACATCCTAGGTATGTTTCGATGAAAGGAATGACCGAATTCGATACACATAACTTAGATAAACCTTTAATTTGTTTAAGGGTTTATCGCCACTGTCTCAAGGCTTGAATGTATGCATTTTCACAATACCGCATAGATGTTTGTATCAGTATAGCATGCATTTCCACAAAACATAACTTTGATTTAAACTATGTTTTACTTCAATACCTTGGTTTCACATCACAAGATTTACATTTAACACATGAACATTTTTGACATTGGTTATACATTACATGATTTACATTTTGACATAAACATTTTGACCTGGTTTACATAATAACATTTGACAATTGGTTTAAACATGAACAATTTACATTGGTGGTTTGTTTAGGTAAGTGATTTAAGTAACGAGGCGTGTGTAATATGATGCAAGCATGGTGGATACGCCACTGGTACTTCCTATATATAAGTGCTTGTATGATATTACATATTGTAGCGTTATTTAAATTATTTCAATTTAGACATATACATTTTACATAAATAACATATTCTTCACAAGACATTTACAAAACAATTTGTTTTATACAACTCATTTTACTTGGTTATTAAATCAACCATACACCTTTCTTTTATATAATCTGGTTTCTTATCACATTTTCATATGATTTATAAAACAAAACACTTAACAAGATTCATGACTAATATTTATTAAGCATTTCTTTAAACTCAAGTCATGAATCCTATTTTCGTAAAACCTATGTATCTCACAGGCATTTTTATGCCGAGGTACCTATTTTCACATTTGTTTCAGGAGCTAATGCATAGGGTTGTTCAAGATACACTAGGGTGGACTCGGGCCTTAGTAACATAAAAGAAGCAAGATTAGTTTTAAATAATGTTATGAACTCTTGTTTCTTTCGTTTAAAAGACAATGTAACTCTCTTGTTTGATGAATAAAACATAACTTTAATTACCATGGTTGTGGAACAATAATTCTGTTACAACACTCCCCGACGTTTCCGCCACCGTTGCATGTTATACGCGGTCGGGGTGTGATAGAAGAGTTGGTATCAGAGCCAATGGTTATCGGGAATTAGGTTGTTAGTAATGCTTTGACCTAGACTTTAACATTTCTAGGACCCCAACACAAGTTATCTTGTGTTTAGATCTTAAAACATGCACTTCACCTACCCTTAGGTGATTGCCAAAACAAGAACCCAATTTTCCGAAACGATTTTTGAAAATCAATCATCTGTTTTTAAATGATTTATTTATTATAAGGTTTTGAACCCTTCAATTTTCAGAATGATTTTAAAAATTTAATCATCCATTTTTGAATAATTCTTTTGGCCTTGTGCCTTCCAAGTTTTCAAAATCTCGTCAAAGTTTTGGGTTCTAAATAGTGTGAACACGTGCAAACTGGAAGGGTGAATGCCTGTACCCTGAGTTTTCTGTCTAAGGCTAGAGTGTTCGTACAAATCCACATAATCGGACCAGTCACTCTTACCTGGGAACTCTTGGGGTGAGTGTTCACTTATAGGAGAGCATGTCTTCGCGATACATTATTTCTGACCCATTTACTTTGATTAGTCACTGTGTGTCGTTTGTTTGCTTTGTGATACGGACGAATGACCACCATCTTTGCTTTTGTCGATTTTGTTTTCATCTCATTCTTTTCATCTAATCATCTCACTCGTTTTCTCTCATGTTTCCTCTTTTAGAATGCCTCCTCGAAGCGAAAATCCGCTATCTAATGCTGAAATGCCAGATATCATGGCGCAGCATATGGCCTCTGTACTCCCAGACATTGTTGCTCAAGTGAACCAAGCCAACAATAACCAAAATGCTCCATGCAATTTCAAGAGTTTCAACTCAGTTAAACCACTCAAGTTCAGTTGTTCTGAAGGGGCAACTGGGCTCCTTCAATGGTTCGAGAGCATTGAGAGTATGTTTCATCACGTTCATTGTCCTGAAAATCGGTAAGTTGAGTTTGCTTCAAGTGTATTTCAGAAGAGGGCTCTTACATGGTGGAACGGGGTTATGAGAGACCGTGGTGGTGAGGTTGCGTTAGCACAAACTTGGGCTGAACTTAGAGCTCTTATGATAAGGTAGTTTTGTCCTCGTCATGAATTAAGGGCTTTAGAAAGGGAGTTTCATGATTTGAAACAGGATAGTGGTGAGCACCGAGCTTACACTGACAGGTATGAGGAGTTGAGCTTACTTTGCCCTACCATGGTTACCCCACTTGAGAAAGCTATCTACAGGTATATTGATGGCTTACCTGACTCTGTACAAAACATCCTCACTGGTAGTAACCCTACCACAGTTCGTCAGGCAATTGAGTTAGCTGCAACATTGACAGAGTCACAGGTTCGAAAGGGTAAACAACACAGGAAGGGTGACAAGGGCAAGAAACAGTCGTCTGATAAGGGTGAGAGCAAGAAGGGTAAGAATAAGAAGGGCAAGGATTCCAGTTCCTCGAAGGGGTCTGGGAAGCGTAGGGCTTCCCAGAATTTTGCTGTCACTGCTCAAGCAAACCAGGCAGCTCCCAACCAACCCGCACAGCCTCCAGCTAAGAAACGGTATGCGGGGAATGCACCTTTGTGCAATAGATGCAATAGCCACCATCAGCCGCAACTTCCGTGCCGTTTTTGTACCAACTGTGGGAAGTCGGGTCATCTTGCTGATGTTTGTCGTTTTGCTCAGAATCAAGCTGCTCGTAATCCAGCTCAACAGGTTGCTCAACCGCCTGCTCAACAGCAAGCACAAGCTGCATGACTTCATTTTCCTCGTGGATCGTGCTATAATTGTGGAGACCTTAGTATTATTAGTATTAGTATTATTAGTATTATTAGTCTTAGTATTAGTATTAGTATTATTTATATTAGTATTAGTATTAGTCTTAGTATTAGTATTAGTATTATTAATATTAGTATTAGTATTAGTCTTAGTATTAGTATTAGTATTATTAATATTAGTATTAGTATTATCAGTATTAGTATTATTAGTATTAGTATTAGTATTATTAGTATTAGTATTAGTGTTAGTATTATTAATATTAGTATTAGTATTATTAATATTAGGTATTAGTATTATTGTTAGTCTTAGTATTAGTATTAGTATTAGTATTAGTATTAGTATTAGTATTAGTATTAGTATTAGTATTAGTATTAGTATTAGTATTAGTATTAGTATTAGTATTAGTATTAGTATTAGTATTAGTATTAGTATTAGTATTAGTATTAGTATTAGTATTAGTATTAGTATTAGTATTAGTATTAGTATTAGTATTAGTATTAGTATTAGTATTAGTATTAGTATTAGTATTAGTATTAGTATTAGTATTAGTATTAGTATTAGTATTAGTATTAGTATTAGTATTAGTATTAGTATTAGTATTAGTATTAGTATTAGTATTAGTATTAGTATTAGTATTAGTATTAGTATTAGTATTAGTATTAGTATTAGTATTAGTATTAGTATTAGTATTAGTATTAGTATTAGTATTAGTATTAGTATTAGTATTAGTATTAGTATTAGTATTAGTATTAGTATTAGTATTAGTATTAGTATTAGTATTAGTATTAGTATTAGTATTAGTATTAGTATTAGTATTAGTATTAGTATTAGTATTAGTATTAGTATTAGTATTAGTATTAGTATTAGTATTAGTATTAGTATTAGTATTAGTATTAGTATTAGTATTAGTATTAGTATTAGTATTAGTATTAGTATTAGTATTAGTATTAGTATTAGTATTAGTATTAGTATTAGTATTAGTATTAGTATTAGTATTAGTATTAGTATTAGTATTAGTATTAGTATTAGTATTAGTATTAGTATTAGTATTAGTATTAGTATTAGTATTAGTATTAGTATTAGTATTAGTATTAGTATTAGTATTAGTTAGTATTATTAGTATTAGTAGTATTATTGTTGGACTCTGTATGCACAAGACACATATTAAATTGATGTGGCTAGTACGTTATGATCCAAGTCGAGTCATACCCAAATACAAGCTAGACAAACACTTATAATATTTATTTGTGATATGATCAAACAAATAAATATTAACACTTATAATATTTAGAAATTGGTTTTCTAAATAATTGCACTTGATAAACTAATAAATTATATGGATAATTTATTTTGTGAGAATATTTTATTTTGTTATTTAATGGGTTAAATAACATAATAAAAATTAAAATTAGTCTTATAACATATGATGTTATATTTTATAAAAGTTATAAAATATATATATGTAAGACTTATATTATTTAAAAGAAAATTTGAATTTTTTTTAAATAAATAAGGTGGGCCGCCCCCTCTTCCCAAGACTAGGATGGTCCAATCAAATTGCATGCAAATGCATGTGTTAGAAGCTCTTTGATTGGGTGGTCTTTCCAAGACCATTTTGGTCCAATGAAAATCCATGCACTTTGCATGGTTAGAGACTCTCTCATTGGATGCTATGGGTGGCCATTTTCTCTCACTTGATTTAAGATAATTGTTTATGAAAATTTCAATGGAAGAACTTGTAAGACTTGAAAAAACACTAGAGATTTCTCTCTAGAAATCGGCCAACATAAGTGTTGGGATTGAACCCTATCAGAGGAACAGATAATGTAAAGCCAAAACCGGATCCCATCAGTGGACTCCTAATAAGCAGCAGTTTACTCTAATCTCTCCCCTTGACAGTGGTTATCTAACAGCTGATAAATGTTAAGTGCTGCTCAACTACAACAACTGATAAACCAAACTCTGATGATTACCTAAAAACTGTTGAAGACAAACTCTGTTGCTCTATCTACTGCTGTTTCCTAAGTGCTGCTGAAGATTCAAGCACTGCCCTCTCAAAGACTGATCACCTTTGAAGAAAGCACTGAAGACTCAACATCTGTGCTAAGGCTACAACAGTGGAACGTGAAGCAGTAGTTTTCCTTATGTTTTGTATGTTAGTGAATATCAGATGTTACATAACAGTAGTTTGTATTGGACAGTATTTGTAGTTTGTTAGGTCGTTAGATGTCACTATCATGGTGACGTCAGCTGAAGTATATCAGTAGTTTGGTTTGCCTATAAGTATGACAGTACTCTGTACTGTTACACTTGATCGTTTTGAGTGAGTTCTTCTCCTCAATTCATCCTTTCATCTTGTGCAACCAACTCTGGTGTATTAGGCTGAGGGGGAGTTTAGATTGTAAGCTTTTACTGTAATCATTTGCTTTGTATTTCAATCATTTGACTCAATGAAAAGCAATTGTTTATCAATCTATACTTTCCTTTGTTTGTGTTTACTTTGTTTGCAACTCATTTCCGCTGCACTTATTAGTTTTATGCAAACAAACACGAATCATGACAGCCTCAGATCCTAACAATTGGAATCAGAGCTTGGACAGTCAAATTCGATCTAACAATCAATTTGACATAACAGTTCAGCTCAAAACTCATTGATACTAAGGTTGGTTGCATTCAGTTGAAAAACAAAGTAATGAACAAATCATGGTCAAAATGATTATTCAAAAACTCTGTAATTCAGCCAAGATGTCATATGACACACAAATCTCACACAACAAATGTTTTCATACATATGTCACTTATAGTTTTCAGATTTGCAAAATATCTGATAAATTATGAGATCGTTCAATGTTTCAAAATTGATTTCAATTGTTGTTTCGATATTTGTGATGTTCTTAATAAACACTAAAGTATGTACATCAGATCAGCAAAACTTGTGTTCATCTAAAAACACCTGCATACTGCTGATATTGAAAAGAGGGAGAAAAACTTTAGTCAAAATCTCTCATGTGTTCAAAGGCAAGTTGAGTACCTTCAAAAGGACCAAATCAACCTTTTCTAACACATATTGAGAAAAATAAAATGTCAAAACAGCCATAATCATAAGTAATGTGAGATCTGAATTAAAACACGCTCAAACATGGTCAGATTTCTTAAAACATTGCTTCAAAATGATTATGGACAAGGTATGTTCAAAATATAATCTCCTAGTGAGTATTTCTGAACATATGAATAAACCGGGTATAGGGAAAAAGAAAATGAATTAATCTCAAAGTGTGACTATCTCAAAAACTTTTGAAATCAAAAGAAAAGAGTATTAGTATAAAGCACTCTTGAGGATTAATATTGGATCGTCAGTGGTTATTATGAAACTGTGTGCATTCATCAAAACAGGAACTGTTCTGGTAACAATTAGCATCTCTAGTGATTGTACTTAAATTGAATTTCGATCAATTGACAAGAAGATGACCCAAACAATGGTCAAAATAACTTGAGAATAATATGATCATGAAATCACTGATAACTGTCAGATCCTTTTGATTATTTTTAAAACTTCCTTTAATTTTTGTTAAGGTATTGTTTCTCCGAAATAAAGACCAGTTATATGTTTTAAAATATATATTATGTTCTTTTACTCATTTTTTATAGTAAAAATTCATCTCTGGTCTGGATATAATTACCTTGTTTTTTTTGTGTAATTACTATCCCTAAAACTGGTCAAAAGGAAATGACATACATACCAAGGTCATGTTAAGCTCAAGTTAGGTTTTCACTGATCATAAATTGATTGAAAATTGACTTAGACTACTGAGATACTCATGTTCTAGTTCCAGTAATTAGACACAAAATGAGCAGCTCTAGTAGAAATGCCTTCATCATCTGGGATGCTGAACCATTGTCTAAACAATAGACATTTGGCAAAACCTTGAACAAGTTTCCTTGCAGATAACTGCTGGTAATTTAGTCTTGATAATTTACATCTAAAATGCATTTTGTCAAGAATAGCATTTCTGGTACTAAACAGATGATAGATTCCTACATCTGAACAAACAGATGCTAAAATTATCAGTCGGTGGTCAAAACACTGGTGCACAACCAGTTGTTATACATATTGTTCTTATCCACTGTTGTATCTAAAATGCTGTTGTGCCTTAACATCTGCTCTCTAAAATCTGTCCATTGCTAAAGTGTCAACCTCTGTTCTTCAAAAACACTGATGTTAAAATCATTGTTTCATCCACTGATACATCCACTGTTTCATTTTATTACCGTTGTAACTACTGATGCCTGAACCATCAGTAGTTGTTAAAACAACTGTCTTCCATCATTTACCATTTCATCAGATGTTTGACACGTGGTCAGTTTTTAGCCTTCAGATCAAAAATAACCGCTGCCACATCAGCAATCACTTTTTCCCTAAATAAAACCCTGACTAAATCCAACAGGGTTTTACTGTCGAATTGAATTCCAAAAGTTCTTTTCTCATAACAGTTTCCCTCTCATAACTCCAAAAACTTCTTCGATCTTCTTCATCCAAAATGACGAAACCAAAATCGAAGTCAAAATCAAAACCAACATTTTCTTCCACAACAGCAGATGCCACTGAAATGGCCGCTGAAACCTCGGAGTTACGCTACAAAGCTCCACACAACTATGTGGGTATACTCACAAAACCCACCGATAACCACACATTCGACTCCATCCTTGACATCATTTCTGCATCAAAGTACAAAACTTTGATAACAGCAGACGCCCCTATTTACCTTGATACCCAGAGAGAGTTCTGGAAAAATGCCACCCTTGAAAAACAAGGAGATATCACCGCCGCCATCAACTCCTCGATACAGGGTAAGAAGGTAAAAATTTCTCCGAAATCCATCTCTGAAACCTTTAAACTCGATGATCTAAATGGAAAAACCTGTTTTACAAAAGACGAGTTGGTAAAGGATTTCATGAACAGGGGTTATGCAGAACAACCAAAGGTAGATACCCTACAAAAGGGTTACTTCCCTTCTGCACCCAGATTTTTATTTCACACACTGCTCATGTATGTTTCAAATAAAACAACGTCCTTCAATGAGATACCAACAAAAATCCAATGCCTGGGGTATGCAATTTTAAACGACAAAAACTTTAATTACTCCTAGGTAATATTTGATGATTTGGTAAAGAACGTTGATAATAAAGCTTTTCTGCTCTTTCCGAGATTTCTAAGCTATTATTTTGAACAAACATTTGTAGAGAAAGAAGCAGAACTGCCCAAACATGGTGTCTCATTCAAAATAAACTTTTTAACAAAAGAAACTTTTTCAAGAATGATGGCACCAATAAAATTAAAAACAAAAGAGGCAGAGCAGGTTTTAGAAACTGCCACTGACCCTGAAGCAACCACTGCTGAGCCCACTGCTCCAGGTGATCAAAGTAGCACACCCACTGCTTTGAAACCAACACCTGCCACCAAAAAAGACCAAAAGAAAAACATCCAGAAAACCTACCAAACCCAAACCAAAGGCAACTCTGGAAGATGAGATCCCAGAGACAATGCTAGTGACAACACAAAAGTCACAAGAAACCACTGCTGCTACTTCCTCGCAGCAGTTGGAAGAAATATCTCAACCCCAGCCTAAAACTCCTCCTGCATCCTCACAAAAGGGTCAGGTTGTAAGCACAGGGACACCACATTATGAAGCTCTGTATCCACTCGGATCCATCTTCCATAGTCCTGATCCCAAGGACATGTCTCTTTCTACCCCCACACCCTCACCAATAATATTACCCCAATCAATAATGCCCCTGTTGCATGCAGTTGATATGGCACAGACACAAACCAGTTCCTCTCAATCACCTATTACTGAGAGTATACCTCCACAAGTGACTGGGTCTGATGTGCATACCTCTGCTATCCCAGCAACAGTTGAGGAGGTTACACCCCTTGAGTTACAAGTAACTCTTGGTGGTAGTTCAAGTGGAGCAGCAACTACAACTGATGGATCAACAGATCTTCAGTTGGACAGTTGTTTCATTAGTAAGACTCCCTTGAAGGCAATTTCTTCCATAGCATCAATGAAAGCCACCAGTGAGTATGTTTTACCTACTGGTATTTTCCAAAGGCTAACAAGTGCTGAAGAAAGAAGTCCCCAGTACCAAGAATAAAGGGCATCAATGGATGATTTTTGGGATTCACTACCTAAGTCAAACATTGATACAACCACTGCTGGTGGGGATTCAGATGATCCTGTTAATTCAGGTGATGATTCAAGATATAATGAATTGACGACCAGAGTTGAAAACCTGGAATCTTCAGTTGCAGAAATAAAAGATATGGTGCAGTAGCTGTTACAAGCTCAAATAGCCCAATCATCTGCTCCTCCTGCTCAAGCACCTGCTCCACAAGCATTTGCTACAAATGAGCTATGGAACATCCTCCAACCACTGCTTGAACAACAACAACAAATGGCTGCTAAAAAGCATGCTCTTCAAGTGCAAATGTTGACCAACATGGTTGAATCTCGGTTCAAAGATACTCAAGCTGATATCAAGGCTATAAAGGCCAGCATTCAACAGAATGCTCAAAGTGAGAAAGCTCCATCTGCCATTTTCTTCATGGATACACCCCTGGCAGATAATGCCAAAAAGGGGGAGAAAAACAGGTTGAAAAAGAAAGGTATAGAAGATGGGATGCACATTGAACCTGAGAAACCCAAAACAGCTGATACACGCAGTTACAAAAACTGCTGCAAGTAGCCAAACAGCTGCCATCTCATCAACACACACACCTCCAACACACACCACCTCATCACACACCATCACAACTACTGTTCCACCACCATTTGTGTCTACAACACAAAAATCCTCATCAAAACCAAAAACCACCAAACCACCATCATCCAAAGCCACACCACCACTGCCTCCTGCCATAAAGCAGAAGACAGCAGATGTTACAACATCTGCTGTAGTGACAACAGCGATTGAAGCACCAGTTGTTTCAACCACTGTTAGTCAATCACAATCCACTACCATCCAATCTCAAACCACTGATCCACCCAAAACATCATCAGCCTCTTCTTCAAAAAGGAGAAGGGTCTTCATTCGATGATGAGTCACCACCGCCATCACCACCTTCAAATATCATTTCCCATTCTCCATCCCCTGCTCAAAAGCAGAAGACAACAACTGATACATCAGTAGTTGTAATGACAACAGCAGTTGAGACACCAGTTGTTTCAACCACTGTTAGTCAGACATCCACAACTGCCCTAATTCTTCCTATATCACAACCACAGCACTTTAGCAGAAAAAGAAAGCCAATCACTGCCAAAGTAGGGATACTTGATCCAAATGCTGCAAAGTATCCACTGGAACTAGAAGCCATCAAAGATGAGATGAGGCAGTTTTATACAGAAACAGATCCCTCAAAAAGAAAATTCTCCTCACTCATAGGCTATATAGCTCCAGAAGATATAAATGATTATCTCAAGATAAAGGCAAGGCAAGCTAAAGTTAAAGCCAAGGTTGACAGTGAGAAAGAAAGGCTAAGCGAAGAAGGCATTGCGAATAGACTGGAGTTCTACCTTGCAAAGGTTAAGCAGATGGAAGAATATGCACAAGAGCTAGACAAAGAAAAGGCTGATCAAAAGAAGAGATTGAGAGAACAACTTCTAGCCTTCATCATGAAAGAAAAGTTCTATTCTGCTGAAGAATCCCAGTTTAAAGAATGGCCTTTAGTAGCTTTGAAGCATGAGGCTGAAAGGATCCAAAGAATCAAAAATGATCCCTCAAAGAAGAAAACTGCTCCAAACTGGAGTAAGTACAAAAGACTCATTGCTGATCTCACTGCTGAGTATAAAAGAAAGAAGAGGGAGTTGGTGGATACTAAGATAGGCACTGCTGAAGCCATATCAAAATGGTCTAGGCAACAAACTGATGAAGCTTATGAAAGATTTGAGAAGCAGAGGATGAAAGCCTCTAACTCTCCTAAAAGGTCTGACTACAAAAAGCTTCAAGAGCAAGTCAAACTTTTCGAAACACAGATCAGCACAGCAGAAGATTTTGTCACAAAGCTGAGTAAAGAAAAGAAGGAAATGCTATCTGCTGGAGTAGATAAGAACAAAGAAGCTGAACAGATTGAAGAAGCTATGAAGAAAATAGCTTCAGATAAAGAAAGATTGGCTATGTCACACCCCCAATATCCACCCGCGGTGTACCACCGCTTGGAGGCGTGACATGACCAGGATCAAGCCACCAATCATATTGAACATGTAAATAAGTAGTAATAGTTATCCATCAATACGAAAGGTGTTTATCAAAACCAACATAATCAAGTGTAGCGGAAGCATTAATGTAAAAACCCAAACATAAGTATTAGGTGTGTAATGTCATAAACGTTTAATAAGCATTCATGTTCCATGCCCACAACGACCTGCTCCTCCTTGTGCAAGCTCCATAAGTACCTAAGGTCCTGCAAGGCATGCAGCAGAGAGTCAACAACTAGTTGAGCGAGTTCACAGTTAACAGTTCAGTAATAGTATAGTGTGAGTAGCATTATGTTCGTTCGTTATGTCATGTATCGTATCAGTTTCCATCACGGCCTCCCAGGCAGGTATGCGAAGCTATTAGGGGATGTTTTTCCCAAGTATTCTAGACTAGGTTTATTCGTATCGCGGCCCCCAGGCAGGTGTGCGAAGATTAGTAAATTTAGTTCGCGGCCTTCCTAAGGCAGGTATGCGAAGTCAGTCATAATATCGCGGCCAACCCTTGGCAGGTGTGCGAAGATCAGTTCAATAAGTGGTACTAGTCTAGCCGTATCTTGTCGTTAGGTTCTATCATCCGAGTATATACAATAAGTCATCCAATCCCATTCCCACCCGGGAACCCATGCCTTGGCTGTGTGAACTCACCTTGGTTTGCTCGGCAGATACACAGAAAGTTCGAGTAAGCTATAGGGTGATCAACCACGTCCTAGCATGGTTATCATACAAGTCAGGTTCGTATTCGAATATAACACATAGGTTCTACACGTATTGTGGCAAATATAATCTTGGCATACACAAGTATTCATAGCAGTCCAATAGCAGTCATGTAAACAAGTCCAAGTATCCGGCCCAAATCAATTGGGCTCGTGACAGTGCAAGTCCAATAATAATGTGCAAGTGTTCACGGTCTCGAGTCGAGACTAACGATCTCGAGTTGAGACTAACCGGTCTCGGGTTGTACTGGTTTCAAGGTCTCGAGTCGCAACAAGGGAGGTCTCGAGTTGTCATGGTCTGGTCGAGACTTCACGGTCTCGAGTCGCAACCGGACTCGCAATGCTGGCCTCGAGTTGTGCTGTTTGTGTGCGAGTGTTGTGGTCTCGAGTCGAGACTAGGAGTTCTCGACTCGCAATCCGTGTCTAGATCAGGAATGTAACCAACTTCCTAATTTACAGCTCATTAATTCCGTAACAATTGCTAACAATTTTTGGCAGTTTCAACTTGGATCAAATCAACGATTATTCAGCATTCAATCATATTCATAACAATTCAAGAACAATCAATCAGTACCATATGAACATACAACCTAATCATTCGACTATTGAACTCAAAGACTAGCATGTAACCCTAACCGATTCATCATACCAACCATGCATTCGGTTCTAGATCCTTATCATACAATTCTGATTTATGTGAACATAATCTAATATATAATTATGAGCCGGTTATAACATGAACAACAACATAATCATTCATGTTAACAGTAAATTCAAGATCAAAATGCAAAATTGTAAACACACATCAAAACATCATAAAACATGTCACCAAAGAATCCAAACACTAACCGAAATAGAAGGTAGGATGAAAGGGCGGTCTGATTGAAGGAAAATGCTTCGGTTGAAGGGGGATGTTTGCCGTCACGCTAGAGAGGAGAGAAAAAGCTCCTAGGGTTTTGTGTGTGTGCTAATCTTTTTGCAAGTTGTGAGAATGTTACTAATATTCTAAGTGTAAATCGGATAAGGGAGGGATGGGCCGAACCCAGCTTGGGCTGCCCTATAGGTTCCGATTACAATCATGCGGCCCAAATGAGCTTATCCAAATGGTTCAAGCTAAACAAGTTGTGCGACCCAACCGGGCTTGTGTGCATTGTGCGATCGGGTGCAGGTTGTGCGGTTCGGTTCATGTAACACATATACACATTCAAATATCACATAATCATGCATTCATTCAATTAGTATAGTTCACATAAGCACGTAACGTTACACGAAAGTAGGTTCGAAATACGGGTTGTCACATTATCCCCAACTTAAAAGAAATTTCGTCTCGAAATTTGGGACGCACTCACTGATGTTGGTGCAGTTCTCTGTCGACTATATCTTCGTTCGAGTCTTAGAATAGGATTGATTGTAAAATGTACGAAATATGAGAAATTGTGAGAATTGTATAAGTTTAGATGGTTGGATCGCTCATATAGACTATTAGGGTTTGGACCGCTCGAACGGCAAGTAGGCTGGCCCGCTCGAACAGCAACTAGCCTGAACCGCTCGAGCGACATAATGTTGGACCGCTCATGTGTCAATAGCTATGGACCGCTCGAGTGACAATCATACTAGACCGCTTATGTGTCATGTGTATGGACCGCTTATTGGGCCTGTCCAATAAGCGGTTCCAGATCTCTATAAATACCCTATGAGCGATTTCAGTTGAAAAAGTTGGAGAAATCGTGCCGAAGTGCTGCCGGTGTGAGATTTGAAGTGTAATTAGTGTAAAATCAATAAAACAAGTAGTTAAAGTGATCTGCGTGCTATTTCTACCTTAGTTTCTTGTTATTCCGCACCTAAAACCAAGGAGAAGGCCTCTGATTGACTCAATCGGGTCACGATACGATCCTACAAGTGGTATCAGAGCTCAGGAGGAGGTTCTCTGCAGAAATTAGCCGGATTTCGTCACTTTTTCTTACTTCTACACCTTCTTTTCTTCGTTCAGAAAGATTTAACGGTCGGAATCGTCTCAAAATCTCAGGGATTGTGTGTCACACCCCCAAAATCCACCTGCGGAGTATCACCGCTTAGGAGCGTGACTGACCAGGATCAAGCCACCAATCATATAGAACAATATATATATTAAAAGTAATTGACATTAAACCAAACCAAATCCATATGAATGGTGTTCCAAAACATAAGTAAGTTATCGTTGTTTAGCGGAAGCATATAATCAAAACCCATCGTAATATAGTATCAAATGTTATAAGTGTTTAAAGAAACAATCACGATCCAAGCCCACAACGACCTGCTCCTCCTTGTGCAAGCTCCATATACCTAACGACCTGCAAGGCATGTAACAGAGGATCAACAACTAGTTGAGCGAGTTCACAGAGAGAAAATGCGTAATAGTAAGTTCGGTTGTAACAGGTGGCTCTACTGGGCCGTTAGTACGTTCTATTGGTGGGGGCTTCCCATGTTGTATAACCACTAGACTTTTCGTAACTATAAGTATCCTTCACAACCGAGGATAGTGATCAGTATAAGTATCCTTCACAACCGAGGATAGTGATCAGTATAAGTATCCTTCACATCCGAGGATAGTGATCAGTATAAGTATCCTTCACAACCGAGGATAGTGATCAGTATAAGTATCCTTCACAACCGAGGATAGTGATCAGTATAAGTATCCTTCACAACCGAGGATAGTGATCAGTATAAGTATCCTTCACAACCGAGGATAGTGATCAGTATAAGTATCCTTCACAACCGAGGATAGTGATCAGTATAAGTATCCTTCACATCCGAGGATAGTAATATGGTAGTCTAGTCATAGTGTCAGTAGTGTATCTATTCAACTTTATCCTTTCAATCCCATTCCCAACACCCCGGGAATCCCATGCCTTGGTAAGAGTGTGAACTCACCTTGGTTTGCTCGGTATGTTATTGCTTCTAGGGTTTGTTAATCGTCTAAGTCCGTTACCCACGACCTAGGATGTTTTGCACATGATTCGGTGTAAGTATATAGATTCAATTAGGGTTTGCATCTCTTCGGATCAAACAATCACATACGATATCATATCATTCTGTAGCAAGCAGTATCATTCAGTAACATGCAGCATCTTATGTTCACATACTGGTGAGGTATAGTAGTGTGTTGTTTCTCATACAGATTTCTGAACTTGGTATCAACGTGACACAGTCTTTTCAACCATTAAACAGTGAATTATGAGAACGTATATTTAGAGTTCAGACAACACATCATGCGTATGAAATTCGAGTACATAAATATCATTCAAGACTTAACAGATCCCATAACATTTATCATACAGTTCAAGCTTCATATAATCATTCACAAATTCATGCACCTCTCAAAACTCAGACAAGCATGGGGGGGGGGGGGCTCCCCTGTTCAGAACCCGGATAGCGCATGATATGTCACAGAATCGGACAAGAGTTTCATAGACGACACTCGGACATAAAATCAACATACAAACTCAGACATGATCAAGGAGACTCGTCAACTCAAGGTTCATGAATCTTGGACGGAAGAGGGCGATTCTGGGCGATTTTGGGAAAACGTTGAAACCTTCAATTCGTTCATCAAATCCGACTCTTGATCGATCTGTTTAGCATCTAGGGATTCAATTATCATCAATTGATTCTCTATTTCTAACTAATCGAAATCAGATTAGGGTTATTTTTGTTCTAGGGTTTCGGTTTTATGTTATCTTCCTGTTCGGCGGTCTTTTGATTACGGGATTAAAGATCTGAAGCTTATCACATCGTCGTTTTGTGCTAGGGTTTCACTACTTTCGATCTTTGTCCGCTTCAGAGCAGGGTTGTGCGGCGCTCAGGTTTGCGGTGCTGATTATACTCGGTCTTGCTGATTCGGTAATCAATTCTGTTTCGGTCTTGCTCAGGTTTTCGAATTAGGGTTTCTGGTCGGCGCTGATTTCTTGTGCTGTCGGCGCTGATCTTGAAGGCACAAAATCAGGGTTTGTGAATCAAGGGTTTGATCGACATCCTAGTTGTGTTCGGCTAGGGTTATTTTCAGCCGATTCCTTGGCTGTATCTCTAGTGAACGGCTGCTAGGGTTTGCCAACTTTGGGATGGATGATGTTAGTGGTTCTGGTGGAAAACAACAGGTTCAAGCGACACCGAGGGCAACGTTTGAAGAAATTGCAGCAAGGTTTAAAATCATAGACGATCTCTCGGCTCAAACTGAACCTCGTAATGTTAACATAATTGATGAATTGGTTAAGAATTCAGTTCCAATTGATGCTGAAAACCTGCGGTCAGCAACTAAGGTTTCTGATTGGGAAGGGATTAAGCAAGCTACCAAGAGATATGCGTAAACATTGGATTTCAATGCGGCTGCTTTGGCAGGTCAGGGGAATTTGCAACCTTCAGTGACAACGGAACCGGTATCTTTTGCAAATGCAGTAAAGAACTTGAAAGAGAAGGTGCCGGTGAATTTTAGGGAGATGGAGTCTTCTGAGGTTGTTGATGGAGCTGATGTTGTTATTCCGTTGGCTTCGGTTAAGCAAGTCACGGACAGGTATGCAAACACTCTCTATGGGTATTTCTTGGGTAAACGGCTAGCGTTTCCGGTGGTGGATTACTTTGCTAAGAATAATTGGGTTAAGTACGGTCTGGATAGATTGATGATGAATGCAAATGGCTTCTTCTTCTTTAAGTTTAAAACTAAGGAAGGGATGGATAAAATGTTAGAGGATGGGCCATGGATGATACGAAATGTTCCGATTATCTTGAAGATGTGGTCGGCCTCTATCAAACTAGAAAAAGAGGATCTTAAAGCTATTCCGGTGTGGGTAAAGATGCACGATGTGCCGCTTACAGCTTATACTGAGGATGGTCTTAGTTTGATTGCATCAAAGATAGGGGTGCCTAAGTTGTTGGACACGTATACTGCTACGATGTGTGCTGATTCGTGGGGAAGAAGTAGTTACGCTAGAGCTCTTATTGAAGTGCAGGCGGGGGCTGAATTAAAAAGAAGTGTCACTGTTGCCATTCCATCTTTAGATGGTAATGGTTATTCTAAGGTGGAAGTCAAAATTGATTATGATTGGGAGCCTTTAAGGTGTTCGGGTTGCTGCGTTTTTGGTCATGATGATAGTTCGTGCCCAAAGAACCCTCAGGTTGTTCCAATTGGGGATTATGGGAAAAAAGGTGATGATTTTCAGGTTGTGGGTGCTAAAAAGAAGAAAGCTACTACTCAAGGGCTTCACATAAAAAATCAAAAACCTAAGGTAGTCTATCGTCCGGTTGTCAAACCTAAACCGAATGTGGCTGTGAAAAATTCGAATCAGGTTTCAACGTCGAACCCCTTTGATAGTCTTAGAGATGACGATGGTAATGGTAACATGGGGGGTCGAGTGGCTGGTAATCAGAGGGGTACCACAGTGGGCCGGGTTGAGAAGAAACCTTCGAGGGACGAGCAGGAATCGGATGAGGAGGAGGTCGAAGAAGTCTACAACGAAACTAGTGCATTTATGACATCGGGTACTCATCCTTTTTCTTCAAAAGCAGGGGCGAGCACCTCTTCTTCCAAGTTCTCGAATGGATAGACTGTCTGCTTTTCGTCTGAAGGGGCTGCGGTTTTGTGGCCACTTTATTTTTGATGATGGTGGTTGACATTATGTGTTTGTGTTTTGCATTGTTTGTCTACTAGATGTCGAGTCATGATGTATAGTAGACTAGGTCTTTGGGGTTTTATAGGTCTTTGGTTTTTGTTTTGTTTTACATATACGGGGCATGTCCTGTATATGAACTAGTGTGGAACACATCCTCACTACTTGTACTTTATTGCGGTTGCATTTTAATAGAATCACCGGGGTAACCCTTTACCCAAAAAAAAAAAAACTCAGACATGATCTATGTAAACTCGGTCAACACAAATCAATAAACTCGGTCATCACAATTTAATAAATTCGGACCTTCACAATTAAATAAACTCGGTCATCACAATTAAATAAACTCGGACCTTCAATAGCCACTAAACTCGGTCCTTCAATAGTCACTAAACTCGGACCTCTTAGCTTTTAAGTGAAACTCGGACCCCCTTTGCTTTTGATTAAAAGTCGGACTAAGAAAGTGGGGTTAAAAACTCGGGCAACACACTCAATGGAACAAGGTCGGACAAGTTAACAAGCTTTAAAGTCGGACCTTTGTCCACTTAATAAAAGTCGGACCTCACATGAAGGTTAAACTCGGACCAGATCATGGGTGTCAAAAACTCGGACCACACATTCTTGAGCATTAAACTCGGACTACACATAGGGCATTAAACTCGGACATATCTAATACATCCAAAACTCGGACTAGTTTGCATGATTAAAAGTCGGGCTATGTTTGTCTTTAATCAAACATCGGACAAAGGATCCATTCTTAAAAACTCAGACAAGCTTATCAGTTTGAAACTCGGGCAACTAGCAATCCAAATCAACAAGCAGGTAGTCATGCGAAGCAATTGGAACAGTTACGCTCATTCATTCATACGATCTGGAAAAACCCTAACTCATACATTCTCAGTGCAAAACCAAATCAACCAACAATAGATTTTTACATATCATACATCTAAAATATCAGGCAAACGATTAAACCACTATTCAATATCATTATCATAATCAGAATCAAATCATCAATTACAGGGCTAGCATGTGAAGAACTAGGGTTTACAAGTATTACAAGAATCATGAATTGATATCAATCAAATAATCAACAAACAATCATTAGCAATTACCTTGTGTTGATCCTAGAGAAAGAGAAGAAATCAAACTTGTGATGAGTGCCTTGTGCCAATGATGGTGGTGATGATGATTGCTAGGGGATTAGAGGATTGCAAGTACGTGTTTTGACTCTTGGTGAATGATTAGAGAATGATTAAGGAAGGGGATTAGGGTTATGAGTTATTAAAGTTTCACTATCAACCCTAGGCACCCTTAAGTATTGTTTATTACAGTTTCATCACCACATTCCCTTATTTGCCACATCTTTCACAAGTAACACATAATCATGCACAACCACAAAATACTATATTGTATCAAAATGTATACAGTTACATAGCAAACCAATTGTGCAAGCAAACAATTAAACAATCAATAAACGTGCAATAAATGCGTAATAGATTCTTGGAAATTCGAGTTGTCACATTATCCCCAACTTGAAAGAAATTTCGTCCCGAAATTTGGTACGCACTCACTGAGGAAGCTAGGTAAGCTGTATTGTTCACTGGTTTTCCTGGGGTGTCACATCATCCCCCCGTTGATTTGGAATTTCGTCCCGAAATTCAGTAGTAGTAGCTTCAGCCTCAGTAGTGGTTGCATTGGTTTCGAATAACTGGGGGGGTACTTTTCTGTCATCTGGTCTTCGCGTTCCCAGGTGTACTCTGGGCCACGTTGGGAGTTCCAACGAACTCGAACAAGAGGGATTCTCTTGTGTTTGAGGACCTTCACATCCGGGTCCGTGATTTCTACAGGCTCCTCGACGAACTGCAACCGCTCGTCGATAGTGAGTTCCTTAAAAGGAACTATGAGGGTCTCATCTGATAGGCACTTCTTCAGATTCGACACGTGGAATGCATTGTGAACTGCACCGGGTTCAGCTGGTATGTTCTGTCTGTAGGCTACTTGGCCTATTCTTTCAGTGGTTTCGAACGGTCCAACATAACGTGGACTGAGTTTGACTCTATTACCAAAACTAACCACACCCTTCCAGGGTGAAGCTTTGAGTAAAACCCGGTCCCCGACCTGAAATTCTAATGGCTTCCTACGCGTATCTGCGTAGCTTCTCTGGCGATCGCGAGCTGCCGCCATGCGTTGTCGTATCTGAGCAATTCGTTCAGTAGCGTCAACTACCATTTCTGGTCCTGAAATCTGACTATCTCCCACCTCTGCCCAACCGAGAGGTGACCAGCATTTACGTCCGTACAATGCCTCGAACGGAGCGGCTTGTATGCTGGCGTGATAACTGTTATTGTATGAGAACTCCACCAAAGGGAGATGTTTTTCCCAGCTGTTGCCGAAATCGATTACAAATGCCCGAAGCATGTCTTCTAAGGTTTGAATAGTGTGTTCAGACTGCCCTTCCATCTGAGGGTGATAAGCTGTGCTCATGTCTAATCGAGAGCCAAAAGATTTGTGCATCGCTTGCCATAGCTCTGACGTGAATCGTGCATCCCGATCCGAAATAATGGAGGTGGGCACCCCGTGCCTCGAAACAACTTCTTTAAGATATATGTCTGCGAGGGTGGAGAACTTATCCGTTTCCTTAATAGCCAGGAAGTGTGCAGACTTGGTGAGTCGATCCATGATCACCCTTATAGTATCATTCCCACGCTGGGATCTGGGTAGGCCTGTAACAAAATCCATGAAAATTCCTTCCCATTTCCATTGCGGTATCTTGGGCTGCTGAAGTAGGCCTGAGGGTTTCTGGTACTCTGTCTTGACTCTCGCACAAGTCAAACATTTGCCAACGTAAGTTGCAATGTGGGCTTTCATGCTAGGCCACCAATTGAGTTGTTCTAATGTCGTGGTACATTTTATCCGAACCTGGATGTACCGAGTGGCGAGACTTATGAGCTTCATCCATCACAAGTTCCCGTAAACCGCCTTATAGTGGGACCCAAATGCGTCCCGTTACATAGTAGGCGCCGTCCCCCTTTTGTTCTATTCGCTGCCTTGAGCCACACAAAACTTCATCCTTTACGTTTTCCGGTATCAATGCTTCCACCTGAGCATCTCGTATTTGTGCAGGAAGATCAGACTGAATAGTGAGCTACAAAGCTCGTACACGCCTAGGCACAGTGTCTTTCCGACTAAGGGCGTCGGCCACAACGTTGGCCTTGCCTGGATGATACTTGATGGCGCATTCGTAGTCGTTTAGTAGTTCAACCCATCGACGTTGGCGCATGTTCAATTCCTTCTGTCTGAAGATATGCTCGAGACTCCTGTGATCGGTGTAAATCGTGCACCTGGTACCGTACAGGCAGTGTCGCCATATCTTAAGCGCGAAAACAACAGCTCCCAGCTCTAAATCGTGCGTCGTGTAGTTCCGTTCATGAATCTTGAGTTGCCGCGAAGCGTAGGCAATAACCTTATCACGCTGCATCAATACGCAACCAAGCCCCTGTATCGATGCGTCACAATAAACCACGAAGTCATCTGTGCCCTCTGGCAATGAGAGAATAGGTGCGCTGCATAGTCTCTCCTTCAAGTACTGAAAAGCGGTTTCCTGGGAATCTCCCCAACGGTAGGTGACACCTTTCTGTGTCAGCATAGTAAGCGGCTGCGCGATCTTGGAGAAGTCTTTGATAAACCGCCTGTAGTAACCCGCTAAACCCAAGAATTGGCGTATTTCCGTTGGTGTACGCGGTGCAGGCCAGTTCCTGATCGAACTTGTCTAGATAGGGTTTGCACACCCTGTTCATAAAATCCATGAAAACTGCAGGTGCGTTCGTAAGCCCGAATGGTATGACAAGAAACTCGTAATGGCCGTAGTGAGTTCTGAATGCTGTCTTGGAGACGTCCTCATCCTGGACTCTCAGCTGATAATAACCAGACCTTAGATCAACCTTGGAGTAGTAACTCGACCTTTGCAACTGGTCGAATGAGTCGTCAATGCGTGAAAGAGGATAACGGTTCTTCACTTTGACCTTGTTCAGTTCACGGTAATCAATTTCACATCCTGAAGGTGCCATTCTTCTTTTTCACCGATAATTGGTATCTAATAGTCCTTGTAGCTCCCCAAGGCGAAGAGGTAGGTCGGATAAATCCCTTATCCAAGATTCCTAGTAGCTGCGTCGATAGTTCTTCCGATTCTGGTGGAGCTAAGCGATACGGTGCTCGAGCTATGGGTGCTGCTCCTGGAGCGAGCTCGATTTGAAATTCGTCATGACGATGAGGCGGTAGACCAGGTAAATCTTTAGGAAACACCTGAGGAAGGTCGCGTACAACTGAATGGTCTTCCAACTTCTTTTCTTTCGATGATGTGTCAGTAACGAGAGCCAAAATTACGGTGTGGCCCTTCCGCAAACATTTCTGAGCCTTCAAGAAAGAGGTGATGCCAACCACGGCACCACTCTTGTCGCCTTGAACTTCGAGAGGTTCTTGACCAGAACGAGGAATGCGAACAATCTTTTCTTGCATAGGATTTCTGCTTGCTGTTGCTACTGGCGATTCCGATTTGTAGGCCGTGGACTACTGAATCCTTAGCTTCTGCTGTGCTCTGGTGATCACTATTCTTGCGCTGCTGCTGTGCTTGAGACCGAACGGTAGCTGAACCCTTGCTGGAATACCCATCCTATTTCCGCTTGTTGTCACTAGGAGTAGCGGGAGTAGCAGAAGTGGTAGCGATAGTAATAGTGCTGATACAACTAGGTAGCCTGCTCTGTTCCACTGCCTGATCCGCGAGGCGATGAGCGAGACGCTGATTGTCTTGGATATTGTCGAGGTTAGCCGATGTAGCATGGCTCTGAATTTCCGAGGCTAGACCCTTGAGGTACAATTTGATATGCTTGCTTGGAGGGTCCACCATGGTTGGACACAAGATGGCCAGTTCGTTCGACCGTTTCGTATATGCATCAACTTCTGACCCCGTCATTTTCAAATGGTAAAGCTCCACTTCCAACTTGTGGATGTCATCACGCGTGCAATATTCCCTTTTAATGCGTTCTTTGAATTCGTTCCAGGGGTGGCGTTAGCAGCTGCCAGCCCTAATACCTGAACTTGCGTGTTCCACCAGGTTAGCGCAATTCCTTCCAACGTAATAGTGGTGGACTTGACCCTGCGAGCCTCAGGGCATTCGCACATCTCGATTACCGACTCGAGCTTCCCAAACCAATGGAGTAGTCCCACTGCTCCTTCTGTGCCACTGAACGTGCTTGGACGACAGTCCATGGAGTTCTTGAATGTGCAGACAGGTTGCTGTGCGTTCCGACCCGTTGCGCGAGAAAGATAAGTCAAGGTTAAGCGCGAGAGTTGGGTCACGAGAGTAGGATCTAACATCCTAGGATAGGTCTGGAATAGCAGGTTATACCCCCTGCTTGTGCGGCTGCAAGCGCCGCAGCAACTTGTTCGTTAATAAGAGCCGTCAACTGGGCTTGAGTCATGTCAACACGTCCAGACATGATCGAACAGTAAAGGTAGCATAAGTATGAATGGTTCGTGAGTAGTACGATGACAGAAAAGTGTAAGCACATAGGTGTTCTTAAGCAATAACAAGTAGTGAGCAAAGTAACGTAAGCATACTACGAGCAAAGTTCTATGCAATTCTAGCAGGTAGGCAATAAACATAAACCTTATTACCTAGGATGTTGAGTCTTGCACGTGGAGCGATGCGTCGTTGTGGATCGTTGAGAGCACTATTCTGGTTATAGTCTTGTTTTAATAAAAACGTTTTCCCATATTAAAACCAAGTTCTCTATAACCAATGGCTCTGATACCAATCTGTCACACCCCCAAAATCCACCTGCGGAGTATCACCGCTTAGGAGCGTGACTGACCAGGATCAAGCCACCAATCATATAGAACAATATATATATTAAAAGTAATTGACATTAAACCAAACCAAATCCATATGAATGGTGTTCCAAAACATAAGTAAGTTATCGTTGTTTAGCGGAAGCGTATAATCAAAACCCATCGTAATATAGTATCAAATGTTATAAGTGTTTAAAGAAACAATCACGATCCAAGCCCACAACGACCTGCTCCTCCTTGTGCAAGCTCCATATACCTAACGACCTGCAAGGCATGTAACAGAGGATCAACAACTAGTTGAGCGAGTTCACAGAGAGAAAATGCATAATAGTAAGTTCGGTTGTAACAGGTGGCTCTACTGGGCCGTTAGTACGTTCTATTGGTGGGGGCTTCCCATGTTGTATAACCACTAGACTTTTCGTAACTATAAGTATCCTTCACAACCGAGGATAGTGATCAGTATAAGTATCCTTCACAACCGAGGATAGTGATCAGTATAAGTATCCTTCACATCCGAGGATAGTGATCAGTATAAGTATCCTTCACAACCGAGGATAGTGATCAGTATAAGTATCCTTCACAACCGAGGATAGTGATCAGTATAAGTATCCTTCACAACCGAGGATAGTGATCAGTATAAGTATCCTTCACAACCGAGGATAGTGATCAGTATAAGTATCCTTCACAACCGAGGATAGTGATCAGTATAAGTATCCTTCACATCCGAGGATAGTAATATGGTAGTCTAGTCATAGTGTCAGTAGTGTATCTATTCAACTTTATCCTTTCAATCCCATTCCCAACACCCCGGGAATCCCATGCCTTGGTAAGAGTGTGAACTCACCTTGGTTTGCTCGGTATGTTATTGCTTCTAGGGTTTGTTAATCGTCTAAGTCCGTTACCCACGACCTAGGATGTTTTGCACATGATTCGGTGTAAGTATATAGATTCAATTAGGGTTTATATCTCTTCGGATCAAACAATCACATACGATATCATATCATTCTGTAGCAAGCAGTATCATTCAGTAACATGCAGCATCTTATGTTCACATACTGGTGAGGTATAGTAGTGTGTTGTTTCTCATACAGATTTCTGAACTTGGTATCAACGTGACACAGTCTTTTCAACCATTAAACAGTGAATTATGAGAACGTATATTTAGAGTTCAGACAACACATCATGCGTGTGAAATTCGAGTACATAAATATCATTCAAGACTTAACAGATCCCATAACATTTATCATACAGTTCAAGCTTCATATAATCATTCACAAATTCATGCACCTCTCAAAACTCAGACAAGCATGGGGGGGGTCTCCCCTGTTCAGAACCCGGATAGCGCATGATATGTCACAGAATCGGACAAGAGTTTCATAGACGACACTCGGACATAAAATCAACATACAAACTCAGACATGATCTATGTAAACTCGGTCAACACAAATCAATAAACTCGGTCATCACAATTTAATAAATTCGGACCTTCACAATTAAATAAACTCGGTCATCACAATTAAATAAACTCGGACCTTCAATAGCCACTAAACTCGGTCCTTCAATAGTCACTAAACTCGGACCTCTTAGCTTTTAAGTGAAACTCGGACCCCCTTTGCTTTTGATTAAAAGTCGGACTAAGAAAGTGGGGTTAAAAACTCGGGCAACACACTCAATGGAACAAGGTCGGACAAGTTAACAAGCTTTAAAGTCGGACCTTTGTCCACTTAATAAAAGTCGGACCTCACATGAAGGTTAAACTCGGACCAGATCATGGGTGTCAAAAACTCGGACCACACATTCTTGAGCATTAAACTCGGACTACACATAGGGCATTAAACTCGGACATATCTAATACATCCAAAACTCGGACTAGTTTGCATGATTAAAAGTCGGGCTATGTTTGTCTTTAATCAAACATCGGACAAAGGATCCATTCTTAAAAACTCAGACAAGCTTATCAATTTGAAACTCGGGCAACTAGCAATCCAAATCAACAAGCAGGTAGTCATGCGAAGCAATTGGAACAGTTACGCTCATTCATTCATACGATCTGGAAAAACCCTAACTCATACATTCTCAGTGCAAAACCAAATCAACCAACAATAGATTTTTACATATCATACATCTAAAATATCAGGCAAACGATTAAACCACTATTCAATATCATTATCATAATCAGAATCAAATCATCAATTACAGGGCTAGCATGTGAAGAACTAGGGTTTACAAGTATTACAAGAATCATGAATTGATATCAATCAAATAATCAACAAACAATCATTAGCAATTACCTTGTGTTGATCCTAGAGAAAGAGAAGAAATCAAACTTGTGATGAGTGCCTTGTGCCAATGATGGTGGTGATGATGATTGCTAGGGGATTAGAGGATTGCAAGTACGTGTTTTGACTCTTGGTGAATGATTAGAGAATGATTAGGGAAGGGGATTAGGGTTATGAGTTATTAAAGTTTCACTATCAACCCTAGGCACCCTTAAGTATTGTTTATTACAGTTTCATCACCACATTCCCTTATTTGCCACATCTTTCACAAGTAACACATAATCATGCACAACCACAAAATACTATATTGTATCAAAATGTATACAGTTACATAGCAAACCAATTGTGCAAGCAAACAATTAAACAATCAATAAACGTGCAATAAATGCGTAATAGATTCTTGGAAATTCGAGTTGTCACATTGTGCGAAATTACACAGAGACAAACCCTAGAAAGTTTCAGATCAAAATTCGAAGTTTAAGTGGGTCAAAATTGAAATTGAATGTGGACCGCTCGATCGAACAGCGTTTAAACCGCTCATTTGGACAGCTCTTGAATCGCTCGAACGGATAACTCTTGGTCAGCTCGAAGGACTAGTCTTGACCGCTTATTCGAACTGCTTTGGACCGCTTATACGACTGATTGTGGATCGCTTATTTGGACTAGTTCTGGACCACTTATTTGGACAGTTAGTCTGGACCGCTTATTTGGTTCATTCTAGTTCGCTTATTTGACCCAATTAGTTTGTTTTTGTATCCAATTGCTGATTGGTCCACTTTTCATCACACTTAGCTCGCTTATTTCTCAACAAATACGTATCAGAATTTTTGCGAAACATGGAGTTGATGTTTGATGAACAGGAGAACTATTATTTCGAAAGATTTAATGATTGGCATCACGGATTTCTAGATGAGGGGTATAGAAAAGTGAGCAAAGATGGTTGGGAAAAAAGGTTCAAATATTTTGTGTGTCTGAAAGACGAAATGTTGGATTATCTTAAAGACCGATATAGTGTTTTACTGAATTATTTGAAAGATCATGAGATATATCCGTCAAATGTTGAGAAATTGGAGAAATTTGCAGATGCATTACCGATTGAATGGGGTGAATGTTTGAAAAATTTAAGAGAGGACTCAAATTTTTCAAAACTACCTCTAAATCAATTCATCAGCAAACTTAAAGCTCATGAACTTGAAACCAGAAAGAAAAAGAAAGAAATGATCAAGGTTTTGGAGAATAATGTACTAGATCTGAGTTCAGATGTGATTGAAGAGATGCACAAAAGGGTTACTAAATGTATCAGGGCAAAACATGTGATGAAATACGATTTTAAGAGAGGTTGTTATATTGATAATAATGGAAATCCTCTTGATTTCGTTAAAATGTTCTGTGCAGGTACATTCATAGCAAAGGAAGAAGAAAGTCCAAAAGCTGAAGAATCGGTGAAGAATGAAACAATGTGCTCAAGATGCGATAACGTCAAGACTAATAATGACAAACTTGTGAAAGACGTGGCAAGTTTGGCATCTGAAGTCAAAAAGTTGAAAGACGAGGAGCACGCTGCTGAAAACAAGATTCTTTGGTTACATGAAAATTGTGAGAAACTAAAAGCAGAAAATGACAAACTGTTAAATGATTTTAACAGTTTGACTTTGAAAAATCAAGAATTTGCAGGGCAAATGAAAATTCTTGAAGATGGGAGAAATGTGTTCAGTAAAAACAACATTGAAAAACAGAAAATGATAAATTCCCATCTTCAGAAAATTATCGAACTTGAAAAAGAAGGTGAATGTGCTCAAATGAAAATCAAAGAGTTGAAAAAAGAGCTTGAAAGCAAACAGAAATCTTCAGAAGATTTAGATTTCTGGATTAAGCTTGAAAACAAGAATCTGAAAGCGAATGAATCAAAATTTCAGGAACAGATAAAAGTTTTGATGAATGAAAAATCTGTTCTTGAAAATCTGAAGAATGATAATGAAAAATCAATCAAGTCTCATTTTGGGAGAATATCTCAGCTTGAAAGTGAAGCTGAGAATTCGAGGAACAAAATTGATGAACTTGAGAAGAAATTGATAGGTTTTGTGACTAAATCAGACAAGGAGGAGACAAGGGCGACAAGGGCGATTATGGCGATCTGGTTATTCTTGTGAAATCAGTTCTCGTATCATTCAAATCCTGGTTCTGATCGACGTTTGTAATCAGGCTAGGGATTGCGAGTAGAGGTTTTCAGTTTCTTTTTCATTCGTTCTACCTAGCGTTGATTTCTGATTTCGCATTTAGGGTTTAAGTTTCTCTTATTCGGTAATTGATTGTTGCTTAGTTGCTGTGTTCTGGGTCCGATTGGTTTCTGGCTGGATTTTGATCAATCATAACCTTGACGGCGGCTAGGGTTTTAATCGACTTCAACTGTGGTTCCGGCTAGGGATTTTGTTTCAGCCGACTTGCCTTGATTGCTGATTACCTATTGACGGCAGTTTATTGTTCGACAGTAATTCAGGGTTTCTTGTTTCCAGCAACATCAGATTTCGGCAGTCCTGTTCAACGGTAATATTCTGCTCGTTTCTTTCTGATTGACGGCGGCGAGGGTTTGTCGAATTTGGGATGGATGATGTTAGTGGTTCTGGTGGTAAGCAACAGGATTTTCATGCGACTCCGAGGGCAACGTTTGAAGAAATTGTAGCAAGGTTTAAAATCATTGGCGATCTATCGGCTCAAACTGAACCTCGTCATGTCAACATAATTGATGAATTGTTACAGAATTCAGTTCCAATTGAAGCTGAAAACCTGCGGTCAGCAACTAAGGTCACGGATTGGGAAGGGATTAAGCAAGCTACCAAGCGATATGAACAAAGATTAGAATCCAATGCTGCTTTGGCAGGTCATGGTAATCCGCAACCTTCAGCAATGACGGAACCGGTATCTTTTGCAAATGCAGTTAAGAACTCGAAGGAGAAGGTGACGGTCAACTTTAGGGAGATGGAGTCTTCTGAGGTTGTCGAAGGAGCTGATGTTGTTATTCCGCTGGCGTCGGTTCAGCAAGTCACGGACAGGTATGCAAACACCCTCTATGGGTATTTTTTGGGTAAACGACTAGCGTTTCCGGTGGTGGATTACTTTGCTAAGAACAATTGGGTTAAGTACGGTCTGGTTAGATTGATGATGAATGCGAACGGCTTCTTTTTCTTTAAGTTTAAAACTAAGGAAGGGATGGATAAAATGTTAGAGGATGGGCCATGGATGATAAGAAATGTTCCGATTATTTTGAAGATGTGGTCGGCCTCTATCAAACTGGAAAAAGAGGATATCAAAGCTATTCCAGTGTGGGTTAAGATGCACGATGTGCCGTTAACGGCATATACTGAGGATGGTCTTAGTTTGATTGCATCAAAGATAGGGGTGCCTAAGATGTTGGATACGTATACTGCTACGATGTGTGCTGAATCTTGGGGAAGAAGTAGTTACGCCAGAGCTCTTATTGAAGTGCAGGCGGGGGCTGACTTAAAAGGAAGTGTCACTGTTGCAATTCCATCTTTAGATGGTAATGGTTATTCTAAGGTGGAAGTTAAGATTGAATATGATTGGGAGCCGTTACGGTGTTCTTCTTGCTGTGTTTTTGGTCATGATGATAGTTCGTGTCTAAAGAACCCTCAGGTTGTTCCGAATGTGGATTCTGGAAAGAATGTGGATGATTTTCAGGATGTGGGTGCGAGAAAGAAGAAAGCTAACATTCAAGGTCTACACATGAAAAACCAGAAACCTAAATTTGTTTATAGACCAGTTACCAATCCTAAACCAAAACCGGCCTTGAAGAGTTCGAACCGGGTTTCAACTTCAAATCCGTTTGATGTCCTTAGGGACGATGATGGTGATCAGGAAGGTAAAACTGTGGGGCGAATAGAGAAAAAAGAGAAACAGGTGACTGATAGGCAGGATTCGGATGAAGAGGAGGTTGTTGAAGTCTACAATGAAACGAGTAAATTTATGACATCGGGTCTCCATCCTTTTTCTTCGAAAGCAGGGGCAAGCACCTCTTCCACAAAATTCTCAAATGGATAGGCTGTCTTTGGTTCGTTTGAAGGGGTTGCCGGTTTGTGGCAGCTTTATTTTTGATGATGGCGGCTGAGATTTTGTTTTTGTTTTGCATTGTCTCGTCTACTAGATCTTTTCTTTGATGTATAGTAGGCTAGGTTATGGGATGTCATAGTTAATTTGTTTGCTTGGTTTTACATATATGGGGCATGTCCTATATATGAACTAGTGTGGAACTCATCCTCACTACTTGTTCTTATTTGCGTTGGAATTTAATAGAATCACCGGGGTAACCCTTTACCCAAAAAAAAAATCAGACAGATTGAATTTTCCCTGTCCAAAACCAATCAATTCTGTTCCAATAAGTGACAATGTCACAAACTTTGACAAAGTCAAAGTTAAAGATTGTGGTGAAAAATCTGATGATAAAAAGGAAAAGTTTCAGAAAACTGTTCTGCAATCAACTGAAAAGGGTGAATGCTCGAAGCAAAAACCTTTGAAGAAGAAAGTGGAACAGAAACAAAAAATTAAAAATGAGAAAATTGTTCAAAAAGATAATAAAAGCTCATCAGATCAATCATCCAATCAAAATGAAAAATTACAAAAAGTAAAAAATGAAAATTCAAAAAATGTTGGTAATAAGTGGTGCAGGTCGAACCACAGTGCTCAAAAGCCAAATCCAGCAAACTTGAGGAAGGAATATCACCAAGCCAGAAAATGCTATGATCTGAGCGTTTGGTGTGAAGGTGGTATACGGTACGATAACAGAGTGTGTTACAGCTGCGGATATCACGGACACATTGCTGTTAACTGCTAATACTGGAGTTATGAGACTAGGAGGTGCTTTAACTGCAACATCAAAGGTCACATTGCCCGAGATTGCCCAAGGAGATCGCATGAAAGATTGAGGGCCAATTCTCAGAAAATGGCAAAGAAGAAACCACTTGTTGTCAAGCCCAAAGAATTGAAAGTTTCGGGCCAAAACGTCAAAGAACAGAAGGTCAAAGAACCTAAAGTTCAAGAAACAAAGATAAAGCTTTCTCAGGGGCAGAAAGACCGACTGAGGAAAAAGAGAAAGAAAGCGAGAGAATATCTCGAAAAGATTTTGTCCTCGGGTTCATTCGTTGGAAAGAATAAAAGTTCTGATGAATCTACTCCCTCATCTGCCAAGATTAGCAAAAAGAATTCATCAGATACAAATTTGGGGACAAAAGAGGAGAAGAAGAAGGAAAAGGTCGGCGATGAATCTGACGTGCCGAAGTCAGACAAGCCACCTTCCGGCGATGAATCTGATTCATCAAAGTCAGACAAGCCATCTGCAGGCAATGATTCTAGTTCGTCAAAGCCAGAGGAGCCATTGGTTGAGGTAAAATTGTCGAAAACACCCAAGGCTGGTCGAGCTTGGGTGGATCTTTTTAAATGAAAAACCTGACTTGCCGGAGTTCCCAGGTTGGTAAGCGTGGAACATGAATCGGCATCCTTCTAAATCAGTGTTTGAGATTTTGCAGGAATTACCAGAGTTCCCAGGTTGGTAAGCGTGGAGCATAAATTGGCATCTTTCTAAAATTCTAATCGGTAACGTCAATCAAACAAACGGTAAAAAGGTTTGTTTGTGTTTTTCTTTCAAGAGGTATTAGACGAATTTATGTTTCGCAATTGGTACAGAGGATTCTGGACTGCAAATGGTAAATCAAGGACATTAACTTGTACTTGGATTTTCCTACTATTGTGTAGAAAACAAGATGATGAAGTAACCCCGTACCTAAGCTGTTTGGTAAACAAACTAATTTTTCCGGAAAAACCATTTTGATTAAAACAAACTTAAGTGTTTTGAAATCATTATGGGAAAATAGTTTGTTGTGAGGGGGAGTTCTGATTGTTTATGCCAAACGGATGGAGAATTGAAGTGTTTCGATATCAGTTGTCACTTTTTGTACAGTTTGTTTCAAATTTTCCCAGAAAATCAAAATTGAAACATATTTTGATTTTAGGGGGAGAAAAATTTAAAAAAAATCAGAAAATTTGAAAATGTCAAAAACATTAAAATTCAAAACGAGTTTTGTTGTGAAAAAGAGGAAATGATAGTACATCAGTGGACTATCACAGCACGCTAAAGAAATGTAATGTCAAATGTAATAAACGGTCTCACTGATGATGTGACGATAGGTTTTTGTACATTTAGTAGATTTATTCGGGATATAAACCTAAAATTTCAAACTTGTGAAATTCGTGGGGAAAACTACTTGGATATATAGGTAACCCCTGAAATCTCGTTTGAAAGGTCTCGTATTCTGATATACTAGGTGTTAATACTCTATGATGTCTGGGGTATTATTCCGGGACTTCTGCTGAACGGTAGTTCTGACCTAGTCCTTGGCTAATACTTTCCGCAAAATGCTTGAAACATAGCATAAAGCCCTCAGCTGATTAGACAATAAAATTGATAATCATCTGTTGTAGCTAAAAAGATCCTCTAAAGGGGACACACTGCTAAGTCGAAGCTGGTATCTCTCTGCTGAATGGAAGTTCTGACCTGAGATCCCCCAGTTCTCGCATTTAACCCCTAATTTATGTACAGATATCATTGTAGTATTCTTGCCTGTAAGACTGAATATTAGGATTCTGGATACGGGAGTATATTCAAGAGGTGGGACACATGAATCGAACTAAGTTCATAAAACACTTAAATAGTATCCTGAATAGATTGAAAATTGTATGAAAATTTAAGAGGACAACTATATCGTCAATCTACGTGAATCGTTTAGAACTTAAAACGATTAGAAGCTTAACGGTGCTTGTGATGCGTCTCAAAAACTGATATGATTATCTTGCACTAACTCACAAAAATATGTTTGTTCTGCATTTAAATTTCTGTCTTTGCATTTACGTTTCATATTTTGAAAAATCCAAAAAGATTTTCGACAACTGATGGTGAAGAGCTGATTTTCAAAATCTCAAAGGCTAAACTTGATGGACAGACAGGTTGGTTAAGTGGTTTGAAATGCTTAAAATGATTCATTAGGTTGAATCAGAAATTGAAATGTTTCATATTTGTGATCAGTGTATAATTGTAAATGTTCTCAAATGTTAGTTGATTCATTAAGTTGAATCACATCTTTATTTGTTTGTAATAGAATGTTTGAGATGTATGCAGATGATGAGCTGAACAGAGAAAAGCCAGGAGATGATTTCAATGGTGGTGACAAATTCCAGACGACTATCCTAGCAAGATGATAGGGGGAGTCTGTTGGTGCAGTTGTCTGTCGACTATATCTTCGTTCGAGTCTTAGAATAGGATTGATTGTAAAATGTACGAAATATGAGAAATTGTGAGAATTGTATAGGTTTAGATGGTTGGATCGCTCATATAGACTATTAGGGTTTGGACCGCTCGAACGGTCATATGCTGGACCGCTCGAATGGCAAGTAGGCTGGTCCGCTCGAACAGCAACTAGCCTGAACCGCTCGAGCGACATAATGTTGGACCGCTCATGTGTCAATAGCTATGGACCGCTCGAGTGACAATCATACTGGACCGCTTATGTGTCATGTGTATGGACCGCTTATTGGGCCTGTCCAATAAGCGGTTCCAGATCTCTATAAATACCCTATGAGCGATTTCAGTTGAAAAAGTTGGAGAAATCGTGCCGAAGTGCTGCCGGGGCGAGATTTGAAGTGTAATCAGTGTAAAATCAATAAAACAAGTAGTTAAAGTGATCTGCGTGCTATTTCTACCTTAGTTTCTTGTTATTCTGCACCTGAAACCAAGGAGAAAGCCTCTGATTGACTCATTCGGGTCGCGATACGATCCTACAACTGAGGAAGCTAGGTAAGTTGTATCGTTCACTGGTTTTCCTGGGGTGTCACATCCTCCCCCGTTGATCTGCCCGAAATTCCACAGTAGTAGCTTCAGCCTCAGTAGTGGTTGCATTGGTTCCGAATAACTGTGGATACTTTTCTGTCATCTGGTCTTCGCGTTCCCAGGTGTACTCTGGGCCACGTTTGGTGTTCCAACGAACTCGGACAAGAGGGATTCTCTTGTGTTTGAGGACCTTAACATCCTGGTCCGTGATTTCCACTGGCTCCTCGACGAACTGCAACCGCTCGTCGATAGTGAGTTCCTTAAAAGGAACTATGAGGGTCTCATCTGACAGGCACTTCTTCAGATTCGACACGTGAAAGACATTGTGAACTGCACCGAGTTCAGCTGGTAGGTTTAGCTTGTAGGCCACTTTGCCTATTTTCTCAATGATTTCGAATGGTCCGACGTACCGTGGATTGAGTTTGCCCCGCTTACCAAAACGAACCACAACCTTCCAGGGTGAGACTATAAGTAAAACCCGGTCCCCGACCTGAAATTCCAAAGGCTTCCTACGCTTATCCGCGTAGCTTTTCTGACGGTCGCATGCTGCCGCCATGCGTTGCCTTATCTGTGCAATCTTTTCCGTGGTGTCCACTATAAGTTCTGGACCCGTGATCTGACTATCCCCCACCTCTGCCCAACAGAGAGGTGACCGGCATTTACGCCCGTACAATGCCTCGAATGGAGCGGCTTTGATGCTGGTGTGGTAACTGTTATTATACGAAAACTCCACCAAAGGGAGATGCTTTTCCCAGCCGTTGCCGAAATCGATAACACAGGCCCGAAGCATGTCTTCTAAGGTTTGAATCGTGCGCTCAGACTGTCCATCCGTCTGAGGGTGATATGCTGTGCTCATGTCTAACTGTGAGCCAAAAGCTTTGTGCATTGCTTGCCATAGTTCTGAAGTGAATCGTGCATCGCGATCCGAAATAATAGAGGTGGGCACCCCGTGCCTGGAGACTACTTCTTTCAAGTATATGTCTGCAAGTGTGGAAAACTTGTCCGTTTCTTTGATTGCCAAGAAGTGAGCAGACTTGGTGAGTCGATCCACGATCACCCAAATAGTATCGTTACCACGCTGAGATCTAGGCAGGCCTGTAACAAAATCCATGGAAATTTCCTCCCATTTCCTCTGTGGTATCTTTGGTTGCTGAAGTAAGCCTGCTGGTTTCTGATATTCTGCTTTTACTCTTGCACAGGTCAAGCATTTGCCGACATAAGTGGCAATGTGGGCCTTCATGCTAGGCCACCAATACGTAGTCTTGATGTCGTGGTACATTTTATCCGACCCTGGATGTACCGAGTAGCGAGATTTGTGAGCTTCATCCATCACGAGTTCTCGTAAACCGCCATATAGTGGGACCCAAATACGCCCCGTTACATAGTAGGCGCCGTCTTCCTTCTGTTCTAATCGTTGCCTCGAGCCGCGTAAGGCTTCAGCCTTGACGTTTTCGGGTTTTAATGCTTCTATCTGAGCAGTTCGTATCTGTGTAGGAAGACTAGACTGAATGGTGAGCTGTAGGGCTCGTACACGCCTAGGTGTAGTATCTTTTCGACTGAGGGCGTCAGCCACAACATTGGCTTTGCCTGGATGGTACTTGATAGCGCATTCGTAATCGTTCAGCAGTTCAACCCATCGTCGTTGACGCATGTTCAAATCCTTTTGCTTAAGGATATGCTCGAGAATCCTGTGATCGGTGTAAATAGTGCACTTGGTACCGTACAGGTAGTGTCGCCATATCTTAAGCGCAAAAACAACAGCTCCCAGCTCTAAATCGTGTGTCGTGTAGTTTCGTGCATGAACCTTGAGTTGGCGCGAAGCGTAAGCAATGACCTTGTCGCGCTGCATTAACACACATCCAAGCCCCTGGATGGATGCATCACAGTAAACCACGAAGTCGTCTGTGCCCTCTGGCAATGAGAGAATAGGTGCACTGCAAAGTCTATCCTTTAAGTGCTGAAAAGCAGTTTCCTGAGTGTTGCCCCAACGGTAGGTGACACCCTTCTGTGTCAGTAGTGTAAGCGGCTGAGCAATCTTCGAAAAGTCTTTGATGAATCGCCTGTAATAACCCGCCAAACCCAAGAATTGGCGTATTTCCGTTGGTGTACGCGGTGCAGGCCAGTTCCTGATCGAATCTACCTTGGATGGATCAACATGAATCCCATCCTTGTTTACCACGTGGCCTAGGAAATGGACTTCACGAAGCCAGAAGTCACATTTCGAGAACTTGGCGTACAGCTGTTCCTTTCGAAGGCGTTCCAAGATAAGACGCAGATGCTGCTCATGTTCCTCCTGACTCTTGGAGTAGATCAGAATGTCGTCGATAAATACAATCACAAACTTGTCAAGATACGGTTTGCATACTCTGTTCATAAGATCCATAAATACGGCAGGCGCGTTCGTTAACCCGAACGGCATGACAAGAAACTCGTAGTGACCGTAGCGAGTTCTAAATGCTGTCTTGGAGACGTCCTCCTCTCGGACTCTCAGCTGATGGTAACCCGACCTTAAGTCTATCTTGGAGTAGTAGCACGACCCTTGCAACTGGTCGAATAAGTCGTCTATGCGTGGAAGAGGATAACGGTTCTTCACCGTCACCTTGTTGAGTTCACAGTAGTCGATGCACATCCTGAAAGTGCCATCCTTCTTTTTCACGAAAAGTACTGGAGCTCCCCAAGGCGATGAGCTTGGACGAATAAAGCCCTTTTCCAAGAGCTCTTGTAGCTGCTTCGACAGTTCTTCCAGTTCGGTTGGAGCTAAACGATACGGTGCTCGAGCTATAGGTGCTGCTCCTGGAGCGAGCTCGATTTGAAATTCGACCTGACGATGAGGCGGTAGACTTGGTAGATCTTCAGGAAACACATGAGGGAAGTCGCGTACAACTGGAATGTCCTCTAACTTCTTTTCCTTCGCAGATGCATCAGTAACGAGTGCCAAAATAGCGGTGTGACCCTTCCGTAAACACTTCTGAGCCTTCAAGAAGGAGATGATGCCAACCACAGCACCACTCTTGTCGCCTTGAACTTCGAGAGGTTCTTGACCAGAACGGGGAATACGAATGATCTTCTCACTGCACAAGATCTCTGCCTGATGTTGGGATAACCAATCCATCCCTATAACGATATCGAAACTTCCCAAGACTATGGGAATAAGGTCGATGGAGAAAGCTTGACCGGCTAAGACAATACTACAACCCCTGACTACTTGTGTGGCTTCTAGACTCTTACCATTTGCTAACTCTACAACATGTTTGGCGTTTAGAAGTGTGGGTGTACGTTTTAACATTTTACTCACTTTCAATGATATATAACTTGTATCAGCACCCGAATCAAACAATACAGTAACATAAATATCGTCGAGAGGAAACTTACCCATAACCACATTGGGATCATTCCTTGCGTCGCCCTGACCTAGCACGAAAGCACGACCTCGAGCTTCGTTGCCATTGTTGTTGTTGTTTCCTCCATTGTTGTTGTTCCCATTGCCCTGGTTATTGTTGTTGTGGCGATTTTGGTTCTGGTTCAATTGAGGGCAATCACGTTTGAAGTGACTGTAACAACCCTCACCCGAAACTATAAATTATTATCTTATTTAACCTATAGGAAACCCTAATTGAGACACCCAAGTAATTTGGCATAAACCCTAAAATTTTTAGAACAATCGGAATCAGGATCAGGGCCCCTAAAACTCAGGGGGGTAAAACCCTAGCTAACGATTATCTAAATAACTCGTTGTAAAATTTGAATTTATCGAAACTGCCGACTCAGCAAGGCTAGTTGGACACGTACCTACCCTACCCTAAAAATGACATCCCAGGCGATACGCGGGAGGTTCCCCGAATTCTTCCGCGACACGCGGGAGATGCAAATTTTCAGTATAAATAGAGGGCCTTGGGACTTGAATCTGGGAGTTGAAACGACGTAGAAATTCCAATTCTACGCTGAGTTATAGTTCAATTACTATAAAATCACTAATTAGTAGAGGGGATGCTGCTACGATACGGGGTATTAACTCGATCGCTATTACGATTCATTTTCCGAGATCAATATATCCAATGGATGTTTAAGTGCCGCCCACATTAGGGTTATACTATGTCGTTCGTCGTTAATTCGATGGATGTTTAAGTATTGTACTTTGTCGTTCGTCGTTAATTCGATGGATGTTTAAGTATCGCACTTTGTCGTTCGTTGTGAGAATTTGATCTCGTGAGTTATCGTAATTGTTGTATTAAGTTACCTACCTAGTTCGTATGCACTAGGTTATAAGGCTAAATCAATAGGCTAAGCTCTACCTGTGTAAATCTGCAATATATCAAGGCATATCTGTAAGATTAAACTTTGGCCGTATGAATCTGCATGATTATAATGTGAGTCATTCTCTCTTTTTATCAACTGTTTTACAATACTCCAAATTATTTTCAGAAGTATAATTACAGTGATTAAGTTGATGTAATCACCAAATTACAGCCAGTATGTGGGGTATTGTGCACATTACTACAGTTTAAATCATTTTAGGTGGGCGAACCTAATTTTAATTGATTTACGTCATTCATTGGGGCAGCCAATGGTGATATGACCACTATCACAGATCCGGTCGAGTGACAAATACTGTGGGTAGTTGGTTGATATCAGAAACATGCGTAAAAGATCTTAACACTGTGTATTAAAATAAATGTGTCATTTTCAGTAAAATGAATGATTCACTCAGTATTTTCCGCTGACAAAACCTTTTTAAAACGCGTTTCAGGTAATTACAGTACATTGGAATAAGAATTGGATCCGGCACCGAAGGCATCAAGAAGTGGCTTATTTTATTAATTAAATCAAATTAAGAAATATTGTTAAAAGCTACCTTTGTAACAATGGAATTTATTCCATCTATTTAAATAAAATCCGGTGTTTCTAAACTCTGATATTTTTCCTAACTCACGGTCCTGATGAAATTTCCGCTGCAATGTTTTTCAAAAATAATCACCGGTACCACTGGACTGCTCGCGGCTTCCGATTCCGGCCAGGATGGGGTCGGGGGTCGTGACAGAAGGTGGTATTAGAGCTAAGCCACTGCTTTAAGCCTATAAGTGTTGTGATAATGATACTTGAGCTTAAATAAAAGGGTTAGGAGATTGCTATTAACGGGTAGCACATCTGATAACATTTAGACTTGAACATAAGAAAGGATGCCTTAGTATAAGCTAAGCCACTTGTTTATGCAATTAGGTGTTATAATAATACCTAAGTTTAAACGGAAAATTTGAAGCTTAATATTATCTGATAGCACTCCGGATGATATTTAGACTTGAATTTAAGAATTTTGCCTTAAATAAACTTTAAAGATAAAATTACTTATATAAGTACAATGTAATGGATATTGGTATTCCATAAAAATGACGATTAGCAGGCAATAGCACGTAATTGCTTCTTGCTTATTGATATTATTTCGTCGGGAATAAGATATGTTAGGAAAATACAAATTTCCTTGATTCTTGATAAAAGTTCTAATAAAAGAGGCACTTGGAACTCGGTTTGCTTGCCTAAAGCCGAAGGTGGGTTGGGTATTCGGAGGTTAAACGACATGAATACCAGCCTTATGACTAAGCATATCAACAGCATTCTTTCAGGTAGACAATCTTTGTGGGTGGACTGGGTAAAAATCCATCTCTTAAAGGATAGGAATTTTTGGGACATCCCGATTCCTAGTATTTGTAGTTGGGGGTGGAGAAACCTCTTGAAAGGTAGAGTTCATGTTCAACGTTTCTTCTGGACCAAAATAGGAGATGGAATGGCCACTTCAGCTTGGTATGATTCGTGGTGTGAGCTGTGTCCGTTGGGAAATCTTATCTCTCCTTCGATGATGAGACAGGCGGGGCTATCTATCCATTCGAAAGTTGCTGATCTTATCTCGGAAGGTAATTGGAATTGGCCGATCCACTGGTTAACGTCTTACCCGGTCTTGAATCAACTACCGTCTATTAATCTTTCAGAAGGGGTTAGGGACGTTGTTTTGTGGAAAGACATTAATGAGCGCCTGGTCCCGTTCAGTTCCTCTGACGCGTGGGAGTGCATTCGTTCTCGTGGCACTCAGGTGAGCTGGTACAATCTGGTCTGGTTCTCGCAATGTATTCCAAGACACGCTTTTGTTCTATGGCTCGTATTCAGAAGAAAGTTAGTCACACAAGATAGAATAAGGCAATGGAACATTGATAACAAGGATTGCATGAACTTAATGTGCTGTTTGCTTTGTCACAATAACATCGACTCGCATCATCATCTTTTCTTTGAATGCAAGTATGCGACAGAGGTTTGGAAACGTGTTAACGAGAATTCAGCCATGAAGGCCGTGGGTTCTAATTGGAATGAGATTGTTAGCTGGTTACTTCCTCGGGCTCGGTCGAGATCCATAGCCACCATTATTGGCAAGCTTTTGGTTGCGGCTACAACTTATTTTATCTGGCGGGAAAGGAACTCCAGGTTTTTCAACAATCAATTGCGGCCTCCAGAAAAATTGGCTGATCACATCATCAGCAATGTTCGACTTAAGCTCAAATCACTAAAGTTCAAGGACACAACACATGTGCGACAGGTCTTACAAGAGTGGGAGATTAGCTTTGAAGACACTTAGAGCCTTATTCTTGTAATTCGTTTTTGGTTTTACTTTGGTTCCCCTTTGTCTGGGTGGTGTTATTGTTCTTGTTTTGTTACACATTAGCGGCATGTCGCTTTTGTGAACTAGGTGGTGTTTTTTGCCTCCTACTTGTACTTATTTGGTTGTGATTAATAGATTCACCGGGGTAACCCTTTACCCAAAAAAAGAGGCACTTTTAAAAATCTTGAAAAGATACTATTTATGGGAAATAGAAAATTTTCTCCGGCAAAACTAGCTATAGAGTAGCAGACTCTCCAGTTTGTCCGGATATACTGAGATTACCTCTCCGGCGCGAACCGGGTAAGACGGGGTATATAATATGTCAAACAAGTGACAAGATTTCCCTAAAATAGCATTATGACCAGATATTTGATTGGTTTTTAGAAATATGACTTTGTTAATACGTTGACCTGATAAATGGTATGTTTATTTCAGCATGTGAAATATGTGATTATATAGATAGGTATATCTATAAGGAAATCCAAAAACCATAAGGATTGACAATTTGAAATAAAGCACTAGCATCTGTGTCTAGATTTCTTTATCAGGAATACCTTTCCGATATCAAATATTATTCCGTTTGATCAATTGTCCCGTAGCTCGTTTGACAATGGAAACCCATTAAGTTGGGACATCATTAAGAATAAAAGATATTCTAAAAGAATTACCATATACGATTTACGCAAATAAAGTTGTGCTAATGCACAAGAAAGCACATGAAACTTATTAAATTATATGTCCACAAACGTCGAAGTTTATCACACACGACTTCCAAGGCAAGACCTTTGGAAATTATAAATTGGGCACTATGACAGCCAGTAGAAAAACGACTAATTAGAAAGAAACACTCTTGCCACACGATTCTACAAACGACACAAATCTCGCTAAGGTACGTTGTAACGAGATTTCACAAACATCGGTGCACAGTTTAACCATCATCACACTGCAAAAAGGAATCACATACCTTTGTAAATTCTCTATTTTATTTTATTTTCGACATTCCATAATAACGTCACACTAGTTATCACACGGAATTCCAAGTAAAGTTTTTATATTATTGAAATTTTGACTTCTGCCTATAGTAAGTTAACTCTCGTGTTTTTACTCCTTCTAATAGGCATCATACCATGAGGATTTCTTTCATAGTAGCTAATTTTTACACTTCTTGGTAAATCCACACGTTCATTATACTTATGGTTTATTCAAATTAGGAAGACCATAGGATGACATTATACCAATTGTTGTTTTATCAAAAGTTCAAATATCATTTCGCTATAATTAATCTTTGCATAGTAAAACCTCGTTTTACAAAGCGATGACTCTTTAATATCAAATCAATTTCTTGAAAAACTCAATTTTCCATGGTTTCTGTTGTAATGATGTCCGAACTTCCTTATTACAACTCGTTTTGTTCAAACCCAGTTAAATTGTTCGCAATCTGTATTCAATTCCAGGTCCCATATGATATTTTAAGCCATTATATTCAAATCCAAAATAATCCCAATAAGCACTTTGATTCTCTTGAACTATAACATGTTTTTGGCCTTCGACTTCACTAAAATGTTTCTTTGATCACGATCACCTTCTGGTGACATTTCCACAAAATCTGAAGATTTCGCTAATCTCAGATTTAATTATTTATTTATTTAAAATTATTTATATTAAATTGCCTTATTAATTTATTCTATATAAGCAATCTTAAAACAATCATATACTCAGATAATGATACACAAATTCACCTCCTATTCCGATTTAAGTTTATGATAATATATCAGTATTTTAAATACTTTGGTTATTGTCAGGAGCAGGTATTGAGTAGCCTAGCCTTAGTTAGGCATGGACTGATCACCTATGCTTAAACAAGGCAGCACTAATCAATATTCAACCATAATAATAACCATTTGATGTATATAAATTAAGTTATCATACTTATTTATTCCAACAGTCAAAAAGAACATTGAGAGCATTTGCATGCACTCTTAACTTTGTTAAGAAAAGAGAAGTTGTACGCCAAATTCTCGAAGGATGAATTCTGGCTACAGGAAGTACAATTCTTAGGTCATCTCGAAAATCACAAAGGTATCCATGTAAATCCTTCTAAAATACAAACAAATTACTAAATAGAGGGTTCCGCAAACAGCCATAAAAGTTCGAAGTTTTCTAGGTTTAGCTAGATACTATAGACAATTTATTAAAGATTTTTTTTCTAAGATAACTAAACCCTTAATTAAGCTAACCTGTAAAACAGTTAAAGCTTGAGTGGGGACCTAGACAAGAAGAAGCTCTTAAGATATTAAATCAAAGGTTAACAAGTGCTTCAATTTTAACATTGCCAGAAGTAACTGAAGATTTTGAAGTATATTGTGATGCTTCAAAATTAGGAGTAGAATGTGTGTTGATGCAACGCAAAAATGTAATTGCGTATGCCTCCAGGCACTAGAAAAAGCACGAGGAAAATTATACAACTCATGATTGAAAATTAGGAACTATAATTTTGCCCTCAAGATTTGGAGACATTATCTGTAGATACAGATCACAAAAACTTAAGGTACGCATTTGGGCAAAAAGAACTAAACATGAGGCAAAGAAGATAAATGGAAATCCTAAATGAGTACGACTGTGATATCCAGTATCACGAAGAAAAGCAAATGTAGTTGCAGATGCTTTAAGTCGTAAGTATCATGAAAAGCAAAACCGAGGCCATGCTCTTAGATTAGATCTACAGTTAGATTTAATGGAGCAACTAACGAAAGTTCAAGAAACAGCAATCGAAGACGATGCTGAAGGAATAAAAGGACAAGCCAAAGAATTAAAACGAAGAAGTGATAGAATTTGGAGATTCCCTAAGAAAACAATTGGGTACCTAAGCAGGGAAAAGTAAGAAGTAAGATTCTAGAGGAATCCCATAGATCTAGGTATACCATGTACCCAGGTAACAATAAGATATACCAAGATTTAAGAAATAACTTTTGGTGGATAGGAATGAAAAATGGACATTGCCAGTCATGTATCTAAGTATCTTACTTGTTCACAAGTTAAGGCAGAGCACTAGAAACCTTCAGGATTACTCCAACAATTAGAAATGCCTATATGGAAATAGGAACTTTTAACAATGGATTTTGTTACTAAGTTACCCAAAACCAGAAAAGGTAATAATGCGATTTGAGTAATCATGGATCGATTTACCCAAATCAGCTCATCTTCTAACTATGAAAAACCTTTAGCATGGAAAGGTTAACCAAGTTGTACGTAGATGAAATAGTATCCTTACATGGAGTTCCACTCTCCATTGTATCGGACAGAGATAGTCGTTTCATTTCTCATTTCTGGACAAGTTTCCAAATAGCAATGAGAACACGACTAAATTTAAGTACAGCTTATCATCCCCAAACAGACGGACAAAGTGAAAGAACCATTCAAACCTTGGAAGACATGCTGTGAGCATGTGTGATAACCATTCAAGTAGGATAACCACTTACCCTTAATTAAATTCTCCTATAAAAGTATCGAAACTATCCCATTCGAAGCACTGTACGGACGCAAGTGCAAAACTCCAGTTTATTAAGCAGAAATAGGAGAAAGTTAATTATCAGATCCTAAGATTGTACAAGAAACCCCTAACAAAATAACTCAAATCAAGGAAAGACTGAAAACGGCTCGAGATCGCCAGAAAAGCTATGCGGACAATCGCTGCAAGCCATTAAAGTTTCAAGTCGGAGACAAAGTACTTCTGAAAGTTTCTCCTTGAAAAGGAATAGTACGATTCGGTAAGAAAGGAAAACTGAGTTCAAAAGTACATAGGACCATTTCCAGTAATTCAACGCATAGGACCAGTTGCCTATCGTTTACAACTACCAGAAGAATTAGCCGGAGTACATGACGTATTTCATGTCTCCAATATCAAGAAATGTTTAATCTCTGGTAGTACCTCTTCAAGATGTAGAGGTAAATGAAAAGTTAAACTTTGTTGACAAACCCCTTCAGATGAAAGATCGAAGGATGAAATTTCTCAAACACAAACGCCTAGTATTGGTCAAAGTCAAGTGGGATTCAAAGAAATGACCAGAATACACTTAAGAACTGGAATCAGAAATGAAACAAAAAGATCCTCATCTATTTCAGTAAATCTTGAGGACGAGATTTTTCTTAAGGTGGGGAGGATGTAACAACCCTCACCCGAAACTATAAATTATTATCTTATTTAACCTATAGGAAACCCTAATTGAGACACCCAAGTAATTTGGCATAAACCCTAAAATTTTTAGAACAATCGGAATCAGGATCAGGGCCCCCTAAAACTCAGGGGGCTAAAATTTTTAGAACAATCTAAATAACTTGTTGTAAAATTTGAATTTATCGAAACTGTCGACTCAGCAAGGCTAGTTGGACACGTACCTACCCTACCCTAAAAATGACATCCCAGGCGATACGCGGGAGGTTCCCCGAATTCTTCCGCGACACGCGGGAGATGCAAATTTTCAGTATAAATAGAGGGCCTTGGGACTTGAATCTGGGAGTTGAAACGACGTAGAAATTCCAATTCTACGCTGAGTTATAGTTCAATTACTATAAAATTACTAATTAGTAGAGGGGATGCTACTACGATACAGGGTATTAACTCGATCGCTATTACGATTCATTTTCCGAGATCAATATATCCAATGGATGTTTAAGTGCCGCCCACATTAGGGTTATACTTTGTCGTTCGTCGTTAATTCGATGGATGTTTAAGTATCGTACTTTGTCGTTCGTCGTTAAATCGATGGATGTTTAAGTATCGCACTTTGTTGTTCGTTGTGAGAATTTGATCTCGTGAGTTATCGTAATTGTTGTATTAAGTTACCTACCTAGTTCGTATGCACTAGGTTATAAGGCTAAATCAATAGGCTAAGCTCTGCCTGTGTAAATCTGCAATATATCAAGGCTTATCTGTAAGATTAAACTTTGGCCGTATGAATCTGCATGATTATAATGTGAGTCATTCTCTCTTTTTATCAACTGTTTTACAATACTCCAAATTATTTTCAGAAGTATAATTACAGTGATTAAGTTGATGTAATCACCAAATTACAGCTAGTATGTGGGGTATTGTGCACATTACTACAGTTTAAATCATTTTAGGTGGGCGAACCTAATTTTAATTGATTTACGTCATTCATTGGGGCAGCCAATGGTGATATGACCACTGTCACAGATCCGGTCGAGTGACAAATACTGTGGGTAGTTGGTTGATATCAGAAACATGCGTAAAAGATCTTAACACTGTGTATTAAAATAAATGTGTCATTTTCAGTAAAATGAATGATTCACTCAGTATTTTCCGCTGACAAAACCTTTTTAAAACGCGTTTCAGGTAATTACAGTACATTGGAATAAGAATTGGATCCGGCACCGAAGGCATCAAGAAGTGGCTTATTTTATTAATTAAATCAAATTAAGAAATATTGTTAAAAGCTACCTTTGTAACAATGGAATTTATTCCATCTATTTAAATAAAATCCGGTGTTTCTAAACTCTGATATTTTTCCTAACTCACGGTCCTGATGAAATTTCCGCTGCAATGTTTTTCAAAAATAATCACCGGTACCACTGGACTGCTCGCGGCTTCCGATTCCGGCCAGGATGGGGTCGGGGGTCGTGACAGTGACCTTCAGCCCCACACTGGAAACATTCCCGGTTTCCACGCTGTGGCTGCTGCTGCTGGTTCTGTGGAGCTGGCGGTGGGAGTTGCTGGCTCTGATTTGCTGGCCGTGAGCTTCTACAATCCTTAGCCTCATGACCCATCTTGAGGCATCTTTGACTGTGGTGTTTGTTGCACCTACTACACCATGGGTGAATTCCCCGATATCCACCCTATCCCTGACTGCCTGATGACTGCTGATTCGGACTCTGGTAGTCATTTGTCTTGCGCTGCTGTGCTTGAGACTGAACAGAAACTGATCCCTTGCTGGAATCCCCCTCCCATTTTCTCTTGTTGTCACTGAGAGTAGCAGAAGTAGTGACAGCAGTAGTGGTAGCACTGATGCGTTTGGGCAGCTTGTTCTGTTCCACCGCCTGATCCGTAAGGCGATGAGCAAGACGTTGAATGTCTTGGATGTTGTCGAGGTTTGCCGATGTAACATGGCTCTGAATCTCTGAGGCTAGACCCTTGAGGTACAATTCGATACGCTTGATTGGAGGGTCCACCATGGTTGGACACAAGATGGCCAGTTCGTTCGACCGTTTCGTGTAGGCTTCAATTTCTGACCCCGTCATTTTCAGGTGGTAAAACTCATCTTCCAGCTTGTGGATGTCATCCCGCGTGTAGTATTCTCGTTTGATGAGTTCCTTAAAATCGGTGTTAGCAGCTGCCAACCCTAGAATCTGAACTTGCGCGTTCCACCAGGTTAGCGCGATTCCTTCCAACGTACCAGTGGCGTACTTGACCCTGCGAGCCTCAGGGCATTCACACATCTCGAACACTGACTCGAGCTTCTCGAACCAATGGAGTAGTCCCACTGCTCCTTCCGTGCCACTGAACGTACTTGGACGACAGTCCATGAAGTTCTTGAAAGTGCAAACTGGTTGCGGTGCGTGTTGACCTATTGTGTACGAATAGGGCAAAGTTAAACACAAGAGTTGGTTTAGGAGTGTAGGATCTAAAGATCCTAGTGTGAGTTATGACTACAGGATATACCTCCTGCTTGTGCGGCTGCAAATGACGCAGCAACTTGTTCGTTAATGAGAGCCGTCAACTGGGCTTGAGTCATGTTAGTTCGTCCAGACATGATCTTCATAGCAAAGATAACATCGGTAAGAGAGAGGTTCGCGTAAAGTGCGATGACAGAAGAGTGTAAGCACATAGGTATTCTCATGCAATAGTGTCATGTGTATCTAGGCATACTACGAGCAAAGTTCTATATAGTTCTAGCATGTAGGCAATAAACATAAACCATATTACCTAGGATGTCGAGTCTTGCACGTGGAGCGAAGCGTCGTTGTGGATCGTTGAGAGCACTGTTCTGGTTATAGTCTGGTTTTAATAAAACGTTTTCCCATATTAAGACCAAGTTCTCTATAACCAATGGCTCTGATACCAATCTGTCACACCCCCAATATCCACCCGCGGTGTACCACCGCTTGGAGGCGTGACATGACCAGGATCAAGCCACCAATCATATTGAACATGTAAATAAGTAGTAATAGTTATCCATCAATACGAAAGGTGTTTATCAAAACCAACATAATCAAGTGTAGCGGAAGCATTAATGTAAAAACCCAAACATAAGTATTAGGTGTGTAATGTCATAAACGTTTAATAACAATTCACGTTCTATGCCCACAACGACCTGCTCCTCCTTGTGCAAGCTCCATAAGTACCTAAGGTCCTGCAAGGCATGCAGCAGAGAGTCAACAACTAGTTGAGCGAGTTCACAGTTAACAGTTCAGTAATAGTATAGTGTGAGTTGCATTATGTTCGTTCGTTATGTCATGTATCGTATCAGTTTCCATCGCGGCCTCCCAGGCAGGTATGCGAAGCTATTAGGGGATGTTTTTCCCAAGTATTCTAGACTAGGTTTATTCGTATCGCGGCCCCCAGGCAGGTGTGCGAAGATTAGTAAATTTAGTCCGCGGCCTTCCTAAGGCAGGTATGCGAAGTCAGTCATAATATCGCGGCCAACCCTTGGCAGGTGTGCGAAGATCAGTTCAATAAGTGGTACTAGACTAGCCGTATCTTGTCGTTAGGTTCTATCATCCGAGTATATACAATAAGTCATCCAATCCCATTCCCACCCGGGAACCCATGCCTTGGCTATGTGAACTCACCTTGGTTTGCTCGGCAGATACACAGAAAGTTCGAGTAAGCTATAGGGTGATCAACCACGTCCTAGCATGGTTATCATACAAGTCAGGTTCGTATTCGAATATAGCACATAGGTTCTACACGTATTGTGGCAAATATAATCATGGCATACACAAGTATTCATAGCAGTCCAATAGCAGTCATGTAAACAAGTCCAAGTATCCGGCCCAAATCAATTGGGCTCGTGACAGTGCAAGTCCAGTAATAATGTGCAAGTGTTCACGGTCTCGAGTCGAGACTAACGATCTCGAGTCGAGACTAACCGGTCTCGGGTTGTACTGGTTTCGAGGTCTCGAGTCGCAACAAGGGAGGTCTCGAGTTGTCATGGTCTGGTCGAGACTTCACGGTCTCGAGTCGCAACCGGACTCGCAATGCTGGCCTCGAGTTGTGCTGTTTGTGTGCGAGTGTTGTGGTCTCGAGTCGAGACTAGGAGTTCTCGACTCGCAATCCGTGTCTAGATCAGGAATGTAACCAACTTCCTAATTTACAGCTCATTAATTCCGTAACAATTGCTAACAATTTTTGGCAGTTTCAACTTGGATCAAATCAACGATTATTCAGCATTCAATCATATTCATAACAATTCAAGAACAATCAATCAGTACCATATGAACATACAACCTAATCATTCGACTATTGAACTCAAAGACTAGCATGTAACCCTAACCGATTCATCATACCAACCATGCATTCGGTTCTAGATCCTTATCATACAATTCTGATTTATGTGAACATAATCTAATATATAATTATGAGCCGGTTATAACATGAACAACGACATAATCAATCATGTTAACAGTAAATTCTAGATCAACATGCAAAATTGTAAACACACATCAAAACATCATAAAACATGTCACCAAAGAATCCAAACACTAACCGAAATAGAAGGTAGGATAAAAGGGCGGTCCGATTGAAGGAAAATGCTTCGGTTGAAGGGGGATGTTTGCCGTCGCGCTAGAGAGGAGAGAAAAAGCTCCTAGGGTTTTGTGTGTGTGCTAATCTTTTTGCAAGTTGTGAGAATGTTACTAACATTCTAAGTGTAAATCGGATAAGGGAGGGATGGGCCGAACCGAGCTTGGGCTGCCCTATAGGTTCCGATTACAATCATGCGGCCCAAATGAGCTTATCCAAATGGTTCAAACTAAACAAGTTGTGCAACCCAACCGGGCTTGTGTGCATTGTGCGATCGTGTGGAGGTTGTGTGGTTCGGTTCATGTAACACATATACACATTCAAATACCACATAATCATGCATTCATTCAATTAGTATAGTTCACATAAGCACGTAACGTTACACGAAAGTAGGTTCGAAATACGGGTTGTCACATTAAACTACAAGTCCTTGCCAAAAAGGTTAAAGTAGTAAGCCAAAAGTCATCAGCAGGCATCACAAACAGTGAGCTGATTGACAAAGAAGTTGAAGCAGATATAGCTGAAGCCAACAAGAACATTGAACAAGCATTCATATGAGTGTCTGAAGCTCATGATGCTGCTCTTCACTTCTTCAAGCCAATCACTTCAAGTTCATCAGATAATAAAGCTCTCCCAAGAAACCCATTGAGTTCAAAAATACTAAAGTGGATGTCTGATCAAAAGACCCACGTATTGACTTTGCTCAGATTCAATGGTGAAGTGAAGAATATATCAAGGAATCAGGCACTAGGCCTAAGTGCTGAAGATCTACAGGATCTCCTTGAGCTTACACTGTGCAGGGATGAGGATGATACAAGTTCCAAGGATTTTGAGAAAGAATTTAAAAGAAAAGCAATGGAACTTCTGATGAAAAATAAAGGTCTTGAATAAGGAAGGGTTTTGGCATTATCTGTTCCAGGGGGAGATTGTTGGGATTGAACCCTATCAGAGGAACAAATAATGTAAAGCCAAAACCGAATCCCATCAGTGGACTCCTAATAAGCAGCAGTTTACTCTAATCTCTCCCCTTGACAGTGGTTATCTAACAGCTGATAAATGTTAAGTGCTGCTCAACTACAACAACTGATAAACCAAACTCTGATGATTACCTAACAACTGCTGAAGACAAACTCTGTTGCTCTATCTACCGCTGTTTCCTAAGTGCTGCTAAAGATTCAAGCACTGCCCTCTCAAAGACTGATCACCTTTGAAGAAAGCACTGAAGACTCAACATTTGTGCTAAGGCTACAACAGTGGAACGTGAAGCAGTAGTTTTCCTTATGTTTTGTATGTTAGTGAATATCAGATGTTACGTAACAGTAGTTTGTATAGGACAGTATTTGTAGTTTGTTAGGTCGTTAGATGTCACTATCATGGTGACGTCAGCTGAAGTATATCAGTAGTTTGGTTTACCTATAAGTATGACAGTACTCTGTACCGTTACACTTGATTATTTTAAGTAAGTTCTTCTCCTCAATTCATCCTTTCATCTTGTGCAACCAACTCTGGTGTATCAGGCTGGGGGGAGTTTAAATTGTAAGCTTTTACTGTAATCATTTGCTTTGTATTTCAATCATTTGACTCAATGAAAAGCAATTGTTTATCAATCTATACTTTCCTTTGTTTGTGTTTACTTTGTTTGCAACTCATTTCCGATGCACTTATTAGTTTTATGCAAACAAACACGAATCATGACAGCTTCAGATCCTAACAATAAGGTTGTGCATAAGGTTTTTTCAAGTTTGATTTTCAAGTGCAAAACTCCATACTCTTCTCTCATATTTTCGGCCAAGGGTTGGTTCCAAGAGAGGGATTTTAAGTGAGTTTTGAGTGTAAAAATCCTAGTTAAACACAAGGTATTTGTTGGAAGGCTTGGGGTATACAAGCTTGAGGTATTCTACACTTGAAGTCTACCATTCAAGAAGCATCATCTACTTCATATCTTTTACTCCATGGAAGGTAGTATTCTAAACACCCTATGGTTGTGTTTTAACTTTTGATAGCATGTATGTGCGTATATGGATCCGGGGTTTGGGTTTTGCATATAAAATGGGTTTTATATCTTGCAAGTAACATGTTCTAAATAATTATTCCGCTGCGTTTTTATTTTATACGGATAAAATAGCTTTGATAAACATGTGAAAAACCAATCAAACCCTAATGCTCTCTCCTAGCTGGGCGATTCTGGTTTCTCCATGCAATCCTAGCTTTTTGTTCGTAATCTGGTGTATAACAGTCTGATATTAGAGATCTGATCTTACAGATTTCTATTTCGAACTCGTTAGCATTAGATATCGGATTAATTCTAGGGTTTTTTCATTTCCAGATCTTCAATCACCGCCGAAATCTGTGTTTCGATCAGGTTGTATAGATCTATTGTTTTATCGGTCTTTCTGGTTAGGCAGAAACCTTGATTTAACAAGAACTCTATACGATTTTGGTAGTAGCATGGACTAGGGTTTTTCGCTAGATTAGGGTTTTTCGTTTCCTGCTGTTTGGTTTTTCTGGTTCTCAGTTTCATCGTGCATGGTGTGTTCCTTTTTGCTGATAGTGAGAGTTGTGTTTTACTATTATGGATGAACGTAAAAAAGCTGGAGATAATAATCAGGGTGATCGTGGAAAGCCAACATTGCAGTTCAAGGGTATTTCTAGCCGAGGTTTGAATATTGATGGTTATACAGCTTGGCCTCGCCGAGGTACAGTGATCTCGGATCAACCTGATGTGACACCCCAGGAAAACCATGCAACTTAACTAGCTTCCTCAGTGAGTACGTACCAAATTTCGGGACGAAATTTCTTTTAAGTTGGGGATAATGTGACAACTCGTATTTCTGAACCTATCTTTGTACTTTGATGTAACGTTTGTGAACATGATACGACTATATGAACTTGAGTGATTAATTGAATGTTATGATTATATGTTATGTGTATTGAATGTTTGTATTAAATGAGCCCAAACCGCACAACCCTCACCCGATCGCACAAGAACATTTGGGCTACACTCTTTGTATACGGATCAATGGGCAGCCCAAATGAGGGTTCGGCCCACTCCCTTATGTCGCATATCACTTAGGGGATAGTGTATACCCCTCATAATTTGCAAAACACTTTACACTAAAACCCTAGTGCTCTCTCTCTCTCCCTCACGAACCCGACGGCAGCCAAACACCCTCTCCATTGGAGCTTCTTGATTCGGATCACTCTTTTCTACCTTCAATTCGGTTAGTGTTTCATAGTTATTGCCTTGTTAATGGATATCGTGATTTAGATGTTCTCATACAATGACTTACGAATGATATATTGTTGATTATGAATGTTGATGGTTGGTGTTGATATTCAGATTTGATAATATAAACAAACGGTCTTACAATTATAGGGTTTGATATATGCTTGATGTTGATCTAGAAGAAATCGGCTCACATGTATAGGGTTGTTAACCACAAGAGGTTGTTAATAATCTAGAACTGAAAATATATATATATATTCTCGGCTGTGATTGTGTTTATGTTAGACGAATTGTGGTGATGATATGTCCGAGTGCATGCTAGAAATCAAGGACACAAATCTGTTAATAGGTTGAAGTTGTGGTTGATGTTCATGTTATGAATCTGTTTAGGGTTCTTATGAATTATTAGTAAATTGCTTGGTTTGATCGATCATTAGTTGGGATGGAAACTGTTGTATGTATTGATTGATAAATTGTAACTATGGAAATGGTTAAATTGGTCAAACGAAATTGATTGGATCTAGTAACAATATTGCATGAATTTAGGAAATCATTTAATAAATCGTACAAGATTGTCGGTCGCACAAGATCAGGTCGCACAAGACCTGATCTGATCGCACAAGTGGATCGCAAAAGATAGGTACAAACACATATAGCACATGGTACTGATTATTCATGCATGATCGCACAAGATCGGGTGGATCGCACAAGTAGGTGCAGATCGCACAAGATCTTGGGCCTTACACATTGTTGAACTAAATAGATGCTGTTGGGCCAAATGGTCCAACTCAGTCGCACAAGCCATCCGGATCGTACAAGCCGTCCGGATCGCACAAGACCTATGCTTATATATTGGGCCGGGTTATTCTATTGGGTTTCATTTGGTGAATCGCACAGCGCTTTTGTGTAATGAACTTGTGCGAGCCCAAACCTTTTTAATCGCACACGTTGGATACGATATGACTGTTGATGTGCTAACATGAATTATGTGATTGCCATGATCAATGTGTGTTCTTAATCTGCTAGCTTATGTGATACTTATGTGCACAACTCGAAACCAAAACCTGACTTGTATGGTAACCCAATTAGGACGTGGTTGACCACTCTTAGTTCAAGTAGCCTTTCGTGTAATCTGCCGAGCAAACCAAGGTGAGTTCACACCCTTACCAAGGCATGGGTTCCCAGGGTCGGGAATGGGTTTGGAAGATTTCTTGTACTTAAGTTATTATCGGGATTACGTACTATGGGCCTCGGGAGAGGAAGGATTATTGATAGATACTGCTAGACTAGTGATACAAACACTTCTCTTCGCACACACGCCGGGAATAGCTGCGATAATAGAACTAATCTTCGCACACATGCCTAGAATGGCTGCGAACCATACACTAAACTTCGCACACATGCCGGGTGGGCTGCGATACAAATATACCTAGTCTAGAATACTTGGGAAATTCCCACTAATCTTCGCACACATACCTGGAGGGCTGCGATACAAATGCATACGATACATGGATTACTAAACGGACATACGATTTACAATACGATTACTATAACTAAACAAACCACTGTGAACTCGCTCAACTAGTTTTTGATTCTCTGTTACATTCCTTGCAGGACCTTAGGTACTCATGGAGCTTGCACGGGAGGTGCAGTCGTTGTGGACATGGATCGTGGATGTTTTGCTAAACACTTATGACAGTTGAACACTTAATAATTACGTTGGATTTTATACTATTCTTCCGCTACTTAAACTATGTTATTTGAACACCTTTCATATTGTGGATTGATATACACTTACGTTTATTATTATTTATTATGTTCGATATGATTGGTGGCTTGATCCTGGTCATGTCACGCCTCCAAGCGGTGGTACTCCGTGTGTGGAATTTGGGGGTGTGACAGATTGGTATCAGAGCCATTGGTTATAGAGAACTTAGTTTTAATAAGGGGGAAACGTTTTTATTAAAACCAGACTATAACCAGAATAGTGCTCTCAACGATCGACAACGACGCTTCGCTCCACGTGCAAGACTCAACATCCTAGGTAATATGGTTTATGTATTATTGCCTACTTGCTAGCTTACACAGAACTTTGCTCGTAGTATGCTTAGATACACATAACACTATTGTTTGAGAACAATTGTGTGCTTGCTCTGTTCTGCCATCGCACTTTTCGCGAACCTCTCTCTCACTTATGTTACCTTTGCTATGAAGTTCATGTCTGGACGTATTAACATGACTCAAGCCCAGTTGACGACGCTCATCAACGAACAAGTTGCTGCGGCACTTGCAGCCGCACAGGCAGGAGGTATATCCTGCAGTCGTAACTCACACTAAGATCTTTAGATCCTACACTTTTTTTTTTTTTTGGGTAAAGGGTTACCCCGGTGAATCTATTAAAAATGCAACCGCAAATAAGTACAAGTAGTGAGGATGTGTTCCACACTAGTTCATATATAGGACATGCCCCATATATGTATGACCCAACAAAAACAAAACAACTATGACACCCCGAAACCTAGCCTACTAAACATCATGATCTAGTAGACAAAATTGGAAAAAAACAAAACAAAATCCTCAGCCGCCATCATCAAAAATAAAGTTGCCACAAACCGGCAACCCCTTCAAACGAACCAAAAGCAGCCTATCCATTTGAGAATTTTGTGGAAGAGGTGCTTGCCCCTGCTTTCGAAGAGAAAGGATGAGTACCCGATGTCATAAATGCACTAGTTTCATTGTATACTTCTTCGACCTCCTCTTCATCCGAATCCTGCCTATCAGTCGACTTTTTCTCCTTCTCTCTACGACCCACATTACTACCTCCCTGACCACCATCATCATCCTTAAGAGCATCAAAGGGGTTTGATGTTGATACCTGATTGTTCACCGGCTTCTTCAAGGACGAGATTGGTTTAGGGTTTACAACTGGTCTGTACACTACCTTCGGCTTCTGATTTTTCATGTGAAGACCTTGGTTAGTAGATTTCTTCTTCTTTGCACCCACAACCTGAAAATCATCAATTTTCTTGCTAGGCTCCCCACTCGAAACAACCTGAGGCCTCTTAGGACACGAGTTATCCTCATGACCAAACACACAACAAGCAGAGCACCTCAAAGGCTCCCAATCATATTCAATTTTCACCTCCACCATTGAGTGACCATTACCCTGTAAAGATGGGATTGCAACTTTAATCCTCCTCTTTAATTCAGCCCCGGCATGAATTTCAATAAGAGCTCTAGCATAACTGCTTCTTCCCCATGACTCAGCACACATAGTAGCAGTGTATGAATCTAGCATCTTAGGCACCCCTATCTGAGAAGCAAGCAAACTAAGACCGTCCTCAGTATAAGCTGCTAACGGCACTTCATGCATCTTAACCCAAACAGGGATAGCCTTTATGTCTTCTTTTTCCAGCTTGACAGAGGCCGACCACTCCTTCAAGATTATCGGAACATTTCTAATCAACCATGGCCCATCCTCCACCAATTTATCCATCCCTTCCTTTGTTTTGAATTTAAAGAAAAAGAACCCGTTTGCATTCATCATTAGTCTAGAAAGACCATATTTGACCCAGTTATTCTTTGCAAAATAATCCACCACAGGAAAAGCCAGCCGTTTGCCCAGAAAATATCCATACAACGTGTTCTCATACCTGTCTGAGACTTGCTTAACCGAAGACAATGGAATAACCACATCAGCACCATCAACCGACTCGCTAGATTCCATCATCCGAAAATTAACCTTAACTTTCTCCCTTTCGGTGTTCACAACGCTAGCAAATGAGACCGGGTTTGCAGCCCCCGAATTCACTCCCCCCATACCTGTCGATGCAGCACCATTGGATTCAAAATTTTGCGCATATCTCTTGGTAGCTTGCTTAATCCCTTCCCAATCAGAAACCCTAGTTGCTGACCGCAAGTTTTCAGCATCAATAGGAACAGAATTCTTTATCAATTCATCAATTATGTTAACGTTACGGGGTTCAGTTTGAGCCGAGAGATTGTCAATGACTTTAAACCTTGCTGCAATTTCTTCAAACGTTGCCCTCGGTGTCGAATGAACCTGTTGTTTACCACCAGAACCACTAACATCATCCATCTCCAAATTGGCAAACCCTAGCAGCCGTCACTAGAGAAACAGCCAAATAATCGGCTAGATCCTACACTTCTAGACCAAATCTTGTGTTTAACTTTGTGCTATTCGCATACAATAGGTCAACACGCACAGCAACCTGTTTGCACTTTCAAGAACTTCATGGACTGTCGTCCAAGCACGTTTAGTGGCACTGAAGGAGCAGTGGGACTCCTCTATTGGTTTGAGAAGCTCGAGTCGGTGTTTGAAATGTGTGAATGCCCTGAGGCTCGCAGGGTGAAATACGCCACTGGTACTTTGGAAGGAATTGCACTGACTTGGTGGAACGCGCAAGTTCAGATTCTAGGGCTGGCAGCTGCTAACACCAACCCTTGGAATTCTTTTAAGGAACTGATCAAGCGAGAATACTGCACGCGTGATGACATCCACAAGCTGGAAGTGGAACTTTACCATCTGAAAATGACAGGATCGGAAATTGAGGCTTATACGAAACGGTCAAACGAACTGGTCATCTTGTGTCCAACCATGGTGGACCCTCCAATCAAGCGCATTGAGTTGTACCTCAAGGGTCTAGCCTCAGAAATTCAGAGCCATGTGACATCGGCTAACCTCGACAATATCTAGGACATTCAGCGTCTTGCTCATCGCCTAACAGATCAGGCAGTGTAACAGAACAGGCTGCCTAAACGTATCAGCGCTACTGCTACCGCTACCACTTCTGCTACTCCCGCTACTCCCAATGACAACAAGCGGAAATGGATGGGGATTCCAGCAAGGGCTTAGCTATCGTTCAGTCTCAAGCACAGCAGCAACGCAAGAATAGTGATTACAAGAGCCCGGGTCAGCAAACTTTTGGTGGTCAGGGGCAGGGTGGATATCGGGGAATTCACCCACTGTGTAACAGGTGCAACAGACACCACAGTGGTCAGTGCCGCAAGGGCCGCTGTCAGAGATGTCTCAAGATAGGGCACGAAGCTAAAGACTGCAGGAGATCACGACCTGCGAACCAGAACCAACAACAACCAACAGCTCCTCAAAACTAGCAGCAGCAGCAATAGCGTGACAACAGGGGATGCTTTCAGTGTGGTGCTGAAGGTCACTTCAAGCGGGATTGCCCCCAGTTGAACCAGAATCGCAACATCAACAACAATCAAGGAAATGGTAACAACAATGGTGGAAACAATAATGGTAATGAAGCTAGGGGGCGTGCATTTGTGCTGGGGCAGGGAGAAGCAAGGAATGATCCCAACGTAGTCATGGGTAAGTTTCTTCTCGACGAGTTTTATGTTACTGTATTGTTTGATTCGGGTGCGGATCCAAGTTATGTGTCTCTAAAAGTTAGCCAAATATTAAAACGTGCACCAACTCCCTTAAACACCAAACATGTCGTAGAGTTAGCTAACGGTAAAAGTCTAGAGGCCACACACATAGTTCAAGGTTGTAATCTTATCCTCGCTGGTCAGACTTTCTCGATCGATCTCATTCCCATAGATTTGTGTAGTTTCGACATCGTCATTGGAATGGACTGGTTATCCCTACAGCACGCAGAGATCCTATGTAAGGAGAAGATTGTTCGTATTCCCCGTGCTGGTAAAGAACCTCTCAAAGTTCAAGGCGACAAGAGTGGTGCTGTGGTAGGCATCATCTCCTTTCTAAAGGCCCAGAAGTGTTTGCGAAAGGGTCACACTGCCATTCTGGCACTTGTTACTGATGCATCAACGAAAGAGAAGAAATTGGAAGATATTCCAGTTGTACGCGACTTTCCTCAGGTGTTCCCTGAAGATTTACCTGGTCTACTGCCTCATCGCCAGGTCGAGTTTCAAATCGAGCTAGCACCAGGAGCAGCACCCATAGCTCGAGCACCGTATCGCTTAGCTCCATCAGAGTTGGAAGAACTATCTACACAATTACAAGAACTCTTGGATAAGGGATTTATCCGCCCTAGCTCTTCGCCTTGGGGAGCTCCAGTATTATTCATGAAAAAGAAGGACGGTACCTTCAGGATGTGCATTGACTACCGTGAACTGAACAAGGTGACAGTGAAGAACCGCTACCCTCTTCCACGTATTGATGACTTATTCGACCGGTTGCAAGGGTCGAGCTACTACTCCAAGTTAGACCTGAGGTCAGGTTACCACCAGCTGAGAGTCCGGGATGAGGACGTCTCCAAAACCGCATTCAGAACTCACTACGGCCACTACGAGTTTCTAGTCATGCCATTCGGGCTAACGAACGAACCGGCAGTCTTCATGGACCTTATGAACAGAGTGTGCAAACCATACCTAGACAAGTTTGTCCTTGTTTTCATCGACGACATCCTTATCTATTCCAAGAGTCAGGAGGAGCACGAGCAGCATTTGCAACTTATTTTGGAACTTCTTCGATCAGAACAGCTGTACGCCAAGTTTTCAAAATGCGACTTCTGGCTTCGTGAAGTCCACTTTCTAGGCCATGTGGTAAACAAGGATGGGATCCATGTTAATCCACCCAAGTTAGATTCGATCAGGAACTGGCCTGCACCACGTACACCAACGGAAATATTCCAATTCTTGGGTTTGGCGAGTTATTACAGACGGTTCATCAAGGACTTCTCAAAGATTGCTCAGCCGCTTATGCTACTGACACAGAAGGGTGTCACCTACCATTGGGGTAGTACTCAGGAAACCGCTTTTTAACACTTGAAGGATAAACATTGCAGTGCACCTATCCTCTCATTGCCAGAGGGCACGGACGATTTTGTGGTCTATTGTGACGCATCGATACAGGGGCTTGGTTGTGTATTGATGCAACGGGATAAAGTTATTTCTTGCGCTTCGCGCCAACTCAAGGTTCACGAACGGAACTACACGACGCACGATTTAGAGCTGGGAGCCGTTGTTTTCGCACTCAAGATATGGCGACACTACCTGTACGGTACCAAGTGCACTATCTACACCGATCACAGGAGTCTCGAGCATATCTTCAAGCAGAAGGAATTGAACATGCGTCAACGTCGATGGGTCGAGCTACTTAACGATTACGAATGCGCCATCAAGTACCATCCAGGCAAAGCCAACGTTGTGGCTGACGCTCTCGGTCGAAAAGACACCCTACCTAGACGCGTGCGAGCATTACAGCTCACTATCTAATCCAGTCTTCCTGCACACAGATACGAGATGCTCAGATAGAAGCATTGAAACTAGAAAACGTAAGGGCTGAAGCCTTACGCGGCTCAAGGCAACGATTAGAACAGAAGAAAGACGGTGCCTACTATGTAACGGGGCATATTTGGGTTCCACTATATGGCAACTTACGCGAGCTTGTAACGGACGAAGCACATAAGTCTCGCTACTCAGTACATCCTGGTTCGGATAAGATGTACCACGATATCAGAACAACGTACTGGTGGCCTAGCATGAAGGCCCACATAGCAACATACGTTAGCAAGTGCTTGACTTGTGCGAGAGTCAAGTCGAAATACCAGAAACCATCAGGCCTACTTTAGCAACCCAAGATACCACAATGGAAATGGGAGGAAATTTCCATGGATTTCGTTACTGGCCTGCCTAGATCCCAGTGTGGGAATGATACTATCTGGGTGATCGTGGATCGACTCACAAAATCTGCACATTTCCTAGCTATTAAGGAAACAGACAAGTTCTCCACTCTAGCAGACATATATCTCAAGGAAGTTGTCTCAAGGCACGGGGTGCCAACTTCTATTATCTGTGATCGTGATGCACGATTTACTTCAGAACTGTGGCAAGCGATGCACAAATCTTTTGGCTCACGGCTAGACATGAGCACAGCTTATCACCCTCAGACGGATGGACAGTCTGAGCGAACGATTCAAACCCTAGAAGACATGCTTTGGGCATGTTATTGATTTCGGCAACAGCGGGGAAAAGCATCTCCCTTTAGTGGAGTTTTCATACAATAACAGTTACCATACCAGCATCCAAGCCGCTCTATTCGAGGCATTGTACGGACGTAAATGCCGGTCACCTCTCTGTTGGGAAGAGGTGGGGGATAGTCAAATCACAGGTCCAGAAATGGTAGTTGATGCTACTGAACGGATTGCACAGATACGGCAACGCATGGCGGCGGCTCGTGGCCGTCAGAAAAGTTACGCTGATGAGCGCAGGAAACCACTCGAGTTCCAAGTTGGGGATCGAGTGCTACTCAAAGTCTCACCCTAGAAGGGTGTGGTTCGTTTTGGCAAACGGGGTAAACTTAATCCGCGGTATGTCGGACCGTTCGAAATCATAGAAAGAATAGGCAAGGTGGCCTACAAACTAAACCCACCAGCATGCTCGGTGCAGTTCACAACGTCTTTCACGTGTCGAATCTGAAGAAGTGTCTGTCAGATGAGACCCTCATAGTTCCATTGAAGGAACTCACTATCGACGAGCAATTGCGATTCGTCGAGGAACCTGTTGAAATCACGGACCGGGATGTTAAGGTCCTCAAGCACACCAGAATACCTCTTGTTCGAGTTCGTTGGAACTCCCGTCGTGGGCCAGAGTTCACCTGGGAACGCGAAGACCAGATGAAAGAAAAGTACCCCCAATTGTTCGCGAACAGTACAACCACTACTGAGGCTGAAGCTACCACGGAATTTCGAGACGAAATTCCAGATCAACAGGGGGAGGATGTGACACCCCAGGAAAACCATGCAACTTAACTAGCTTCCTCAGTGAGTACGAACCAAATTTCGGGACGAAATTTCTTTTAAGTTAGGGATAATGTGACAACTCGTATTTCTGAACCAAAAATTTGTACTTTGATGTAACGTTTGTGAACATGATACGACTATATGAACTTGAGTGATTAATTGAATGTTATGGTTATATGTTATGTGTATTGAATGTTTGTATTAAACGAGCCCAAACCGCATAACCCTCACCCGATCGCACAAGCCCATTTGGGCTACACTCTTTGTATACGGATCAATGGGCAGCCCAAATGAGGGTTTGGCCCACTCCCTTATGTCGCATATCACTTAGGGGATAGGGTATACCCCTCATAATTTGCAAAACACTTTACACTCAAACCCTAGTGCTCTCTCTCTCCCTCACGAACCCGACGGCAGCCAAACACCCTCTCCATCGGAGCTTCTTGATTCGGATCACTCTTTTCTACCTTCAATTCGGTTAGTGTTTCATAGTTATTGCCTTGTTAATGGATATTGTGATTTAGATGTTCTCATACAACGACTTACGAATGATATATTGTTGATTATGAATGTTGATGGTTGGTGTTGATATTCGGATTTGATAATATGAACAAACGGTCTTACAATTATAGGGTTTGATATATGCTTGATGTTGATCTAGAAGAAATCGGCTCACATGTATAGGGTTGTTAACCACATGAGGTTATTAATAATCTAGAACTGAAATATATATATATTCTCGGCTGTGATTGTGTTTATGTTAGACGAATTGTGGTGATGATATGTCCGAGTGCATGCTAGAAATCAAGGACACAAATCTGTTAATAGGTTGAAGTTGTGGTTGATGTTCATGTTATGAATATGTTTAGGGTTCGTATGAATTATTAGTAAATTGCTTGGTTTGATCAATCATTAGTTGGGATGGAAACTGTTGTATGTATTGATTGATAAATTGTAACTATGGAAACGGTTAAATTGGTCAAACGAAATTGATTGGATCTAGTAACAATATTGCATGAATTTAGGAAATCATTTAATAAATCGTATAAGATTGTCGGTCGCACAAGATCAGGTCGCACAAGACCTGATCTGATCGCACAAGTGGATCGCACAAGATAGGTACAAACACACATAGCACATGGTACTGATTATTCATGCATGATCGCACAAGATCGGGTGGATCGCACAAGAAGGTGCCGATCACACAAGATCTTGGGCCTTACACATTGTTGAACTAAATAGATGCTGTTGGGACAAATGGCCCAACTCAGTCGCACAAGCCATCCGGATCGTACAAGCCGTCCGGATCGCACAAGACCTATGCTTATATATTCGGCCGGGTTATTCTATTGGGTTTCATTTGGTGAATCGCACAGGGCTTTTGAGTTATGAACTTGTGTGAGCCCAAACCTTTTTAATCGCATAAGTTGGATACGATATGACTGTTGATGTGCTAACATGAATTATGTGATTGCCATGATCAATGTGTGTTCTTAATCTGCTAGCTTATGTGATACTTATGTGCACAACTCGAAACCAAAACCTGACTTGTATGGTAACCCTGTTAGGACGTGGTTGACCACTCTTTTTTTTTTTTGGGTAAAGGGTTACCCCGGTGATTCTATATATTCACAACGAAAAAACCAAGTAGTGTAGAGAAGCCTACACTAGTTCTAACATGAGGCATACCTCATGAAAGTACACCAAATCAAAACAAATACAATCAAAGGAAATCACCTAGCCAACCAACCTAGGAAACAAAACACAAACACAAACACAACTTTAAAACACACTAGCCACCGTCATCACTGATTGTGTTTGAGCCGATCTTCCATTCCCCAAGCCACCGTTGCACCTTAGAAGTCTTTCGCAGCTTCGCACCCATGAGCTTGTACCGAACCGTATTGAGAATGACTTCACTTATCACTTCCGGTGGTCTCATTTGATTCTTGAAAATTCTCGCATTACGCTCCTGCCAAATAATGTAAGCACTAGCCGCAACCAGAAGACGAGCCGCATAGTTAGCCACCGACCTCGACCTAGCCCGTGGCAATAACCAATCTACAATATCTGTCCACTTTTTTTTTTTTTTGGGTAAAGGGTTACCCCGGTGATTCTATTAAAATGCAACCGCAATTAAGTACAAGTAGTGAGGATATGTTCCACACTAGTTCATATACAGGACATGCCCCATATATGTAAAACAAAAAACCAAAGACCAATAACACCCCATATCCTAGTCTACTATACATCATGACACGACGTCTAGTAGACAAACAATGCAAAAACACAAAACAAAATCCTCAACCACCATCATCAAATATAAAGTAGCCACAAAACAGCAGCCCCTTCAGACGAAATACAGCTAGCCTATCCATTCGAGGACTTGGTAGAAGAGGTGCTTGCCCCTGCTTTCGAGGAGAAGGGATGAGTGCCCGATGTCATAAATGCACTAGTTTCATTGTAGACTTCTTCAACCTCCTCCTCATCCGATTCCTGCTGGTCATGCTGAGCTTCACCATTTTTACCCACATTCTTACCCGTATCCGAAAGAACTTCAAACGGATTGTGCGTTTTGACACTAGGTGGCGGACCTGTGGTAGTAGCCCCACCCTGCGGCTTGGATCCAATCGGCCGATATTCGAATTTCTGCTTCTGCTTATTAACAGGAAACCCTGATTTCCTAGCCGCTTTTTTGCGCTCCACATCCGTAAATCCCTCTTTGTCTACAGCCGGCTGTTTCACTTGCTTCCGGGAATTGCTTCCCTCTTGTTTGTTCTGACCAGTGATCGGCCCCTTAGGAGCCCTCTTAGGCTGACTCGGGCAAGAATCATCAGAATGACCAAACACCTTACAATGAGCACATCTAGGAGGACTCCATTCATATTCAACCGACAAAACCACTTTACTAAAGCCTTCACCTTCTGGCTCAGGCACCGCAATAACAACTTCCTCTTTAAAGGCATTTTCAGCTGAGATCTCTATCAAGGCTCTCGCATAGCTGCTCCTACCCCACGCATCCGTGCACATTGAGGTAGTATACGAATCCAACAATTTCGGTTCACCAATAGTTGTAGCAATCATACTCAAACCATCTTCTGTATAGGCAACTATGGGAACATCATGAATTTTAACCCAAACTAGAATCTTTTCAACTTCCTTCTTCTCCAGTTTTGCAGTAGGCGACCACACACTAAGGAAGAGAGGTTGAGAACGAATAATCCAGGGTCCCTCTTTAAGAACATTCAACATACCTTCTTTGTTCGCAAATTTGAAAAAGAAAAACCCGTTTGCATTCATCATAGACTTTTGCAAACCAAACTTCTTCCAATTATTTTTCACAAAATACTCAACCACCGGATAAGCCACACGATCCCCCAAAAAATACCCATACAGAGTATTAGCTAATCGATCTTGAACCAGTTTAATCGATTCCCGAGACAGCACCACATCACAACCATCCTGCACCACCGGACTTACCAGAGTTCTGAAATTAACCTGTTTGTTGTTGGCTGCCACGACAGAATCAGCATAAGACCTCGGCTTTATTGCACTACCCAAATCAGAACGAGCCTGGGAACCTGGGAATCCCATGTTTGAGTACCCAGACCCTTCACAATCCGAAGCCATTGGACCAGCCAATTTCACAAGTTTTTCCATTGAACTGAAAGTTGCAGATTCAATAGGATTCTGAAGCGACCCTCTTCGGGGTAACCAAGTATTACCCTCAATATCAATGAACCGTTTAGCTAAATCTTCAAACGAACCTGATTGTTTGCCACGGTCTTGCGGAAAAACCCCAGCTGATTTCGTTTCTTCCATACGGTACCGGCCACAGACGTAACTTGAACAAACCCTAAGCTGAATAGAAACAATAGATGTCGAACAGCCTTAAGCGAAGAACCCTAATCTGAACAAGAAAAATCTGTGTGACGGCTGAACCAGATAAACCCTAGCAGCCGCCGATACACAAACTTTCAAGAGCACAGGAATCTGCGTGAATGAACATGTAAGAACAGCGCCGCAAACCCTAATCTGATCGCCGCACAACCCTGCTCGGAAACGGATAAAGATTGAAAGTACTGAAAACCTAACACAATACGACGATGTGATAAGTTCCTGCTCTTAAACCCCGTAATCAAAAGGCTGCCGAACAGAGCAATAGCAAAAACCGAAACCCTAGAAAAATAATAACCCTAATCTGATTTCAATTGATTAGAAATAGAGCTTCGATTGATGATAATCGAATCCCTAGATGCTAAACAGATCGATCAGACTCAGATTTGATGAAAGAAAATGAAGGTTTCAAGGTTTTCCTCAAGATCGCCCAGAATCGCCCAGATCGCCTCCTGCCCGAGTCCTGAACAGAAACCATATCAACCTTCTGTCTGACCGATATCCAAACCTGAGCCGAGAAAGGGCACTCAAAAAACAAATGACTGTGAGAATCATTATTCTGATAACATAACATGCAGCACATCATATTCATATTCTTTCTTCGCTCTATCCCCCATTGCAAAATCTTATCTTGAGTAAGCAGTTTACCCCTCATAATTAACCACATCAAGAAAGCATGCCTTGGAATACATTGCGCAAACCACACTAGACTACCCCATTCTACCTCCGGACTACGGTAGCGAATGGAATTCCACACCCCCGAAGTCGTTACGTCGTCAAAATCATCACCATCCCGCCATAAAAGCTTGTCCTGTTTGTTCAGCTCAATGTGGACGTTATCAATCTGGTTAAGGACTGGAAAAAGATCCCTCCAAGCAACCGGCCAAGACCATACACCATTAGCTTGAACATCAACAACTTTATTATCCAAACGAAACCCCGCATTAGTGATTGTGCGAGGCGTCAGAAAGTTACCTAACGGCCCAATATCACACCATTTATCATACCAAGCTGAAGTGTCCTCCCCATTGCCTATTTTAGTCCACATATAAGGTCTTAGGGACTGCCGCAATTGCAAGAGTTTCCTCCAAGACCACGAGCAGTTCGAAGGAATGGTTGACCACTCTTAGTTCAAGTAACCTTTCGTGTAATCTACCGAGCAAACCAAGGTGAGTTCACACCCTTACCAAGGCATGGGTTCCCAGGGTCGGGAATGGGTTTGGAAGATTTCTTGTACTTAAGTTATTATCGGGATTACGTACTATGGGCCTCGGGAGAGGAAGGATTATTGATAGATACTGCTAGACTAGTGATACAAACACTTCTCTTCGCACACACGCCGGGAATGGCTGCGATAATAGAACTAATCTTCGCACACATGCCTAGAATGGCTGCAAACCATACACTAAACTTCGCACACATGCCGGGTGGGCTGCGATACAAATATACCTAGTCTAGAATACTTGGGAAATTCCCACTAATCTTCGCACACATGCCTGGAGGGCTGCGATACAAATGCATACGATACATTGATTACTAAATGGACATACGATTTACAATACGATTACTATAACTGAACAAACCACTGTGAACTCGCTCAACTAGTTGTTGATTCTCTGTTACATGCCTTGCAGGACCTTAGGTACTCATGGAGCTTGCACGGGAGGTGCAGTCGTTGTGGACATGGATCGTGGGTGTTTTGCTAAACACTTATGACAGTTGAAAACTTAATAATTACGTTGGATTTTATACTATGCTTCCGCTACTTAAACTATGTTATTTGAACACCTTTCATATTGTGGGTTGATATACACTTACTTTTGTTATTACTTATTATGTTCGATATGATTGGTGGCTTGATCCTGGTCATGTCACGCCTCCAAGCGGTGGTACTCCGCGTGTGGAATTTGGGGGTGTGACACCTGACCCCAAGAAGATTAATGAATGTTATTGACCAGCTAACTAAGATTACCGTACCGGTTTCTGTGGAAAATAAGCAATCGGATATTTTGGGCATGGGAAACAATCTAAATGGAGGAGGAGGTCTTCATGTAAGTCAGCCAGAACATGGGAGCACGCCATCTTCCAAGTCTTATGCAGATTCGGTTCTTGCAGACAAGACCATGAAGGTTAACTTTCGCTCTCTGGCTAGTTCAATTGTGCATTGGCTAACACGCTTTATGGGTACTTTTTGGGTGACCGGGTTGCTTTTCCTGTGGTAGAGTATTTTGTGAGGATTAACTGGAAGCAATATGGCCTACAAAAATCAATGATGAATGCAAACGGTTTTTTCTTTTTCAAATTTAATGATGAAGTAGGTATGCTGAATGCTCTAAAAGCGGGTCCTTGGATGATCAGATCTCAACCTCTACTTCTAAATGTTTGGACCCCTACAACTAAGCTGAAAAAAAGGAGGTAAAAAAGGTTCAAGTCTGGGTAAAAATTCATGAAGTTTCGCTTGCGGCGTATACCAAAGATGGACTTAGCTTAGTGGCTACTACCATTGGTTTTCCTAAGATGCTGGATACTTATACCACGACAATGTGTAATGAGGTATGGGGTAGAAGTAGTTATGCTAGGGCGTTGATTGAATTTTCTGCTGACAATGAGTTTAAAGAAGAGGTTACTATAGCTATACCAGAACCAGAGGGGGAGGGGTTTGTTAAGGAGACCATGTATGTTGAGTATGAACGGAGTCCTCATAGATGTGCTTCTTGTTGTGTTTTTGGTCACTCTAATGAATCTTGTCCGAAGCAACCTAAGAAACCAGGTAAGCCCATGAATGAAAATCAATCTCGGAATAACTTGTACCAAGGCCGTTCGGTTAAGAAGACTCCTGTTATTGATGAGGATGGATACATAGGGTTCTATGGAAAAAAGGCTGCTAAGAAGAATGGGATCCAAGTTAACAAGCAAAAGTCAAAATTTGAGTGTCTAAGCCGAAGGGTGAGATCAAAGTAGGGAAGACCGCGAACAGGTTTGAATCTACTAATCCTTTTTGGTGTGCTGAACGAAGTGAATACAAAAGAGAAGGATGGGAGTAAAAAGGGAGGGGAGTAAAAACGAACGATTTTCTGCTAAAAGGTTCTCAGAAGCTGACCATCAACAAAGGGGCAAGCACTCCTAGCCAAATAGTTTCTGATGATTAGTCTTGCAGCCTGGAATATAAGGGGGTTGAACCGCCCTCTGAAACAAATGGAGGTTTGACAGATTGTGAAAGAGAATAATCTGAGCTTTTGTGCTATTTTAGAGTCTCATGTTGATGTGGGTAACCTTAGTAAAGTATGTAAGTCTGTTTTTCGTAATTAGGATTGGACTTCTAACAGAGGCCAATGTGACAAGGGTACTAGGATTATTATTGGTTGGAACCCGGATGTGTTTGATGTTATGGTTCTGAATCAAACTTCTCAGGTCATGCATGTTCAGGTTAGATTTAAGGTTGATAAAAAGATGATGTTTTGTTCGATAGTGTATGCGGCTAACTATTATGTATCCATAAGAGATCTATGGCAACAACTCTCTATGCATAGGGTGTTGGTTGGTAACCAACCTTGGATAATTATGGGTGACTTTAACTCGGCTCTTAATATTGAAGATAAATCCTTGGGAGCCTCTTCGATCTCGGCTGGTACGAGGGAGTTCCAGAATTATGTTGATGATATTGAGGTTTTTGATATCAATCGCTCGGGTCTTCACTTCACATGGAATCAAAAACCAAAGGAGGGTGTAGGCTTGCTTAAGAAAATTGATAGAGTGTTGGGGAATACACAATTTGTGGTTGAGTATCCTAGCTCGGTCGCTTATTTTCACCCGTACAGGTTGTCGGGTCACTGCCCTTGCATCCTTAAAATCCCTAAAGCGGAGGTGTGTAAACGTAAATCTTTTAAGTTCGCAAATTTTCTGATTCACAAGCCAGAATTTTTGGATATTGTTAAACGGTCTTGGGAGTTGAATGTCGATGGTGTGCACCAGTTCTGGGTCGTAAAGAAACTCAGGTTGCTAAAAGGTCCTCTTAGAGCTCTTCTTTTTAAACAGGGTAACTTGCATCGGAAGGTTAATGACCTTCGATCTAAATTGGATGGTATTCAAAGTCTCTTAGATGCTGACCCGTCCAATGTAGATCTACAGGCTGAAGAGTCCTCTCTAACGCGTGATTACCAGAAAGCTTCTTTGGATGAGGAACGGTTTATCAAGCAATAGTCAAAAGTGGATTGGTTACAAGCTGGAGATATGAACACGGCTTTTTTTCACTCGTCGCTTAAAACTAGGAATCATCGTAGTCGGATTGATGTAATCAAGGACTCGAGTGGCATTATATATGAAGGTGAGAATGTACAACATGCGCTAGTGCAACATTATGAAAAGTTTCTGGGTTGTGATGGCGATATATCCCTCTCTCCATCGGCTGAGTTTTTTTGTAATTCTTTGGATCCCGGAGTTGCTAGCCATATGGTGCGTCAGGTAACGGCTGATGAGGTTCTTAAGGCTATGTTTTCGATTGGTATTGACAAAGCCCCAGGGCCAGACGGGTATTCTTCAGCGTTTTTTAAGGGTGCTTGGTCGGTTATAGGGGAAGACGTGTCAAATGCTATTATTGACTTCTTTTCCACTAGTAAACTTTTGCGTGAATTAAACCATACTCTTATGGTGGATTGGATTATGATTTGTGTGTCTACGCCTACCTACTCTATCTATGTTAATGGCAATGTTCATGGATATTTTAGAGGTAAACGTGGGTTACGACAAGGGGACCCATTATCCCCTTACCTGTTTACGCTTGTAATGGAGATTCAAACGGGTATTCTACAACATGAGACCAGGATGGATTCCTCATTCAGATTTCATAACAAATGTGAGGAGATGTTGGCTCGACAAAGTGCATTATGGCGGCTCTCTCTAAGTTTTTTTGGGTAAAGGGTTACCCCGGTGATTCTATTAAAAATGCAACCGCAATTAAGTACAAGTAGTGAGGATATGTTCCACACTAGTTCATATACAGGACATGCCCCATATATGTAAAACAAAAAACCAAAGACCAATAACACCCCATATCCTAGTCTACTATACATCATGACACGACATCTAGTAGACAAACAATGCAAAAGAGCAACATGTCAGGTTTGGTCCCTAGCGTTCAAAAGAGCACGGTTTCTTTTGTAATGTCCCTCATCATGTGAAGAATGCTATTCTTAATGTTATGCCTTTCGTGGAAGGCTCCCTCCCGGTAAGATATTTGGGGGTTCCTCTTATATCCACAAGGCTTCTATATAAGGATTGTAGTGTCCTTGTTGAAAAATTAGAGAAGAGAATTTCGAACTGGAAGAACAAGCTGCTTTCTTTTGCGGGGCGGTTACAGCTTATCTTAGCAGTGCTATCTTCTATGCACATTTACTGGTCGTCGGTGTTTATCTTACCATCTCGGGTGATTCATGACCTTGAAGCTAGGATGCGTAATTTTTTGTGGAGTCAAGATAGCTCGTTTCAAAAAGGGAGGGCCAAGGTATCCTGGAATTCGGTTTGTACTCCAAAGTACGAAGGGGGTTTGGGTATTAGACGTATCGGTGATGTTTTTTTGGGTAAAGGGTTACCCCGGTGATTTTATATATTCACAAATATAAAACAAGTAGTGTAGAGAGCCTACACTAGTTCAATCATAGGACATGCCCTATGAAAGCAAACCAAGAAACAAACAACTCAAACAGAGCCAAACCACAATCAAAACCACTAGACTATAACTATCTAGAAAAGCAAAACACAACTACTGCCCTCTAACTAGCTGCCATCTTCCTTCATTTCGGCACTCTTTATCTCCCAGTCCCCTAGCAACCTTCGAACATTTGCACAATCTTTCAGCTTGGCTCCCATGAGTTTATATCGAACTTGTTGAGTGATGAGTTCACTTATCGCTTCCGGGGGCCGCAATTGATTCTTAAAAAGCCTAGCATTACGCTCCTGCCAAATGAAATAAGTAGTCGCTGCTACTAAAAGCCTCGCAACATAGTCCTTAGCTGCTTTAGACTTGACCCGATCATGCAGCCAATTGACAATTTCCTCCCACTTCGGCTGAACTAGCTCCATGCCAACTTTAGGTCTAACCAAACTCCACACTTGGGCCGAAAACTTGCATTCAAAAAACAAGTGATGATGAGAATCATGGTTCGCGTAACAAAGTAAACAACACAACATATTCATGTTCTTTCTTCGAGAAATATCCCAGCTCAATATTTTATCTTGCGTAAGAAGTTTTCGCTTCATAACCAGCCACATTAAGAAAGCATGACGCGGGATACATTGACTAAACCACACAATACCACACCAATTAACTGGATCTTCACGATGTCTAATCGAATCCCACACACGAGAAGACGAGAAATCAAGCTTATCATTCCCATGCCGCCACCAAAATTTATCAGATTTATTCGGTTGTAGAGAAACCCGATCAATCTGATCTAGAGCTGGGCAAACCTCCCTCCACGCGAGCGGCCATCCCCAACCATTATCCGAATAGACTTCGGACACCTTAGAATGCATATGAAAACCCGCATTTGCAATGAGACGAGGCGAGAAAAATTGCTCTAGAGGCCCTAACTCGCACCAATTATCAAACCAAGCTGAACTGTGAGAGCCATTCCCAATTTCGGTCCAAAAGTAGCTTCTCACCAACGGACGCAGCTGAAGAATTTTTCTCCAAGTCCAACAGCAGGCCGACGGCACCTTGCAGGCCCAAATACTTTTACCCCTTAGCCGATAAGCATGAACCAACGTATCGGTGATGTTAATAAAGCGCTCATGGCTACTCACGTATGGAGTGTTATTACTAAACGGAAGTCTCTTTGGGTTGAATGGGTGCATGATTATAAATTAAAAGGTAAGAGTTTCTGGATAGTCAAGGTTCCTACCAACTATTGTTGGAGCTGGAGAAAACTTCTTCAACTTCGGCCAGTGATAAGGAACCATTTGTGGACTACCCTTGGGGATGGGAGGTTAACATCTGCTTGGTATGATACTTGGTGTGCGTTAGGGCCGCTAGGTAATTTATTGTCGCCCAGAACTATTACGAGTGCGGATATTCATTCAGGGGGTGTTTGGCAATGGCCCACGGCCTGGAGGGATCTGTTCCCCGTGCTTATTCAGTTAGATCAGATATGTCCGATTGCAGATAAACGGGATATTGTTCAATGGCGGGTTGGGATGTATTAATGAGGTTTCGGCTTCAAGTATTTGGGATTCTATTCGGTATAGAGAGGAGGAGGTCGAATGGAGTAAGGTAGTCTGGTTTGCTCAATGCATACCGAGGCACTCTTTCTTATTGTGGCTGATTATAAGGAAGAAGTTACTCACTCAAGATATTATTCTTAATTGGGATCTCTCAAGGAGGAAAAACATGAATATGATGTGCTGCTTGCTTTGTTATGAGAACCATGATTCGCATAAACATCTATTTTTTAAATGCAAGTTCTCAACACAGGTATGGTCTATGGTTCGGCTAAAAGCGGGCATGGATAATGTTGACTCAAAGTGGGAGGATACTGTAGACTGGTTAATGGTCAGGAATCGATCTACGTTAGCGGCTGATTATGTAAGCAAACTCTTGGTGGCGGCTAGTGTGTGACAACCCTCAAAATTTCATGTATTCCGTACAATTTATTAATGATAATTAAAGTGCTTGACGACTGTGTGGAATTACTTAACTGCTCTCTGATTACTGTGTTATACTTACATGTACTTGTTAACATACTAATAGTGTACAGAAAAGTCACTAAATAGTCCCTTGTGTTTTCCTAAGTGTTAGAAATTAAAAGTGTTACAAAAATATATATAAAAGACACTTTACGGATTAATTAAGCACTTTAACGGAACAGTGCCAAACCGAACAACCGGACTTTACCCGGAACATAAAAATATTGCCAAACACATTGTTTTTACTTTTCTGAGCTAGTTAGGGTCCCCGAACACCCTAACACACCTTATATTATAACACACACACACACACTAATACACTAACTAAGCACTTTAAAACTAACTAGAATATAACTAGTTCCATTACATCCCAACCCTATACCCCCCCCCCTAATTGACGGTTACCATGGGGGTGACCTACCCTTGCTTGCTTTTGATTATTATATTTGTTAATGTTGGGCCATAAGAGGCATAATATATGATGGATAAAGAAGATAAGTGGATTATAAATAAACACACAAGGTCACCATTCTCTCACTTCCAACACTTAACACCAACAAGCTTCTTCTTCTCCTCCTTCCATACCCCACGGCCGCCACCACCATCCACACTACCACCACCGTCAGGTCTTTTTCAAGCCATTTTCATACACTCAAAGGTGCAAGGAGTCCTACAAACAAGCTTGGTGCACTCGGAAGTTCAAGAACCACTCTAGTTTTCTTTTATCCACCACTTTTACGCCTTGTTTCTCCCCTAGCCTTGTGCCATGGTTGTAAAAGTCCCGCCTAGGCTCCGAGTACTCCCCGAGTACTCGCTACAAGGTAGGCTGCCGAGGCACGAGTACTGGTCTCCCAGGCCAATTACTCCCCGAGTAATCTCCGCCTAAGCCGAGTACCTCCCGAGTACTCCCGAATCCGACTAGGGAGCGCCTAGCGACTTTTACAACCATGCCTTGTGCTAGTAGTAAGTCTTCTAAAACATCATCTTGTTCTTGATTTTAGTGGTTAATAGATGGTTGAATGATGAAATGATTAGAAACACTAATGAACATAATCTAAAGTCTTGAACATAAGTGTTAAAGGGTGGATAAAGAGAAGATATATGGGTAAATCATGTGGATCTTGTGTTGTTATGATTATTACATGTTGTTTGTTAGTAAAAGTAAGATGGATCGTCATCTAGACATACTAGTTCATGTTTAAGAACATGAACTAGTAAGATGTAAATGTTAGAATTATGAAGGATGATGAAACCATCCACCCATGAACTTGAAACTTGAGTAAATATATTTTTTCTTGAAAAATAAGGTTATAAATTTGTAGATCTAAAGATCTACAAGTGGTTTTTCGAAAGAACCAAGTGAAAAATACTAGTCTTGATAAAACCCGGATCTTGTATGAACTAAATACATTTTTAGTAAGTAAACAAGTGTATAAACACTTGTGTAGAAAGAAAATTCCACAAAGAAATATTTTCGGAAATCATGACTAGAAGTTGTGAAAATGCATATTCTTAAAAAATAAAGTTTTTAAGAAACTAATCTTATTTTTAAAGATAACAAGACTACTAAGCATGTTAGTAACTTACTACATATTTTTACAAACTTTCAAGTTCATGAGTTTGTGGTTTAGGGTTATTTTTGTCAAGATTAGTGAATAAAGATGATATATTGTTGGTTGGTAAATTGTTTGAATGATTTTTTACAAAAGAAAATGATATGCTAAAAGCATGGACACCTCCATTTACAGAGGAAACTCTGGCGAAATTTTTCTAGAAATACGACACTTAGAAATATTTTTCTAACAAATGTTTACAAATATATTTTTAAAGATTATTTTCCTAAATAAACTTCGCCATGATTTTTATTACAAAATACCAAGTGCCAGAGGTTGATTTTCGCAAATAAAATTGGATAAATATATATCTTATATTAGAACACTAGTGTGGATACTTGTTTATTTATGAGATAGTTATATTATACTAGGGTAAAATAATATAACTTGATAATATGTCTTGACATTTAAATAATGTGGTTTGTGGTAGAAAGTAATGAGTAAATAAACAGTACGTAGGATACGTGTTATGCATGAGAAACTAATTGTTATGTGTACCTCATTAGGACGTGCTTGATTTCCTGATTTACTTGAGTAATTAATCTAACCGAGCAAACCAAGGTGAGTTCACACACTTTCTAAGGCATGGGATTCCTGGTGGTTGGGAATGGGTAAATGAATTTAAAACGGAATCTACATATCCTCCTTGGGTAGGATATGTAAGGCCAACCTCCATAGGTAGGATGCCAATATTAATCCTGCGTATTCTCCTTGGGTAGAACTACGTACGTTCGTCCTCCTTGGGTAGGACAACAACCTTAAAACTTACTAAACAAAACTCTATCATGAAGTCCCTCAATTTATATCGACTTAATCGCCGAGGCCAATGGCGAGCGGGTCATTAGTTAATAGCGCTCTTAGGTTTAACAAACCTCACGCCGTGCAAGTCGGACGGGCGTGTACTAATGGACTATGGCAAATTGTCAGTGATGATAGACACTGATGTAGGGGACAACTTATTTGCGTTAGTAGTCAATATGGTACGGTCTAGTGGTTCACACGGGGAAACCCCCACTGATCATGGATATGGTTTGGGTAACAAAGAATGAACTAGTTAATCATGCTTTCAACTACGGGGTAACCCCCACGGCAATTACGCCAACGATAGACAAACCACGTTTTCAGAAAACAACTTAAAACTAATCAACCAACCGTGAACTCACTCAACTTTGTTGTTGACTCGTTGTTACATGCCTTACAGGTCGTTAAATGCTTGGAGCTTGCACGAGGAAGGAGTCATTGTGGGATACGGACTGTTATGTTCCGTGCTTAACATTTAAATCCTTATGAACTTATTAAGCTTACGCTTTGGACATTAAACTTATAAACTATGGACTTATGTTTTTCGGTTTTACTTTTAATGCTTCCGCTGTTTAAACTAAACTTTGTTAACTAGCTTTGGTCACCAATTGTATTGTGGTTGGTTTTATTTACTTAAATTCGTTGTTCAATATGATTGGTGGCTCGATCCTGGTCACGTCACGCCTCCAAGCGGTGGTACTCCGCATGGTGGATTTTGGGGGTGTGACATAGTGCTTATTTCATATGGCAGGAACGTAACTCTAGACTTTTCAAAAACCAGTTGAGACCTCCGGAGCAAGTTTATGAGGCGATTATCAAGACTGTTCGATACAAGCTTATGGGAGTGAAGATGAAGTGGACGGACAGAGGCGATTATCAAGACGTCTCTAGATTATAGTCTAGTGGTGTTTTTTTGTCAACTTGGTGTCTCTTGTTTAATTTGTTTACTTTCATGGGGCATATCTCATGATTGAGCTAGTGTAGACCCACTACACTACTTGTTTTGTTTGGTTGTGAATATATAGAATCACCGGTGGTATCTAGAGTCGCTTATATGATTGCATGCTTCATATGATATGAAATTTTCGGGTTTCGGGTTTGGGTAAAACCCTAAGGCCGAAATTTTCACCTTGGTTATCCCTTTGTTTTTCAAGATTATATTCTTACATGCATAAATGAATCTTGAAAAGTTATTTCATTTGGATGATTATTTTGTTTGGACAAAACCCCACATTTTTTGGTTTTTCATTCTTGACCGAAAAATTGTAGGTTGTAAAAGGGAACCATTGTGCTTCTTGAATTTTATATATTTGGATATATATATTTTGGTGTTCATAACCTAGCCATGACCTTGTGTCAATATGCTGAATGATTGTGTTTGTGATTTGTATTTAATTATTTGAATGGGTTGTAATAATTATTTAATTTTATTCTTCCATTTGTAAAGTTATGTGATTTATTTATCTTCATTTGGTATGTAAAATAAATAGATTAGGTGAATTTCATTTTACTAGAAAAATGTATTAGGATATTTTTTGTAAAAGAAGATGCACACAAAATTGTGTTTTTGGTTTTGGCCAATTTCGGGCCTAAAGAACTTCATAGTTCTTAACGGGACTTTTGCCCAATAACCAAAACACATTTTCGGAGTCCAAAAGAGTTTTGAGCTGAATTTAAAGACATTTTGGAAGCCCAAAGAAGGTGAAGAAATCACAACACAAGAAGAAAACTTGAAGAATTTGGATGCGGGATCAAGTGGGAGTTCAACGACACATTTCTTGTGTCAATATTCACCCTTTAGGAAGGACCTTTTGACACACCTGTTTCGGCTAACAAGTGTGCTCAAAATAGTTGGCTATGGTTATGCACCTATTGATATGTGTGTTGTGCTTGTGTGGTTGCTTATTTTATTGTTTGGATGATATTTGGATATGCATGTTTAACAAACTAATAATCAACAACAAGCTTAAAATTGGTTCTTTAAAAATCATTAAAATTGGTTAATAAAAGGTTATTAAAAATTAATGATTTTATAATAAAATGGGTTTTATTAAAAATAACCTTGAAAATTGGTTTTCACAAAAGTACCAAGAATTTGAAGGCATACAAACGAAAGATAGAGTATGGCTTTCTCTGGGCGACTTGGGCGATTTTGGAGACATCAACTGAAACCCTAATATGATCTTCTTCATTCCTCTTCTCGATTGCATCTGGTTAGTTTTAATTTGATTCAATCGTTGGTAGGGTTTCTGTGTATTAGGGTTTCGGCGATTAGACTTCTAGGCTGATTAGGGTTTGTGTTCTCAAACGGGTTTGACGGCTTGTGCGATCGAACCTGTTTTGGGTTTGCTACAATCCTAATAACATAATCGGGTTAAGGTTGCTTCTTCTTAATACCTGTTCGGCGAGTTGGGTAATTTGGCCGTTCTATTTCGGCACTCTGATCCAAGTTCAGTCCGATTCTGTATTAGGTGTTCGACAATTGTTGGTTTTCTTTCACCATGGATGATTCAGATGCAGATAACTCCAAGGTGTTTGCTACTAAAATTAAGAACATTGATGGTAAACCGTTTGAGCCAAAGAAAACATCACATATGCCTACGGTTTCAGAAGTGGGGAATAAGAAGGTAAGATTCATGTTACCGCTGAATGATACGGACTACGTTCTAGGCTGTTCTGATTCTCCAGATGAGGATTATGCAATGGTTTTTGACAAGCGAAAGGTAGCATTTGTGCTACCGCTAAATGATGTCAGTCCTGCCCGCCCTCGAAAACAGGAACAAGGCGATATTGCTCAAGTTCAACAGCAATCTTATGCGGATGTGGTCGAGCAGGTAGGTATTCAGCAGGCTGTTATTTCTGATCAGCATCAGAATGTTAAGGGAACAGATAGGAAGGCCAATGAGGCGGCGGATCAAGTTTCTAAAGTTAATTTTAGATCCCTAAAATCAGATGTCTTATTTGATGGTGTGGATGTAGTGCTGCCGATTGATTCTGTCCGCCAGGTTAATAACAGGTTAGCTAACACTCTTTATGGGTATTTTCTGGGGGATAGAATTGCATATCCAGTAGTTGATTACTTTGTGAGAACAAATTGGAAGAAACATGGTCTTCAGAAAACTATGATGAATGCAAATGGGTTCTTTTTCTTCAAGTTTGAAGACAGAAAGGGTATGGATGCTGTTCTTGAAGGGGGACCTTGGATGATCTGTAACAAACCTATGTTTCTCAACATTTGCTCCCCTACAAATACCCTTAAAAAAGAAGAGCTTAAAAAGGTTGCAGTTTGGGTTAAATTGCATGACGTCCCTCTAGTGGTGTATTCTGCTGATGGTTTAAGCATGCTGGCGTCCAAAATTGGGTCTCCTGTGCGCGTTGATTCGTATACAACTGATATGTGTAATGAGGCTTGGGGAAGGAGCAGTTATACTAGGGCTCTGATTGAAATATCGGCTGATCAGGAGTTGAAAGGGACTCTAACCATGGCTTTTCCTGAATTGGATGGAAACAAATATGTTACGGAGACTATTAGGGTGGAGTATGAATGGGATCCCCCGAGATGTGCTCAATGCTGTGTGTTTAGGCATGACTCTGAGGGATGCCCTAAACGTATTGGCCCAACATCCAAACCTCCTACTAACAGGCCGAAAGTAGATGAGGATGGTTTCACTGAAGTTAAGGCTAAGAAAAGTGCAAAGAAGAATGGCTTTCAAGTTAATAACCAAAAGCCCAAATTTGAGTATAGACCGGTTGATAGGAAGAAAAAGGCAGTTGCAAATCAGCAGGGTAGTACTTCTCCTAAAATTCAAACTCATAATCCGTTTTCTACTCTTGCTTCTGTTGGGGGAAATGGTGTTTCAATCCAAGGGAGAAAGAAAGGGGATAGACATGTTCATGAGGATTTAGATGAGGAAGAGGTTGAGGTTGAGGTTGTCTATGATGAAACCATTGACTTTATGACTTCGGGTACATATCCTTCGTCTTCAAGATCAGGGGCAAGCACCTCTTCTACAAAGTTCTCCAACGGATAGAGCGTCTTTGATTCATGTTAAGGGGCTGCAGTTTCGTGGCAACTTCATTTTTGATGATGGAGGATGAGGATTTTTGGTTATGTATTGTTTTGTCTACTAGATATCTTTTCATGATGTATAGTAGGCTAGGTTGATGTGATGTTATAGGTACTTTTATGTTTGTTGGCTTACATATATGGGGCATGTCCTGTATATGAACTAGTGTGGAACTCATCCTAGCTACTTGTACTTATTTGCGGTTGTTTATAATAGATTCACCGGGGTAACCCTTTACCCAAAAAAAAGAATTTGAATGCATGCAAATGTATGGTACATAAAGTTTTCTAAACTAGAATTTTGAAAACTCAAAATCCCTTTTATAAAACAAGTCAAACACCATCCTTTTATACAACACTCGAATTACTTGGGAACTCTTTGTGGGATAAAGGTCACCTAACCACATTTGAGGGAATTTGTATGTTTGAGGTGGGGTTACCATGTTTGTGGGATAAAGGTCAACCTAACCACTTATATGTGTAAACTCACGTGTGTGTGTAAGTTGGACGACTTGATTTGGAAACCATGAACTTAGGGTCACCGAAGCATGGGGAACAAAGGTGTTGATGGGATTAAACATGCCAACTAAACATAAAGATGTTTAACCAATCCCATATGGCTAGAAGTTGCAAAGGGTTGCAATTGTCAAACATTGACTACCTTGTTAATTTAAATAGAGGGATAAAGGTCACCTAACCGATATTTAAATGTAACTTTGGATTCTAGATTTTAATTATTAATTGTCTATGAGACATAAAAGGGTATTAATGATTAAAATATAATAATATCGAAAATACTAAAATTGAACCTTGTAAAATTTTGTAGATGGCCGCTAACAATATTACCCAAACCGTCCGTAACCTATCACTAAAAACAATCCTTGAAAAGGATCGTCTCAATCATAACACTTTATGGATCGATATCGAAACTTAAGAATTGTTCTCAAGTAAGAAGAGATATCCTAAGTGTTGAAAGATCCTAATCCCGATGAACATCTTATGGAAGATAAGGATGCCTATAACGATTGGATTAAGTATATCAAGGATACTATGCAAGCCTCTTGCCTCATGTTAGGAATTATGATTCCCGAGATTCAAAAGGATTTTGGACATCGTGAGCATACGAAATGATTACCCAATTATAGGAAATGTTCCTAAGGGTAGAACGCATCGAAACGGTTCGAGCACTTTATGCATGTCGAATGGAGGAAACCCAATCGGTCTCATCTTATGTCTTTAAGATAAAGGCCACATTGATCGCCTCGAAAGGCTCAATATGGGTAAATGGCTTTATCCATTCTAACGATCAATAAGGATGGCAACAAGGAAAGGGCATCACCCCGACACCAAAGCAAATGTTGCAAATGGTAACGGGAAATTCAAAGGTAAAAAGGAAAGAAAGACTAAAGCGAAACCACCGAAACCAAAATATAAGAAGGCAAAGGTTGCCACAAACGATCCATATTTGAGTATGGAGAGAGAGGACATTTAAATAGGAATTGTCCAACCTATCTCATGGAGTTGAAAAAAACAAGAGGGATGCTAGGCAAACCTCAGGTACAATCTTTATGATACATATTGACCTTAATGTTATTTCTTATAACACATGGGTATTAGATACCAGATGTGGAACTTATGTTTGCAATTTGTTGCAAAAGGTTCAAAAGAAATATGCATTACAAGAAAGGAGACTATGTTTTGAAACTTCCAAATGGTTTGGAAATGTTTTAAAATGTTTTGAATGCTCCTAGTTTGACTAAGAACATTATTCAAGTTTCCCTTATAAGATGATATGGTTTTGATTTAAAGTTTGTAAACAATGACATTTATATTTCGATGAATGACATGTTTTACTTTAAAGCTATGCTTTCAAATGGTATTTATGAATTGGTTCATAATAATACATCATTTGATAGTTCAATGTACCAAGCAATCACCAAGAAACTCAAAATGGATTTGAGTGAGACCTATCTTTGGCATTATCGCCTTGGTCATATAAACAGATGTCGCATGTAAAAACTTCGAAAGAATTATCTTTTGGAGACAAATGAAGTTAGTTCATTTGATACATTTGAATCTTGTTTAAAAGGTAAAATGACTAAGAAACCCTTTAGTGGGAAAGGGCAAGAGATTTATTAGGTATCATACATTCAAATGTATGTGATCCTTTTAAGCCAATGACTAGGAATGGTGAAAGATACTTCGTTACCTTTTACCAACGACTATAGTAGTTATGGTTATGTGGACTTGCTGAGACACAAAGTTGAAGTTTTGAAATGTTCAAAGCCTTCAAAAGGTAAAGTACTAAATCAACTCAATCAAAGTTTTTCATTCCGATAGAGGAGGAATCTAACTCTATTTGGATATGGTTCGATCTATGATAGCTAGGAGCGCATTATCTCTATCATTTTGGGGTTAGGCTTTGCTCTCCGCGGCCCGTACATTCAATCTGGCCTAAACCAAGAAAGTGGATAAGACACCTTTTGAAATATGGCATGTAAGGGCTCCATCATTATCATATTTAAAGATATGGGTTGTGATGCTTATGTGAAGCAATACACCCCAAACAAGTTAGAAGTACGATCCACTAAGTGTATCTTTGTAGGATATCCTAAAGATGGATTAGGATATTAATTCTACGATCCAACAGAGCAAAAGGTATTTGTTGCTCGAAAGGCTGAGTTCATGGAAGCTAAGTTCCTTGTGGAAGGAATTAGTAGAATAGTGGAACTTGATGAGGATCAAGAACCACAAGCCGATACACGTTTGGTTGATACTAGCACTCAACAAGAGGTTGTTGAAAACGATCAAGTGGTTGATCAATACACACAAAACGTTGGAAGATCTGGTAAAATTAGTAGTCCACCTGGAAGATATGGATTTATCATAGATGGATGCTACATGGTAGATTCAGGTGAATCAACCACATACCATGATGCAATGTCAAAATTTGATTGTCACAAATGGCTTGAAGCCATGAACGTAAAGATGCAGTCCATGTATGACAACCAAGTATAGGAATTGGTTGTAGCACCTCTTAACTCTAAAGTAGTTGGAAGTAAGTGGGTTTTCAGGAAGAAAACCGATATGCATGGTAACTTGGATACTTATAAAGCGAGACTTGTAGCAAAAGGTCTCACTCAAACTCAAGGGGTGATTATGAAGAGACCTTTTCGCCTGTGGCAATGCTAAAGTCAATAAGGATATTATTTTCCATACCTGCATAGTATGATAATGAGATTTGGCAAATGGATGTCAAAACGGCTTTCCTTAATGGATATTTTAAGGAAGATGTCTATATGGTTTAGCCTGAAGGTTTTGTCGATCCAAAACATCCTGACAAAGTATGCAAGTTAAAGAAATCAATCTATGGATTGAAACAAGCATCTGGAAGTTAGAATCACTGTCTTGATGAAGAGATTAGGGAATATGGATTCATCAAGAACGTCGATAAAGCTTGTGTATAAGAAGGCTAGTGGGAGCATTTTACTTTCTTAGTATTGTATGTCGATGACATTCTACTATTTGGAAATGATATTCCAACCATGGAAGGTGTAAAAACCTGGCTTGGAAGTTGTTCTTCCATTAAGGATCTTGGCGAAGTCGCCTATATTTTGGGAATAAAGATCTATAGGGATAGATCAAGGCGCTTGATAGGTTTAAACCAAAGTGCATACATTGATAAAGTCTTGAAAAGGTTCAAGATAGAGACCTCTATGAAAGGTTTGGTACCTATTCAAAGAGAGGACAATATTGAGTGCGTCTCAATGCCCAAGCTCAAAGGATGAGTGTGACATTTGTGCTTGTAATCATTGTGAACAATTCAGTTATCAATGAAATAAAGTTATTTGATCCCAATGTTTGTTTGTTTACGTTTGATGTTTTTCATGTTTTGGCTTTTATTGAATTTCAAACTCTATATCGCTTTCTGGAGGATTATACGCAAACTGGTGCGTAAACGTACTTAGTTTAACGCGACGAATACTCCGGATCATCAATTTATGCTTAACATACCTTAAATAACCTTTACATAAGTTAGAAATAAGTTTTGAAGGCTTTGGTATGGCAAAATCAAGTTTATTCGCTTATAGGGACTAAAATTGACAAACTGTGAAAATATGCCAATTTGAACTGTAACGAACATTCTAGAACATGGCCATAAGTTAAACACAACTTAAATATCCTTTACCTAACTTAGAAATAGGCTTTGAGGGGTTCGGTGTGCTAAAATAAACTTTAGGCTCATTCAGGGACTAAAAGCGTCAAAAAGTGCATAAGTTTGCATTTTCGCGCATAACTTACGTTCTGAATACATCTGGACATTCAAAAATTTAGGTAATCATTAAAATATTATGTTTTAGTGATTGGCTTGTCAAAAATCCATTCGTCGCGCAATTTGGACCGTTTTTGCGTCTGTTACGACTTCCGTCGTAATTAACCGAACAACACAATCGTACGGCCAAACGAACCGACATCCGGTATATTTTTGAGCATGTTTCATGTTCCCTATACTTTAACATCCTTGTAGAGCTTTAAAAATGGGTTTGAGGGGTGTTAGAAGTGCCAAAACACGACCATACTCGCACAGGGACCTAAACTGCCAAAACTGAAATTATGCTGGTCTGCAGGGTCCTTACGGACCGTATGGACCTGCTTACGGTCCGTAAGCAACCCCTCAGACAGTAGAAAGTGCATTCCAGCTATTTCCAGCTGTTACCCACCTTTGCACATGGTTTTGTTGAGTCTATGGGTTGGTTTAGGGCTCCCCTGGTTTTCTAAAACTATGGGCTCGATGTGTACGGCTAGGATTGAATCTCGGATAACGAGGAACGATTTTAACGGTTCTACTATACCTATAAATACCCCCTCCATGTTGCACCTCATTTCCTCACATTTGAATCTGATTCTACACTCTCTAAGTGGAAGTATATGCTTCGTACCTGAGAGTGAATCGGGTCAAATCTTGCGGGGACCTTCTGTAAGTATTCTTTTGCGTTTTTCGTTCATTTTAGCGTTAAAGTCAAACTGCGTTTGACTTTCTGCATTGACCAGTTTATGGTCAACGCAAAGTTTGTTTGAACTTCATAACGTGAGCGTAATCACGATGGTTATAGTCCCTAGTGACTATACCTACTGATTACCACGTTATCTAGGCTCAGTGACGAGTCGTAGTTTCGGCCCAAATGCGTTTTCTAGCGTATTTTGTAACCAAACTACTCTAGGGTATTAAAACCGTTTGTTTTAATACCAAACCTGTTTTCTAACTTTACTAAACATGTTCTAGCATGTTTAGCTCGTCGCGTTTAGAATTATGCTTGTCTAGGGTCGTAAAGGTAAGCGATCTAAACAATCGCTTATGCTTTCGAACCCGACCCATTTGGTCGATCTTTAGGATCCGACCAAACATATTAGGTGACCATAGTTGAATAGGGAATAACCTTCCGAGGTTATACCTTATGGTCACGTCGTTTAAGTAGTTGTATGATAAGTAGTTCTTATGCCTTAGGAAAATTTACCAAAATACCCTTTTTCGCCAAAATTCATTTTAAGCCTATGTAACATAACTTTTGACATATAAACTGATTTGGCAACAATATTAAACATGTTAAGGCATATCTTGCTTGTCATAGGGCAAGTTAGGCGTTCCAAACGCGTTTTACGCAAACGACGCGTTAAAGTGGAGTAAGTTACCTAAACGGGTCGTAACAGGTCAAAAGCACTTAGGATAAGTTTCGTTTTAGTATGTAGGCTTTGTCAAACCATATTACATAAGTTCTAACACTTATTTGGTTTACAAACTCTCGTACTACCCGATCCTCCGATAGGTCCGTTTATTAATGTAGATACCTATGTTAGGTGCCGTTTGAATCCGTGATCTTCTAGCTTTGCTTGGTGGATATCTAAGGTCTATTGAGCAATCTCAAGTGAGTACATAGTACCCCTCTTTTACTGTTTTTCAAACATTTTTGGGGTGAAACACATGTGCCTACTTGTTACTTTCATGCTTTCCATGTTTACACATCATATGCTTGTTATGTTCAATAGTACACTTATAGTACATGATTTCATTGTGTTTTTGCTATGTATGTCCTTTGTAGCATACTTATTACATCGTTTTACATTACATTTTATGCTATGTATGTCCATTGTGTGCATACTTAGTACATTGTTTTACATTACATTTCACGCTATGTATGTTCATTTGATTGCATACTTAGTACATTGTTTTCACATGCTTGGATTTTGGTATAACATTTGGTTGTTTAAATGGGACAAAAATACATTCATTAACATTGATCACGCCGTTCGTTAGTAGGTAGTGGTACCATAGGAATTAACAACTCCCATTCCTGACATCCTAGGTATGTTTGGATGAAAGGAATGACCGAATTCGATATACATAACTCAGATAAACCTTTAATTTGTTTAAAGGTTATCACCACAGTCGCAAGGCTTGAATGTATGCATTTACACAATATCGCATAGATGTTTGTATCAGTATAGCATGCATTTCCACAAAACATAACGTTGATTTAAACCACGTTTTACTTCAATACTTTGTTTTGTGCATTTTACCTATGGTTTAGTTGACGCATTTCACTTGCCATATATATCATTTTGATAACACATTACATGATTTACACTTGACACATAAACATTTTCGACATTGGTTATACATCACATGATTTACATTTTGACATAAACATTTTTCAATACATTTGGCAATTGGTTTAAACATAGACATTTTACATTGGTGGTTTGTTTGGGTAAGTGATTTAAGTAACGAGGCGTGTGTAATGTGGTACAAGTGTGACATCTGTGCTTGTGATATCATTTTACAAACTCTGAACAATACAATATTAATAAAACAGTGTGTTTTGATCCCAATGTTTGTCATTTATGTTTGGTTTTGTGCCCATGTTGATTTTTGATCGATTTTGAACTCTATATCGTTTTCTGGAAAGTTATACGCAAACTGATGCGTAAACACGATCAGTTTAACGCAACAAACACTCCGGAACATCATCATAAACTTAACATACCTTAAATAACCTTTACATAACTTAGAAATAAGTTTTAAAGGCTTTGGTATGGCAAAAACAAGTTTATTCGCTCTCAGGGACTATTTGCGTCAACTTGCGAAAGTCTGCTGTTTCGTAAGGAAACTTACAGTCCGGAACTTGATCATAAGTTAAACATACCATAAATAACCTAAACATAGCTTAGAAATAAGTTTTGATAGGTTCGGTGTGCGAAAACATGCTTACATGATCTTTCAGGGACTAAAAGTGTCAAAAACGGCGTAAGTTTGCATTTTCGCGCATATCTTACGTTCTGGACACATCTGGACATCCAAAATTTTTGTGCACACTAAAATATTTTTATTTTAGTGATCGGCATGCAAAAATTCCATTCGTCGCTTAATTTGGTTCGTTTTCGCATCCGTTTGAGTTTCGTCGTAAATAACCGAACAACGCGATCGTACGACCAAACGAACCGACATCCGTGATGTTTTCGAGCATATTTCAGGTCCCCTATGCTTTAACTTCATTTTAGAGCCTTGAAATGAGGTTAACGGGGTTTAAACGCATCGAAAAAAGGCTTTAAACACGTGCAGGGACCATTTCTGTCAATTTTGAAACTTTGCTGAACCTGATACATGCTAGCGTAGCGCGAGCCCTAAGGCCTATGCCCTAGCGCTACGCGAGTGCCTCATCTGGGCAGAATGTTCATTTTCAGCAACAGTTTGCAAATTCAGGGGATGTTTGTGCAATTTCTTTGTGTGGTGGGCAAGTTTGTGTGTTCACCAAGGCTTCTAATCAGCTTGTAACACATGTATGGCTAGGATTAATGCTTAATAACCAAGCAAAACACTTGTGATGATCCTATTAACTCACCACAAGTATAAATAGCCATCCAAACTCCTTCATTCTTTGCTCATTTCTTCTCATTCTCTCTTCACATCTGCTTTGGAGCTCTCTCTCAAGCATTTGGGACTTTGTCTTCTTGTAGAAAAGATAGCAAGGACCTTAAGTGAGCATTCTTTCATTCTTTTTATTTCCTTTTTCCTTTTGTAGTGCAGAAAGTCAAACAGTTTGGCCAACAGTTTGACTTTCGGTTTTGACCATCAATTGGTCAAGTCAAAGTTCAATTGAACTTTGAAACGTGATTGTAATCACGATAGTTATAATCCTTCGCGGTTATAGCTGCTGATTACCACGTTAGCTAGTTGTAGTGTCCAGTCAAAGTTTCGGTCAACATGCGTTTTAGCACGCATTTTGCAACGAAACTACTTTAGGGTATCAAAACACTTTGTTTTGATACCAAATCAGTAGGTTAGACATGTTTTGACATGTCTAACTCGACACTATTAGTTTGTGCTTGTTTAGGGTCGTAAGGTAAGCGGTCTAAACAACCGCTTATACTTTCGAACCCGACCCGTTTGGTCGATCTTTAGGATCCGACCAAGCTTAGTTAGTGATCATAGTTTCATAGGGAATAACCACTGAGGTTATAACCTTATGATCACCTAGGATTGGTTAGTCATATGCTTGTTAGCTTGTATGCCCATAGGAAATGACCAAAATGCCCTTTTGAAGCTAAAATCCGTATTTTGACTATGTGAACATATTTTTAACATATAATCTGATTTAGTAACATGTTTAGGGATAATTGGGCATGTAAGACTTGGCATAGCACATAGTTAACCATCCGAACATAGTTTTACGCTAACGACGCCTTATAGTAGCTTATGTTACCATAATGTGTCGAAACGGGTCAAAAGCACTTAGGTAGGCTTTCCAATCAGAATGTAGGGCCTATTAAATCATACCATATGAGTTCAATTACTCATTTGATTTATAGAACCTCATTCTATCCTATCTCCCGATTTAGGAGCCGTTTATTAACATAGTTACCTATACTAGGTGCCGGTTGATTTCCGTGATACTTGGAGCTTAAATTGGTCTTATTCTCAAGACTAATTAGCAATCCCAAGTGAGTACATAGTTCCCCTCTTTTACCGTTTTCAAATATTTTGGGGTGATACACATGTACATACATGTTACTTTTGTGCATTTCATGCTTTTATGACATAAACATGCTAGTTTCACCTAGTACATATATAGTACATGCTTTCCATTGTGTTTTGCTATGTATGTCAAGCATGCTAGCACATTGATTTGTTACACATTTGTTGCATATGTTTACTTAGCATATGTAGCACATTGTTTTACATGACGTTTCTGCTATGTATGTTTACTGAGCATGCTAGCACATTGTTTTACATGAACATTTCTACTAGGCATGTTTACTTAGCATTCCTAGTACATGGTTTTCACATGCTACATTGGTTATGACATTTGGTATGTTCAATCGGGACAATAATACATTCATTAACATTAGCTACGCCGCTCGGACTTATGTAATGGTACCATAGGAATTGACAACTCCCGTTTCCGACTTCCTGGGTTTGTTTGGAAGTTGGGGATGACAGAATCCGACTACATAACTTTAGATGAACCTTTAATTCGTTTAAGGGTTTGTCGCCACAGTCTTTTTTTTTTGGGTAAAGGGATTTGGTTTGTCGCCACAGTCTCAAGGCTTGAATGTATGCGATTAACATTACTGCATAAATGTTTGTAATCATAAAGCATTGTTTTTCTGCAAAGCATAACATTTGATTTAAACTTAGGTTTATTCAAAAACATGTTTTGTACATTTTCTATGGGGTTGGGTAACTTCTAGTTATTCACCATACATGACATTTGTTTTCACATTAGACATCATTACATAGTTAAGTAGAGGATTTCCTACTTGCTATGCATTTCATTGGTTTTACATGATACACATGGTATTGTACATGGTTTACACATACACATATTGACATGGAACAAGACATTTTGGTTGGTTATTGATAAGTGACTTATGTAACGGGGCTATGTGTTATATGATAAAAGCATGGTGGATACGCCGCTGGTACTTCCTATATATAAGTGCTTTTATCGTATTATACATCGTTGCGTTATATAAAGCACTTGGGCAACACATGAAACATTTCATACATAAACATGACATTGTTTTACAAATTACATATTTTATACAAATTCACTTTTACTTGGTTATTCATTTAACCATGCATTATCATTTCTTCATCATTTGATTTTCATTGATTTTCACATAGTTTTACAAAGGAAAACATTTTACAAGGTTCATGACTACATTTTATTAAACTCTCCTTTCAAATACAAGTCATGAATCTGCATAAACAAAACCTATGTATCTCACAGGCATTTTTATGCTGACGTACCTATTTTTACATGTGTTTCAGGTGCTAATACATGATGATGCTTGTGCTTCACTTAGGCGGACTCGGGCCTTAGTGACTTAAAAGACAGTTATTATGTTAGTTTAGTTTGAACTCAAAGACAATGTAACTTTAAATTTTAATAATACATAACTTTAATTGCCATGGTTGTTGAAACAATAATTCTGTCGCCACTCACCTCCCCGGCGTTTCCGCCGCGGTTTGTTGTTTTACGCGGCCGGGGTGTGACAGAAGAGTTGGTATCAGAGCCAATGGTTATAGGGAATTAGGTTATTAGCAATGCTTTGACCTAGACTATAACTTTCTAGGACCCTAACACAAGTTTACTTGTGTTTAGATTTTAAAACAATACCCGTCACCTATCCTTAGGTGATTACCAAAACTTGAACACAATATTCCAAAACGATTTTGAAATCAATCATCTATCCTTAGATGATTTCTTTTGGTCTTGTACCTTCCAAATTTTCAAAATCTCGTCAAAGTTTTGGGTCTAAATAATGTGAACACGTGCAAACTGGAAGAGTGAATGCCTGTACCCTGAGTTTTCTGTCTAAGGCTAGAGTGTTCGTACAAATCCGCAGTATCGGACCAGTCACTCTTACCTGGGAACTCTTGGGGTGAGTGTTCACTTATAGGCGAGCATGTCTTCGGTAATACATTATTATGACTCATTTACTTTGATTTGTCACTGTGTGTTGTTTGTTTGCTTTGTGGTAACAAACAAATGACCACATTCCTTGGTTTTTTTTTTTGTCGATTTTTTTGTTATCTCATTTTCATCACATCATCTCACTCGTTTTCTCTCATGTTTCCTCTTTTAGAATGCCTCCTCGACGTAACGTTCAGCAACCTGATGCCGAACTGGCAGCTATTATAGCACAGCAGATGGCTGCTATGCTACCCGGTCTCATAACTCAAATAAACCAAGCCACCAATAACAATGTTAATGCACCTGCTCCGTGCAACTTTAAACAGTTTAACTCGGCTAAACCGCTCAAGTTTAGTGGTACTGAAGGAGCAACTGGGCTTCTCCAGTGGTTTGAGAGTCTTGAGAGCACGTTTCGCCATGTTCAGTGTCCGAACAATCGTAAAGTCGAGTTTGCCTCGAGTGTATTTCAAAAGAGGGCCCTTACCTGGTGGAATGGGGTAATGAGAGATAGAGGTGCTGATGTTGCTTTGGGTCAGACTTGGGAGGAACTCAGGACTCTCATGATGAGAGAATTTTGTCCTCGACATGAGCAGAGGGCACTCGAAGATGAGTTCAATGATCTGAAGCAAGTCAGTGGTGAACACCGGGCTTACACTGACAGATATGAGGAGTTAAGCTTGCTCTGTCCGACTATGGTCACGCCTTTGGATAAGGCTATTGAGAGGTACATAGACGGTTTGCCAGATTCTGTTCAGGATATTGTAACTGGCAGTCACCCTACTACCGTCCGACAGGCCATTGAGCTAGCTGCTACCCTTACTGAATCCCAAATCAAGAAGGGTAAACTCCACAGGAAAGGTGACAAGAAGCAGAAACAGTCTGATAGCGCCAAGGAGAGTAAGGGCAAGAAGGCTGCTGAGTCTTCAAAGAAATCTAGGAAGCGTAAGGCTTCCAAGAATTTCGCGGTCACTGCTCATACTAACCAGGCTGCTACCAATCAGGCAGCACAGAATCAGACTGCACAACCTGCTGCCAAGAGGCAGTATGCGGGAAATGCACCTCTGTGCAACAGATGTAACAGCCACCACCAGCCACAGATGCAATGCCGTATCTGCACGAATTGTGGCAAGTCTGGTCATCTTGCAAACACCTGCCGCTTTGCTCCTAATCAGAATCAGGCAGCTCAAAATCCAACAGTACAAAACCCAGCCCAGAATCCTGCACGACCTCACTTTCCGCCTGGTTCATGTTTCAACTGTGGGGATCTGACCCACTATAGGAACAATTGCCCGAGGTTGGCAAATGCAAATCAGGCACCAGCTCGTGGTAGAGCTTTTAATCTGAATGCAAATGAGGCGCGTGCGGATAACGAAGTGGTGAACGGTACGTTCCTTGTTAACAACCATCCTGCTGCTGTTCTATTTGATTCGGGTGCCGATAAGAGTTTTGTGTCCTTAGCATTTGAGCCTTTACTTGCGATGACTAGAACAAAACTAGGAAAGCCCTTGACAGTAGAAGTAGCTAGTGGTGAACCTGTTGTCCTCGACTCTGTTCTTCGAAATTGCCAGTTGAATCTCAATGACCATCTTTTCCCTATCGACCTCACACCGATGCAACTCGGGAGCTTCGACATTATAGTTGGAATGGATTGGTTATCCAAGTACCATGCTGAGGTAGTATGTTTTGAGAAGTTGGTTCGTATACCACTTTCGACTGGTGAGATCTTAGAAGTTCATGGGGAGAAACCCGTTAAACTCATGTCATGTACCCAAGCCCGCAAATATCTACGCAAGAAGTATGTTGCTTTCTTGGCACATGTCGTAGAGGATAAAGGCAAGGGTAAGACAACCCAAGATATCCCTGTTGTTCGGGATTATCCAGAGGTATTTCCTGAAGAATTACCTGGTTTACCCCCTGTGCGCCAAGTTGAGTTCCGCATTGATCTTGTGCCTGGCGCTAATCCCATTGCTAAGTCACCTTATCGTCTTGCACCGTCTGAGATGCAAGAGTTGTCTAAGCAGCTTCAGGAGCTTTCTGACAAAGGATTCATCCGTCCAAGCTTTTCCCCTTGGGGCGCTCCTGTCCTATTTGTGAAAAAGAAAGATGGATCTTTTAGGATGTGTATCGATTACCGTGAGCTTAACAAGCTTACCATCAAGAATCGATATCCCCTACCTCGCATTGATGATCTCTTTGATCAGCTTCAGGGTGCTACTTGCTTTTCAAAGATTGATCTACGTTCTGGGTATCATCAACTTCGAGTTCTCGAAGAAGATATTCCCAAGACAGCTTTTCGTACCAGATATGGTCATTATGAGTTTACTGTTATGCCTTTCGGTTTAACAAATGCTCCTGCTGTTTTCATGGACTTGATGAATAGGGTTTGTAAGCCTTATTTGGACAAGTTCATTATCGTCTTCATTGATGATATTTTGATCTATTCTAAGACTCGTGCGGATCACGAGCAACATCTTCGTCTTACAATGGAGCTCCTAAAGAAAGAACAGCTTTTCGCCAAATTCTCCAAGTGCGAATTCTGGCTTAAGGAAGTTCAATTTTTGGGGCACATCGTCAACGAACAAGGTATACATGTAGATCCCGCCAAAATCAGTGCGATTAAGGACTGGGATACTCCTACTACTCCTACCGAGGTTCGTTCATTTCTTGGTCTCGCGGGTTACTACCGCCGTTTCATAGAAAACTTCTCCAAGATTGCGGTTCCTCTCACTGCTTTAACTCAGAAAGGCAAACCTTTTGAGTGGGGATCCAAACAGGAAGAAGCTTTCCAGACCTTGAAACAGAAGCTTTGTGATGCACCTATTCTATCTTTGCCCGAGGGTAATGACGATTTTGTCGTGTACTGTGATGCATCCAACTTAGGCCTAGGCTGTGTTCTTATGCAAAGAAACAAAGTTATAGCCTATGCATCAAGACAGCTGAAAGTGCACGAGAAAAACTACACAACTCATGATCTTGAGTTAGGTGCAGTAGTCTTTGCTCTCAAAATCTGGAGACACTACCTTTACGGTACAAAGTGTGTAGTGTTTACTGACCACAAGAGTCTCCAACATATCTTCAATCAGAAAGAACTAAACATGAGGCAACGACGTTGGGTTGAACTCCTAAACGACTACGATTGCGAAATTCGCTACCATCCTGGTAAAGCGAATGTCGTGGCTGACGCATTAAGTCGTAAGGAACGTGTCAAGCTTCACTGTGTTCAGGTTCGATCTGACATTCAATCTCGCATAATTCAGGCTCAACATACTTGTGTGGCACAAGACTTGATGGGTAAAGAGTTACCATGTCATACTAATCCTGAGCTTGAACTGAGAGATTTTGGGATTTTCTATTACATGGGCCGTTTGTGGGTCCCAAGTATAGACGATCTTCGCACCTTGCTTATGGATGAAGCTCACAAGTCTCGTTATTCTATTCATCCTGGTGCAGACAAAATGTATAAGGATCTTCGAACCCAGTACTGGTGGCCGGGTATGAAGAAAGACATTGCCTTATATGTTTCAAAATGCCTTACTTGTCTTAAGGTTAAGGCAGAACATCAACATCCCTCTGGATTATTAGAGCAACCAGAGATTCCGGTTTGGAAATGGGAAAACATTTCTATGGATCTCATTACCAAGTTACCGCGCACTAAGAAGGGTCATGACGCCATTTGGGTTGTTGTTGATCGTCTTACAAAGACAGCACACTTCTTGCCAATCCGTGAGAGTCTATCTGCTGACGATCTTGCCAAGATATATGTTGATGAGATTGTATCTCGACATGGTGTTCCTTTGAACATTATATCAGACAGAGATGCTCGATTCTCGTCTCGCTTTTGGAGAACCATGCAATCTGCCATGGGTACTCAACTTCATTTAAGCTCAGCATACCATCCGCAGACAGATGGTCAATCTGAGAGAACAATCCAGACACTGGAGGATATGCTTAGAGCGTGTGTGATTGACTTTGGTGGTAGTTGGGATTCGCATCTACCTTTGATCGAATTCTCTTACAACAACAGTTATCACTCTAGCATCAATATGGCTCCTTTTGAAGCTTTATACGGTCGAAAATGTCGTTCACCGGTCTGCTGGAATGAGATAGGTGAAGCTCAGCTTACTGGACCTGAACTCATTCTAGAGACTACAGATAAGGTCAAGAAGATTCGTGAAAACCTTCAGACAGCTAGAAGCCGTCAGAAGTGTTACGCGGATCGACGACGCAAGCCCTTGGAATTCCAAGTTGGTGATCACGTCCTACTCAAGGTGGATTAGATTTGGGAAGAAAGGAAAACTTGCACCTCGTTATGTTGGACCATTCAAGATCGTTGAAAGAATCGGAAAAGTAGCCTACAGATTAGAGCTACCTCCTGAACTCGGAAATGTTCATCCAACATTCCACGTGTCCAATCTCAGAAAGTGTTTAGCTGATGAGAACCTCCACATACCACTTGATGAAATTCGTGTTGATAATACAATGCACTTCGTTGAGAAACCTGTGGAGATAGTGGACCGTTCGTTTAAACAATTGAAAGGCAAGCGGATTAAATTGGTCAAAGTTCGCTGGGAATCTAAACGTGGCCCAGAGTTTACTTGGGAATGTGAAGATCAGATGAAAGCGAAATATCCGCATCTATTCTCACAAGTTTCCTCAAAATAAATTTCGGGACGAAATTTCCTGAAGTAGGGGAGACTGTGACATCTGTGCTTGTGATATCATTTTACAAACTCTGAACAATACAATATTAATAAAACAGTGTGTTTTGATCCCAATGTTTGTCATTTATGTTTGGTTTTGTGCCCATGTTGATTTTTGATCGATTTTGAACTCTATATCGTTTTCTGGAAAGTTATACGCAAACTGATGCGTAAACACGATCAGTTTAACGCAACAAACACTCCGGAACATCATCATAAACTTAACATACCTTAAATAACCTTTACATAACTTAGAAATAAGTTTTAAAGGCTTTGGTATGGCAAAAACAAGTTTATTCGCTCTCAGGGACTATTTGCGTCAACTTGCGAAAGTCTGCCGTTTCGTAAGGAAACTTACAGTCCGGAACTTGATCATAAGTTAAACATACCATAAATAACCTAAACATAGCTTAGAAATAAGTTTTGATAGGTTCGGTGTGCGAAAACATGCTTACATGATCTTTCAGGGACTAAAAGTGTCAAAAACGGCGTAAGTTTGCATTTTCGCGCATATCTTACGTTCTGGACACATCTGGACATCCAAAATTTTTGTGCACACTAAAATATTTTTATTTTAGTGATCGGCATGCAAAAATTCCATTCGTCGCTTAATTTGGTTCGTTTTCGCATCCGTTTGAGTTTCGTCGTAAATAACCGAACAACGCGACCGTACGACCAAACGAACCGACATCCGTGATGTTTTCGAGCATATTTCAGGTCCCCTATGCTTTAACTTCATTTTAGAGCCTTGAAATGAGGTTAACGGGGTTTAAACGCATCGAAAAAAGGCTTTAAACACGTGCAGGGACCATTTCTGTCAATTTTGAAACTTTGCTGAACCTGATACATGCTAGCGTAGCGCGAGCCCTAAGGCCTATGCCCTAGCGCTACGCGAGTGCCTCATCTGGGCAGAATGTTCATTTTCAGCAACAGTTTGCAAATTCAGGGGATGTTTGTGCAATTTCTTTGTGTGGTGGGCAAGTTTGTGTGTTCACCAAGGCTTCTAATCAGCTTGTAACACATGTATGGCTAGGATTAATGCTTAATAACCAAGCAAAACACTTGTGATGATCCTATTAACTCACCACAAGTATAAATAGCCATCCAAACTCCTTCATTCTTTGCTCATTTCTTCTCATTCTCTCTTCACATCTGCTTTGGAGCTCTCTCTCAAGCATTTGGGACTTTGTCTTCTTGTAGAAAAGATAGCAAGGACCTTAAGTGAGCATTCTTTCATTCTTTTTATTTCCTTTTTCCTTTTGTAGTGCAGAAAGTCAAACAGTTTGGCCAACAGTTTGACTTTCGGTTTTGACCATCAATTGGTCAAGTCAAAGTTCAATTGAACTTTGAAACGTGATTGTAATCACGATAGTTATAATCCTTCGCGGTTATAGCTGCTGATTACCACGTTAGCTAGTTGTAGTGTCCAGTCAAAGTTTCGGTCAACATGCGTTTTAGCACGCATTTTGCAACGAAACTACTTTAGGGTATCAAAACACTTTGTTTTGATACCAAATCAGTAGGTTAGACATGTTTTGACATGTCTAACTCGACACTATTAGTTTGTGCTTGTTTAGGGTCGTAAGGTAAGCGGTCTAAACAACCGCTTATACTTTCGAACCCGACCCGTTTGGTCGATCTTTAGGATCCGACCAAGCTTAGTTAGTGATCATAGTTTCATAGGGAATAACCACTGAGGTTATAACCTTATGATCACCTAGGATTGGTTAGTCATATGCTTGTTAGCTTGTATGCCCATAGGAAATGACCAAAATGCCCTTTTGAAGCTAAAATCCGTATTTTGACTATGTGAACATATTTTTAACATATAATCTGATTTAGTAACATGTTTAGGGATAATTGGGCATGTAAGACTTGGCATAGCACATAGTTAACCATCCGAACATAGTTTTACGCTAACGACGCCTTATAGTAGCTTATGTTACCATAATGTGTCGAAACGGGTCAAAAGCACTTAGGTAGGCTTTCCAATCAGAATGTAGGGCCTATTAAATCATACCATATGAGTTCAATTACTCATTTGATTTATAGAACCTCATTCTATCCTATCTCCCGATTTAGGAGCCGTTTATTAACATAGTTACCTATACTAGGTGCCGGTTGATTTCCGTGATACTTGGAGCTTAAATTGGTCTTATTCTCAAGACTAATTAGCAATCCCAAGTGAGTACATAGTTCCCCTCTTTTACCGTTTTCAAATATTTTGGGGTGATACACATGTACATACATGTTACTTTTGTGCATTTCATGCTTTTATGACATAAACATGCTAGTTTCACCTAGTACATATATAGTACATGCTTTCCATTGTGTTTTGCTATGTATGTCAAGCATGCTAGCACATTGATTTGTTACACATTTGTTGCATATGTTTACTTAGCATATGTAGCACATTGTTTTACATGACGTTTCTGCTATGTATGTTTACTGAGCATGCTAGCACATTGTTTTACATGAACATTTCTACTAGGCATGTTTACTTAGCATTCCTAGTACATGGTTTTCACATGCTACATTGGTTATGACATTTGGTATGTTCAATCGGGACAATAATACATTCATTAACATTAGCTACGCCGCTCGGACTTATGTAATGGTACCATAGGAATTGACAACTCCCGTTTCCGACTTCCTGGGTTTGTTTGGAAGTTGGGGATGACAGAATCCGACTATATAACTTTAGATGAACCTTTAATTCGTTTAAGGGTTTGTCGCCACAGTGTCAAGGCTTGAATGTATGCGATTAACATTACTGCATAAATGTTTGTAATCATAAAGCATTGTTTTTCTGCAAAGCATAACATTTGATTTAAACTTAGGTTTATTCAAAAACATGTTTTGTACATTTTCTATGGGGTTGGGTAACTTCTAGTTATTCACCATACATGACATTTGTTTTCACATTAGACATCATTACATAGTTAAGTAGAGGATTTCCTACTTGCTATGCATTTCATTGGTTTTACATGATACACATGATATTGTACATGGTTTACACATACACATATTGACATGGAACAAGACATTTTGGTTGGTTATTGATAAGTGACTTATGTAACGGGGCTATGTGTTATATGATAAAAGCATGGTGGATACGCCGCTGGTACTTCCTATATATAAGTGCTTTTATCGTATTATACATCGTTGCGTTATATAAAGCACTTGGGCAACACATGAAACATTTCATACATAAACATGACATTGTTTTACAAATTACATATTTTATACAAATTCACTTTTACTTGGTTATTCATTTAACCATGCATTATCATTTCTTCATCATTTGATTTTCATTGATTTTCACATAGTTTTACAAAGGAAAACATTTTACAAGGTTCATGACTACATTTTATTAAACTCTCCTTTCAAATACAAGTCATGAATCTGCATAAACAAAACCTATGTATCTCACAGGCATTTTTATGCTGACGTACCTATTTTTACATGTGTTTCAGGTGCTAATACATGATGATGCTTGTGCTTCACTTAGGCGGACTCGGGCCTTAGTGTCACACCCCCAAAATATCACCTAGGGAGTGTCCCTGTTAGGCGTGTGACCCACTAGCAGCAAGCCACCAATTACATTGAATCCATAAGTTTAAAATAAAGTTTCATCATTTAATATTAAAATCCAAACATAAGTTATTCGAAACCAGCATATTCAGCGGAAGCGTTAACGTATCACAATATAAACATTTTCGACACAAATGTAAGAACCAATGTTCAATAAATAAAACCAATCAGTGTGAACCATGACCACTCATGCCCTCCAGCCAGCAAGTTCCTGTTCCAAGATACCTAACGACCTGCGAGCATGTAACAAGTGTATCAGACAAAGCTGGCGAGTTCACAGTTTTAGAAAACGTTTGTTACCAGTTGTATGTAAAGCAGTTCAATAACCAATGCAAGTAATATTGTTAATATCTCAATTCCGAACAATGACGGCTCCTGAAATACACGACTGCCCTTCCCACGTACTCCTATCTAGTACTGGGCCAGACTGGGTCATTAGTTCACCTCCGTCCTCTACAGGAGCGGTGTGAGGGTGCCAAACCTAAGTAGCGCTACTAACTAATACCCGATGAGGGACTTACAAAAGATGATAGGTGAGAATATTAATCAATATACCCGTTTTTACCCAAAGACTTATCCCCCTATGGGATACCCACTGACTGTCCCCAACCACTGGGACACATGCTCGAATGTAGTGAACTCACCTTTGATTGCTCGGCATGTTACGTTATGTTATTCACAGCTGATCAATCAAATTCCTAACATGGTTACCAACGATAATCAGTTTCGCATGCAATTAAACCACAATTTCTACGTATATAGCCAACAAGTTTTGTACAGACAGTGGTGTTAATTATTTTACATGTTGTAACAGCAATTCACGTATTCATTGCATTCACCGCATACACGTAGTAACATACGAGGAACACACAATGTTCATTGAATCATCACAGTATTTCATACAACATAACAGCCGGTTATCATCATGAAATCCCACAATAAGTAGTTTGTTCACTCACAAGTCCATATCACAAATTCATAATTCATATGTCACGTAACAATCATATTTCGTTGTGTTTACCCACATGGTGCACAATATAAATAAGCTAATGGCCTAGCAAGGATTATAACACTTAAACTTCTCACGTACAAACCATAATCCTTTCGTGGCCCAGTCAAGTTATAATATGTACGGCCCAAAACTAACATCCGTTTAGAAAGTGGCCCAACAAACGGAGCCGTGTGTGTGTGCGGCCCATTTGAACCCAGCCCGCTCGGACTGCACAGTTGCCCCCACCCCGCAACAGTGCGAGCCTGATGTCGTTAGGTGGGCCTGTGGTTTACTTGGCCCGGTTAATAGGTAAGACCCAACATATATATAATAACTAACCCAAACAGTATGATTATGCAACCCTAAACTACTAACTCATCTTTATTATCAACATCCACTTTATCAACACGTTTCCGATTTAGCATTAACGTGTAATCGAGGCACTTATAATACACATATTTGTAATCATTATCCGATTATTACTTGCTTAACATACAAACCGAACCTCTTTTTCTTTTGCAATGGCTTCTCTCTGGCGATTTTGGCGATTTTGGCAGCCCCTCTAAAACCCTAGCTTGTTCTTGATCTTCGTCCCTAATCTCAATCGATCTGGGTTAGGTATTGGGGTGTTGTCGTTCCTTCTGAGTAGGGTTCTAGACTTCAATCCTGGTTTCTAATCTTTTGAAGTTGTTGTTAGGGTTTTTTTCTTTTCGTTTCGTTTTCTGCTAGGGTTCTGCCGATTGTTCTTAATTGCCGTAGGTTTTGTTACTCTGGTGTTTTTTCTGCGTTGCATGTTTATTTCTTCTGGTTCTTTTTACTATCGTATGCATGGAGTATAATCGTGATAACAGTTTAGAGGATCTAGGGTTTCGATCTTTTTCGGAAAGGATGCATGAGGATGTTTTCATTACGTCAAAGGGTTCAATTAATGTTCAGGATATGCGTCAAAACTCTTCTTCGATGAACAAACCTGTGCGGATTGATGGGATTCCATTGATACCTCGTCGAGGTGTTGGGCCGAAGGATCCTAAGGTCATCAATGTTATTGATGAACTTCAGAAAATCACGGTCCCAGTTCATCCGGATACAAGTGGCTCTAGCAGCCAGGAGACGCAACATGGATTTTCTTCAGGACCGATTCAGGAGGAGCCGGTTTCATATGCTGAAAAGCTCATGTCACAGAATCGTAATAAAAGAGAGGTTAATTTCAGGTTTATGCAACCAGTGGAAACAAGGGAGGATGCTGACATTGTTATCCCAAAAGAGGTTGTTCAAAGGGTCCAGGATAAGTTTGAAAACGTTCTATACGGCTATTTTTTGGGGAATAGACTTCCGTATCCGGTAGTAGAATACTATGCCAAAAACGTTTGGGCGAAGTTTGGGTTTTCAAAGCTCATGATGAATTCAGCAGGATTTTTTTTCTTCAAGTTTGATTCGAACGAAGGTATGACGAAAGTGCTTGAAGGAGGGCCGTGGTTAATAAGGAAGATGCCTTTATTTCTGAATAAATGGTCACCGAAAGTTTCTTTAAAAAAAGAAGGTATCAAAACTATTCCTCTTTGGGTTAAATTGCATAATGTTCCGATTGCGGTTTACACAGATGATGGGTTAAGTTTGTTGGCCTCTAAAATTGGTGTCCCTAAAAGGTTGGATTCATACACTGCGGATATGTGTGCGGATAATTGGGGTAGGAGCAGCTATGCTCGGGCTATGATAGAGGTTAATGCTGATAATGATCTTAAGGAATATATAACGCTAGCTATCCCTAAAATGGATGAAGATGGGTATGTTATGGAACGTGTTAAAGTGGAGTATGAATGGAAGCCCCTACGTTGTTCTACTTGCTGTTTGTTTGGACACGATGATAAAACGTGTAGTAAGAATGACAAAGGTAAGGCGAAACAGGTTATTGTGGATGACGAGGGTTATGTAATGGATAACAAACGTGTTGCTCGACATGGTTTTCCCCAAAAGAAGCAAAAGGCGAGGTTCGTCTACAAGCCGAAAACAAACAATTCAGGAGCGAGCTCTTCCGGTACCAGTAGTGGGCAACCTTTGGTAAAAATTGCAAACTCGTTTCAGCCCATTTCATTGGATGATGATGATCCTCCAAAAAATGAGAGTGTCCCAGAAGTCGATGGTAGTGTTCACACTCAATCTAAGGAGATGGAAACTAAAGAGCCTGAGGAAGTTTTAGAGAAGATACCAACGGAGATGTCCAAGTTTATGGCTGCTAATGTCACGGATTGTCCGTCTGAGGGGGCAAGCACTCCCGGATCTAATGGTTTAAATGGGTAGTGTTGCAGCTTGGAACATTAGGGGTTTGAATCGTCCCCTGAAACAAAACGAGATTAGAGTTCTTATTGCTGAAAATAATTTAAGTATTTGTGCTATTTTAGAAACTCATGTTAATGTTAGCAATCTCGGAAAGATTTGTAAGGCGGTTTTTCGTAGATGGAGTTGGACGTCGAATGGGGATGTGTGTCAAAGAGGAACTAGAATTATTTTGGGGTGGAATCCGGATGAAGTTGATCTTATGGTTATCTCTCAATCGGACCAGGTTATACACACACAAGTTCGTTACAAAACTGATTCAAAAATGTTCCTATGTTCATTTGTTTATGCAGAAAATCAATACCAGCAACGTAGAATTCTTTGGGAAAATCTTTGTAAACATAGCTGCTTAGCTCGTAGCCAGCCGTGGGTTGTTCTTGGGGATTTTAACACAGCGCTCAATATGGAAGATTGCCTCTACGGGCCTTCTAATCACACAGTTAGTATGAGGGATTTTTTTGAGTGCGTCAAAGTTGCTGAGCTTATGGATGTTAAAAGTCACGGGTTACATTATACATGGAATCAAAAGCCTAAAGAAGGGATTGGTGTCCTTAAAAAAATAGATCGTATTATGCACAACATCAGGTTTTTGGATTTATATCCGGATGTGTATGCCGTTTTTCAGCCGGCTCGAGTCTCTGACCATACACCGTGTGTTCTAAAGTTGCCTGCCATAGCTCGAGACAAGCAAAAGCCGTTTAAATTTCCAAACTTTCTAACGTCTAAACCGGAGTTTAGACAGTATGTTGTTGACGAATGGAATAAGGGTGTGCAAGGCTATGCTATGTTTTCCGTTATGAAGAAGCTGAGGAACTTGAAGCCGTGCTTCCGCAAACTCCTTCATAAGCAAGGAAATCTTCATGAGAAGGTTACTAGACTTCGAAGTGAGTTGGATTTAGCTCAGCATCATGTTGATATGAACCCGCTAGATGTCGAAGCTCGTAACGTGGTGGCCAAGTGTCTTCATGATTTTCAGGTGGCGGCCTATGATGAAGAATGTTTTTTAAAACAAAAGTCGAAGATTGAGTGGCTTTGTGCAGGTGATTCGAACACTTCATATTTTCACAATGCGGTAAAGAGTCGTAATTCTAGAAATAAAATATGCTGCATTCATGATGTGCATGGGAATCGATTTGAGGGTAAGGATGTCATTACTGCCCTGGTGGATCATTATTCTAATTTTTTGGGTACCGAGGAGAATGTCCTAAGCTTGGATGATGAAGATCTTTTTGCTAATTCCCTTAACCTTGACACGGCCAACCATATGGTTAGACAAGTGACTCGAGAGGAGGTCAAAGCTGCAATGTTTAGCATTGGTGAGAATAAGGCCCCTGGCCCAGATGGGTTTACTTCGGCGTTCTTTAAACATTCTTGGGATATAGTGGGAGATGAGGTTACGTCGGCTATTCTCGAGTTTTTTCAGAACGGTAAACTTTTGAAACAGGTCAACCACACTATTATTGCTTTAGTTCCTAAAAAGGATACTCCTAACTCGGTTATTGACTACCGACCTATATCCTGCTGTAATGTCCTCTTCAAGTGCATAAGTAAAATTATTACAGATAGGATCAAAGGGAGTTTGGCGGGTTTGGTCAGTATAAATCAGTCGGCGTTCGTTCCTGGCAGGAAGATCTCTGATAACATTCTTCTCACGCAGGAATTAATGCACAATTACCATCTTAATAGAGGGCCGGCTCGATGTGCATTCAAGATAGATATCCAGAAAGCGTATGATACTGTTAATTGGTCTTTCTTGGAAACTATTCTTAAGCGGTTTGGTTTTCATTGCAAAATGGTTGAATGGATTATGACGTGTGTTACCACGGTTTCATATTCTCTATGTATCAATGGTGAGCTACATGGTTATTTTACAGGGAAACGAGGTCTTAGACAGGGTGATCCGTTGTCTCCATATTTGTTCACACTTGTTATGGAGGTTCTGACCCTTCTCCTTCAGAAAACGGCTTTGCACTCTTCGTTCAAATTTCATGCTAACTGTCCTAAACAAAAGATCATTAGTGTCTCGTTTGCGGACGATTTGTTCATCTTTTCGCATGGGGATTGCACTTCGGTGAAACATTTGAAGGATGCACTTGTCAAATTCACTAACATCTCGGGTCTAGTCCCTAGTCCTTCTAAAAGTACCGTCTTCTTCGGTAATGTTCCTCGTTATGTTAAAGACCAGATTTTGGAGATCATGCCCTTTCAGGAGGGTACACTACCGGTTCGGTATCTTGGAGTTCCTTTGATTTCTACGAGATTGGCTGCTCGTGACTGTCGTATTCTTGTGGAACGTGTAGAACGCCGAATAGATAATTGGATGTCTAAATCCTTGTCTTTTGCAGGTAGACTTCAGCTTATCAATTCGGTTTTGGCTGCCATGTACTCTTATTGGGCCTCGGTTTTTATGCTTCCGCAAGGTGTTATAAAAGATTTGGAGAAGAGGCTACGAACGTTCTTATGGAATGGTGGTTACCAAGGCTCGGCTAGAGCTAAAGTGGCCTGGAAAATTGTGTGCACTCCTAAAGATGAGGGTGGTTTGGGCATTAGAAGCATTACGGATGTAAATAAAGCTCTTTTGACAGCCCATATTTGGAGCATTCTTTCAAATCGTAAGTCGCTTTGGGTTCAATGGATTCATTCTCACAAGTTGCGAGGTAAGAACTTTTGGGATGTTCAATGTAGAGGTAGTGAGAGTTGGGGTTGGAGAAAGCTCCTATCTATCCGAGATAAAGTACGATCGTTTTTCTGGATGTCTATTAGGAGTGGAAGGCAAACTAATGCTTGGAGTGACAATTGGTGCCCGTTTAGTCCTCTTCGGTCTTTTATCTCGCCTAGAGTGATTGCGAACGCTGGTTTCACTCTTTCCTCTATGGTTGCTGATCTTGTGGCGGAGGAAAATGGTCAATGGTTGTGGCCTGAGGCTTGGTATGATACCTATCCGGTCCTTATAAATATTGACACGCCACAAATATTAGCTGGTGAACATGATCGGCTACAATGGAAAGATTCGGATGGTAATCTGCAGCATTTTGAAACGAAGGAGGTGTGGAATAGCTTACGGAATAGAGAGGATAAGGTTTTATGGGTTAAATCGGTTTGGTTCGCTCAATGCATCCCTAGACACTCATTCCACTTGTGGCTTGTTATCAAAAACAAGCTAAAGACCCAAGACAGGTTGACCGTTTGGGAAGCTGGCAGTGCTACTAACTTACAGCTTATGTGTTGTCCATTATGTAAACGTGATCGTGACTCTAGAGATCATCTCTTCTTCCAATGTCAATTTTCATCGGAGGTTTGGGGATCGGTTAGGAAATACGTTGACATGGGGGGTGTGCTGAACACCTGGCTGTCGATTATTCAATGGATGGAGCGCGTTTCTGATTCTAGAACGCTTGAGCATATCATCTGCAAGATTCTGGTTGCGGCTACCACTTATTTTATTTGGCAGGAAAGAAACAACCGTCTTTTTTCTACTCTTGTTCGAAAAGCTGAGGCTCTCTCAAAGATCATTGTTGATACGGTTCGGCTTAGAATTATGGGATTCAAGGTGAGTGGGGAGCCAAAGTATGACAGTATTCTGGAAAGGTGGCTGATCTCGAAGAATATGGCTTTGGAGCCGGGCTAAAGAGGAGTATCTAGTTCGGTTGTGTGTCTTGTTTTGAGTTGTGATCCCTTGCTGTTTTAGTTTTTCGTTGGTTTTGACGTTAGTCGGGTTTGTTTCTTTTTGTTTGTTACTAGGTTTGGTATGTCAAGCCTAGAAGTGTGTGTTATTGTCTTAGCACACCCTGTTTTTGATTGTTGGTTGATATAAAATTTCACCGGGGTAACCCTTTACCCAAAAAAAAAAAAACATACAAACCGAACAGTGGCCATTAAGATGTGCAAACCATAATCATTTACATATTCAAACAAACAGATTCTGAAGTCAATCATTAGACCCAATCATGAATTCATCGATCAAAGATAGCACTTAGCTGATTGCATCCAGTTTAATTACACATGTACGACATTAACAAGTTGCACACACATGATCCTTATCTATTTGAATCTATTGGCTGGCCACATGTTACTGACAATTCACAAGTTGTATTCAATTTAATTATACATATCCCTGACAATTCACATGCACATGTGAATCTATTCTAATATATCAAAGGCAATGGTGTCGGTTGCCTTAGTGTGTGGATAAATGTCAATTTAATGAAACCAAAGACAATGGCTGACAAGTCCCATGATGAATGGATCCCATTGGACCGAAGTTATCATGCAACACATGCAATTGTCAATTATTTTAACACATTATCCATGTCCTCTGTTACAATAAACTCCCACTCGGCGAAAGACCAACCTTTAGTCGACATGCATGTTTCGCCAAGGTGGAGGCTTTCCTCGCTATGGTTACAGTTTACGCTATCTTCTTCTTGCACAGGTTTCAGTTACCACGTAATCATTTAGCTATTCATCAATTTGTCAGTTTTCGTTCTATCATTAATCTTCGGCATGCGATGTTTATATAAGTTTCCATATCATTCTCAACAGTCGTTAATCCTAAAACTATAAGCAATCACTGATTCTAAAAACTGTAGCCAATAATCAATCATCAGACAGAATTTAACAACCACATTATCATAATCTAAACGTATACTAATCATCACTTTTCATCATAAACGTATTTATCATTGTATACAGGCATGCCCTACACATATTATGCATATAACAATTTCAACCAATCATATAGTTGCACGAATTCACCACTGTGTGAAACAAGCGGATCTCAATAATCAATGAAAGAGGCCCACTAACCAATGAAGTAAGAAGGAAATTGAGACGATTCTTCGAGGTGGTTGCCGTCGACTTGTTTTGAGAGTAGGAGAGTTAGGGTTTGTCAGTTATAATATTAGGTAAATATAAGAGACTCGTATCTGGGCCTTACCTGGGCCAAAGCCCAGTCCGGCGAAACTCCATGGGACGAAACCTCAATGTTTCGTCGTGAGGGTAGTGACGATAATATAGTGCACAATAATCAAACATGGATAATAGTTCACCATACATAAGTCAGATATAATCACAATAATTCGATCACCTTTTAAACATGCACCATACATAAATCAAACATGGACAACCATAGTGCACAAGTTACAATGCAACAAATCACAGAAACACAGTATGAAATAAGTAACGTGTCGAGAGAAGACCTTGAAAACTCGAGTTGTCACATCATCCCCAACTTGAAAGAAATTTCGTCCCGAAATTTAGCACGTGGTTACTGAGGAAGCTAGTTATGTTGCGTGTTTTCCTGGTTTCCCTGGTGCCACATCATCCCCAACTTGAAACGGAATTTCGTCCTGAAATTCGCTAGTTCTACCAGAATTAGATTGGTCATCAGGAAAAAGTTGAGGATACTTGAGCTTCATCTGATCCTCACGCTCCCAAGTAAACTCCGGTCCACGTCTTGAGTTCCAACGAACCCTCAGGATTGGGATTCGGCTATGCTTATGGGCCTTGACTTCCTGGTCCATGTTTTCAGTGGATTCCTCGATACACCGCAACTTGTCGTTAACCTTAAGCTCTAGCAAAGGTATCACAAGTGTTTCATCGGACAAACACTTCTTTAGGTTTGAGACATAAATGACATCGTGATCATTACCCAATTCGTCGGGTAACTCGAGTTTGTAGGCGACGTGACCGATTCTTTCCAAAATTCTGAATAACTCGACGTTATGTAAGTTAAGCTTGCGACGCTTCGTAATCGTATCACACCCTCTAAGGGTGAGATTTTCAACATGACACGATCGCCTACAGCGAACTCCCAGTGTTTTCTAAGCTTATCGACTTTCCTGACAGTCACTCGTTGCTGCCAAACGACTTCTGATCCAAGCAATCTTCCCAAGAGTTTCGAGTACAAGTCTTGGACCTGTGATTAGGTTGTCACCCACCTTAATCCAACAAGGAGATTAGCGTTATTGTCCATGCAATAGCTCAAATAGAGTTGTCTGAATACTAGAATGATAACTACTATAGTAGAACTCAGCCAAAGGTATGTGTCCTTCAAATTTTTACTAAGTCAATCCCACACTTGCTCGCAGCATGTCCTCGAGTGTCAACTCTGACCATTTGCTCTATGGTGATAAGTAATACTCATGTCTAGTCGTGTGCCAAGAGTGTTGTGTAGTGCCTGTCATAAATCGGGTATGGATCCAATTCAGGGATACAGGAGTTGGCACCTCGTGCCTAAATAGCCGCCTTTCTCAGCGGAATGTTCACAAGCTGTGAAGAGTCATCAATTTCCTTGATTGCAAGAGGGTGTACTGGTTACATGAGACAATCAACGATCACCTAGGTGATATTGTTTCCATTCGAGTTGTAAGTAGACTAGCGACAAAATCCATGGCAGTTTGTTCTCATTTCCATATGGATGTTTCTGGTTGCTGATACTCCACCTTGACTTTCCTACAAGTCAAACATCACTCACATACATTGCCAGGTGGGCCTTCATGCCCGATCACCAGTACGAGATTTATTGATCCTAATATCTCTCATCAAAACCCGGGCGACTAGAATATCGAAGCCGGTGTGCTTTGGTCAACATAAATTCCTTGCAGTTGCCGTATAATGAGATCCACATTCGTTCCATGAGGTGGCGAATATCGTCCGACTCGCCAAAGGTTGCTTCTCCATGCCCCGCATGGGTTCAACTTGAAAATTTCCTTTCTTTTGTTCTCCAATTTGAATAGAGCGAGTCCGATCAGGTAGGGTAGAGTCGATAGTGAGTTGCAAGGCTCGCGCACGTTCAGGTTTCACCGTTGTAATCATTCAAGAGTTCCATCCAGCGATGCTATTACATGTTTAGCTCTTCTGAAACAAAGGTACACGGGAGGCCCTTGTGATCGGTCTAAATAGTGCATTTGATACCGTCCAAGTAATGCCTCTAGCTTAAATCCAAAGACCATAGCTTCCACCATAGGTTGGGACGCGTGCAAATCTTCTAGTAAATCCACCGAGTAGGTCATTACTTTCTTCGTGTTGCGTCGGCGTGTAACTGGAACTCTGGTTCGAACTGTCATAGTACACCACTAGATCACCCGTACCCTCAGGTAAATACGATACTAAGTATATTGTAGTGTTGAGTTTCAAAAGCTTGAAGAGACGTTCTCCTGTTCTGTCTCCCACGGATACACAGCATACTGCTGTGTTAAAGAGCTGCACAATCTTTTGAAAATCCTACGATGAATCTGCGATAGTATCTTGCGAAACCAAGGGTTTGCCGTACCCCCAAAGGGGATCTTTGGTGTCGATCAGTTTCTAATAGAATGGATATTAGCGAGATTCACGTGTATTTCGTCTTTGTTGGTTACATGATCAAATGCATCTCTCGAATCTATATGTTACACTAACCAAGAATTCGCACGTAATGGCTCCTCCCTCAGAAGCCCTAAAATAAAATACAGATGCCGTCTATGATGTTCCTTCCTCCTGGAAATGATTCAACACGTCAATAAGCATAGTCGATTCATGTGATTCATGCAGCTGCCGTTGTGATGATTAGCCCAGAGGTTTTGGAATACAACGCTGCAATGGCCGCCCTGCGTCTGATATGCCGTTGTAGGAACATTCTCCCCTCTGGACTCCCATCTGATGATGGTTCGTTCGTTAGTCATTCCTCGAATGGAAGCTTGACCCTCACACTGGTAGACAGGTTGCCAATACATGATCGAGGCAAACGGTTCTTAACTGTCTCCTTGTTAAGTTTTTGATAGCTAGTGCACGTACGAAAAGGCTTACTTCCCGGATATAACTGGGGCTCCCCAAAGCGAAAAACTAGGTCCTACAAACTCCTGTCCAACAGTTCCTAAAGTTGATTAGATAGCTCTTGCAACCCTCCTGATGCAAGACGGTAAGAGTACGAGTAATCTGGGCTGCCTCCGACGCGAGATCAAACTGAGATTCTACCTAACAGTTGTGGAAGTAAACCTGCAAGTCCCTCGTGTAGCACAACGAGAGGATTCACGAACAATTTGGCGGATCCTCGATCATCTTTTTCCTAGCCTTTACATCGGTAAAGGTTGTTAACATAGCAGAGTAGTCCCTCCGTAGAGGTTCCTGACTTTCATTGCTGAAATGATACTAACCATTACCCCTCACTGATGCTTTAGGACAGACGACAATTCGCCGCTAGAGAGAGGGATACTCAAAATTTTCTCCTCACAAGGTATATTTGTGTGATATCTGGATAACCAATCCACACTAACTACTACAACAGAACTATCAAGGATAGCAGAAGAAAGGTCAAGGTCGAACACTTGTCCCACAAGACCGAGTTTGCACCCCAACAAGCATGTGAGGTTTCAATTTTCCTGCCATCAGTCGATTCCCCCCAACATGTTTGGTTTGCAGGAAGCGTTAGGGTTTAACAGAGACGAAGCGATTAGTTACCAAAAACGTGTAGGCCACCTTGTTGTTATATTCCTGGCGTCGCCCACGCCACCCTAAGTACCCTCCCATGAGCATCATTCCCATGTTGTTGTTTTTGTTACGAGAATTCCCAGTACTGTCGTCATTCCCTTGGTTGTTATCGTCTTGATTTAGTACGGCCACACCATGTCGTAGGCATCTTCATTTCCATACTATACGCTACGATTATGTGCACCTCAATGTCGCTGTGACTGTTGCCTCTAATGTCGCTGTTTGTAATGTAGTTCTGTGACTTTACACCAACAGGATACATCTTTCACATTCCGCGTCACGTACTAAGGCACTACTCACTGTGTGGGGAGTCACGCATTCCACTTTATCGTCAATTTTCATTTGTTTATGTCCCGATTGATTCATAGGAGTTGACTCCCATAAGTCGCTAGTTAGAGTTAAGGATTCGATTGAAGTCAATTCGCTGGTGTCTGTTGCCGGTAATCAGGGTTGTCCAAATACTGAGGTCGGTAAAATACTATGCTTACCCTTTTGTCCATCGATCTAGCAAGTCGATTGAGTAATACGCGGTATGCTGCGAGAGTGTTGCAGAAGTGATCACACTTCAGAGTCTGAGACGTCAATACATAGAGTTCCAGCAAACGAAGAAAAATGAGAAAGGTATAGACTATTCATTGTCGTTGCAACATCCAACTCAGGGATGTCCGTGCAAGCACCTAACATTCTACACAATTCGCTAGGCGTTCAGATGGGTGTTCAAGTAATACTCGATAGCATCGAGATTCGAAAGGATTCAGAGAGGAGTGAAAAGGTCACATTCAAGTAAGAGACAATCACTGCTATGACTCTTATAAACTGTTGTGTTTCACATCGATCAAATAACGGAAGAGAACCCCTTTTTCACTCGTTAAGTCTCACTGGGACTCACATGCACCCCACATTATTATTATGTGTGCACCCACAATAATATTGTGATTTGCATGCTCATCTCGGCTCCTCCTAACTCATGTAAAATGGTTCCTCAAACTCAAGTAACAAACAAAGAGCATCACGAAACGCGAGTCACAAATGTTTAGGGAAATACCACCCTATCAGTCATATAACACATGCAAGTAATACATGAATTCATACTGTTGTGCTAAACGTGCAATCACATGCAATTTCATATGTAAGCGTTCACTAGTTATGCAGTACAATGAGTATACGGGAGACGAACCTTGCAGTCTGGAGCTGAGTGTCATGGTCGTATTTGCGTATTCAGAACTGTTCGGTTATAGTCTGGTTTTATAGAAACATTTTAAAACCAAGTTCACTATAACCAGTGGCTCTGATACCAAACTGTCACACCCCCAAAATATCACCTAGGGAGTGTCCCTGTTAGGCGTGTGACCCACTAGCAGCAAGCCACCAATTACATTGAATCCATAAGTTTAAAATAAAGTTTCATCATTTAATATTAAAATCCAAACATAAGTTATTCGAAACCAGCATATTCAGCGGAAGCGTTAACGTATCACAATATAAACATTTTCGACACAAATGTAAGAACCAATGTTCAATAAATAAAACCAATCAGTGTGAACCATGACCACTCATGCCCTCCAGCCAGCAAGTTCCTGTTCCAAGATACCTAACGACCTGCGAGCATGTAACAAGTGTATCAGACAAAGCTGGCGAGTTCACAGTTTTAGAAAACGTTTGTTACCAGTTGTATGTAAAGCAGTTCAATAACCAATGCAAGTAATATTGTTAATATCTCAATTCCGAACAATGACGGCTCCTGAAATACACGACTGCCCTTCCCACGTACTCCTATCTAGTACTGGGCCAGACTGGGTCATTAGTTCACCTCCGTCCTCTACAGGAGCGGTGTGAGGGTGCCAAACCTAAGTAGCGCTACTAACTAATACCCGATGAGGGACTTACAAAAGATGATAGGTGAGAATATTAATCAATATACCCGTTTTTACCCAAAGACTTATCCCCCTATGGGATACCCACTGACTGTCCCCAACCACTGGGACACATGCTCGAATGTAGTGAACTCACCTTTGATTGCTCGGCATGTTACGTTATGTTATTCACAGCTGATCAATCAAATTCCTAACATGGTTACCAACGATAATCAGTTTCGCATGCAATTAAACCACAATTTCTACGTATATAGCCAACAAGTTTTGTACAGACAGTGGTGTTAATTATTTTACATGTTGTAACAGCAATTCACGTATTCATTGCATTCACCGCATACACGTAGTAACATACGAGGAACACACAATGTTCATTGAATCATCACAGTATTTCATACAACATAACAGCCGGTTATCATCATGAAATCCCACAATAAGTAGTTTGTTCACTCACAAGTCCATATCACAAATTCATAATTCATATGTCACGTAACAATCATATTTCGTTGTGTTTACCCACATGGTGCACAATATAAATAAGCTAATGGCCTAGCAAGGATTATAACACTTAAACTTCTCACGTACAAACCATAATCCTTTCGTGGCCCAGTCAAGTTATAATATGTACGGCCCAAAACTAACATCCGTTCAGAAAGTGGCCCAACAAACGGAGCCGTGTGTGTGTGCGGCCCATTTGAACCCAGCCCGCTCGGACTGCACAGTTGCCCCCACCCTGCAACAGTGCGAGCCTGATGTCGTTAGGTGGGCCTGTGGTTTACTTGGCCCGGTTAATAGGTAAGACCCAACATATATATAATAACTAACCCAAACAGTATGATTATGCAACCCTAAACTACTAACTCATCTTTATTATCAACATCCACTTTATCAACATCCAATTTATCAAGTTTCCGATTTAGCATTAACGTGTAATCGAGGCACTTATAATACACATATTTGTAATCATTATCCGATTATTACTTGCTTAACATACAAACCGAACAGTGGCCATTAAGATGTGCAAACCATAATCATTTACATATTCAAACAAACAGATTCTGAAGTCAATCATTAGACCCAATCATGAATTCATCGATCAAAGATAGCACTTAGCTGATTGCATCCAGTTTAATTACACATGTACGACATTAACAAGTTGCACACACATGATCCTTATCTATTTGAATCTATTGGCTGGCCACATGTTACTGACAATTCACAAGTTGTATTCAATTTAATTATACATATCCCTGACAATTCACATGCACATGTGAATCTATTCTAATATATCAAAGGCAATGGTGTCGGTTTCCTTAGTGTGTGGATAAATGTCAATTTAATGAAACCAAAGACAATGGCTGACAAGTCCCATGATGAATGGATCCCATTGGACCGAAGTTATCATGCAACACATGCAATTGTCAATTATTTTAACACATTATCCATGTCCTCTGTTACAATAAACTCCCACTCGGCGAAAGACCAACCTTTAGTCGACATGCATGTTTCGCCAAGGTGGAGGCTTTCCTCGCTATGGTTACAGTTTACGCTATCTTCTTCTTGCACAGGTTTCAGTTACCACGTAATCATTTAGCTATTCATCAATTTGTCAGTTTTCGTTCTATCATTAATCTTCGGCATGCGATGTTTATATAAGTTTCCATATCATTCTCAACAGTCGTTAATCCTAAAACTATAAGCAATCACTGATTCTAAAAACTGTAGCCAATAATCAATCATCAGACAGAATTTAACAACCACATTATCATAATCTAAACGTATACTAATCATCACTTTTCATCATAAACGTATTTATCATTGTATACAGGCATGCCCTACACATATTATGCATATAACAATTTCAACCAATCATATAGTTGCACGAATTCACCACTGTGTGAAACAAGCGGATCTCAATAATCAATGAAAGAGGCCCACTAACCAATGAAGTAAGAAGGAAATTGAGACGATTCTTCGAGGTGGTTGCCGTCGACTTGTTTTGAGAGTAGGAGAGTTAGGGTTTGTCAGTTATAATATTAGGTAAATATAAGAGACTCGTATCTGGGCCTTACCTGGGCCAAAGCCCAGTCCGGCGAAACTCCATGGGACGAAACCTCAATGTTTCGTCGTGAGGGTAGTGACGATAATATAGTGCACAATAATCAAACATGGATAATAGTTCGCCATACATAAGTCAGATATAATCACAATAATTCGATCACCTTTTAAACATGCACCATACATAAATCAAACATGGACAACCATAGTGCACAAGTTACAATGCAACAAATCACAGAAACACAGTATGAAATAAGTAACGTGTCGAGAGAAGACCTTGAAAACTCGAGTTGTCACACTTAGTGACTTAAAAGACAGTTATTATGTTAGTTTAGTTTGAACTCAAAGACAATGTAACTTTAAATTTTAATAATACATAACTTTAATTGCCATGGTTGTTGAAACAATAATTCTGTCGCCACTCACCTCCCCGGCGTTTCCGCCGCGGTTTGTTGTTTTACGCGGCCGGGGTGTGACAACAAGCATGGTGGATACGCCGCTTGTACTTCCTATATATAAGTTCTTGTATTATATTACACGTCGTAGCGTTATTTAAATCATTCAATTTGGACTTATACATTTTTACACAAATAACATATTTTTCACAAGACTTTGTTTTACAAAACAGTTTATTTTATACAACTTATTTTACTTGGTTATTCATTTAACCATACATTATTCTTTTAATAATACATATCATCTGATTTTACCGCTTTTCAAATGATTTACAAAACAAAACAATTTACAAGGTTCATGACTGACTTTTATTAAACATTTTCTTAAACTTAAGTCATGAATCCTATTTTCACAAAACCTATGTATCTCACAGGCATTTTTATGTTGAAGTACCTATTTTCACATGTGTTTCAGGAGCAAATGCATAGGATGTTTGTGATACGCTAGGGTGGACTTGGGCCTTAGTGACATAAAATGAAGCTAGACTAGTTAAAACATGTTATGTACTTTTTGTTTCATTTTGTTTTAAGACAATGTAACTCTTTGGTTTGATGAATTAAATATAACTTTGTGTAGGATCGAATTCTGACCCAAACGAGTCGTTCAGAGGCTTTCTCCTTGGTTTCAGGTGCGGAACAACAAGAAACTAAGGTAGAAATAGCACACAGATCACTTTAACTACTTGTTTTACTGATTTGACGCTGATTACACTTCAAATCTCGCACCGGCAGCACTTCGGCACGATTTTTCTAACTCTTTTAACTCAGATCGCTCATAAGGGTATATATAGGCCTCTGGGACCGCTTATTGGACAGGCCCAATAAGCGGCCCATACATGTCATTGGAGCGGTCCAGACAACATGTCCACTCGAGCGGTCCAACCAAGACATGGTCACTCGAGCGGCCCAAACACTAAATGACCTAAAGAGCGATCCAATCATCTAAACACTATACAATTTCACTATTTCTAGTGTTACGTGCATTTTACAATCAACCCTATTCTAAGACTCGAACGAAGATGTAGTCGACAGACAACTGCACCAACAGACTCCCCCTTGAATGTTGACGGAATCTTCAGTGAGAGTCTTCAAGATGACATTCTTGGATATAGCTTGGTCTTCTTCAGAAATTCTGCCTGGATCCTTCTTTCTTTAGCTATAACTTTCATCAGACTCCCCCTATCATCCAGCTAGGATAGTCGTCTGGGATTTGTTACCACCAAAGAAATTATCTCCTGGCTTCTCTCTGTTCAGCTCATCATCTGCATCATCTGCATACATCTCAAACACTCTATCACAAACAAATAATATAGTGATTCAATTTAATGATTCAACTAAACATTTGAGAATTTTTACAATTTAAACACCGATTACAAATTTGAAACATTTCAATTTCTAATTCAAATTAATGAATCATTTTAAACATTTCAAATGACTTAACCAACCTGTCTGTTCATCAAGTTTAGCCTTTGAGATTTTGAAAATCAGCTCTTCAACATCAGTTGTCGAAAATCTTTTTGAATTTTCAAAATATGAAAAATAAATGCAAAAACAGAAATTTAAATGCAGAAATGAAATATGTACAAACATATTTTTGTGAGTTTGTGCAAGAGGATCATATCAGTTTTGAGACACATCACATGCACCGTTAAGCTTTTAATCGTTTTAAGTTCTAAACGATTCACGTAGATTGACGATATAATTGTCCTCTTAAATTTCCATACAATTTTCAATCTATTCAGGATACTATTTAGTTATTTTATGAACTTAGTTCAATTCATGTGTCTCACCTCTTGAATATACTCCCGTATCCAGAATCCCAATATTCAGTCTTACAGGTATGAACACTACAATGATGTCTGTACATAAATTAGGGGAAAGATGCGAGTACTGAGGGATCTCAGGTCAGAACTTCCGTTCAGCAAAGAGATATCAGTTTTCGACTTAGCAGTGTGTCCCCTTTAGAGGATCTTTTTAGCTACAACAGATGATTATCAATTTTATTGTCTAATCAAGTGAGGGCTTTATGCTATATTTCAAGCATTTTGCGGAAAGTATTAGCCAAGGACTAGGTCAGAACTACCGTTCAGCAGAAGTCCCGGAATAATACCCCAGACATCATAGAGTATAAACACCTAGTATATCAGAATACGAGACCTTTCAAACGAGATTTCAGGGGTTACCTATATATCCAAGTAGTGTTCCCCACGAATTTCACAAGTTTGAAATTTTAGGTTTATATCCCGAATAAATCTACTAAATGTACAAAAACCTATCGTCTCATGATCAGTGAGACCGTTTATCACATTTTGCATTACATTTCTTTAGCGTGCTGTGATAGTCCAACTGATTTACTATCATTTCCTCTTGTTTCGCAACAAAACTCATTTTTCAATTTTTCAATGTTTTTGTCATTTTCAAATTCTCTAATAATTTTTGGATTTTCTGAAATTCTTACTCCCCCTAAAATTCAAATACATCTAATGAAAATTGAAAACAAACTGTACAGAAAATGACAACATGATATCGAATCGCTTCAATTCGCTATCCACTTGGCGTAAACAATCAGAACTCCCCCTCACAACAAACTATTTTCCCATTGTGATCTCAAAACACTTAAGTTTGTTTTAATCAAAATGTCTTTTCCAGAAAACTTAGTTTGTTTACCAAACAGTTTAGGTACGGGATTACTTCATCATCTTGTTTTCTTCACAAAAGTAGGAAAATCCAAGTACAAGTTAATGTCCTTGATTTACCATTTGCAGTCCAGAATCCTCTGTACCAATTGTAAAATATTCACAAACAAACCTCTTTACCGGGGTGTCATAGGTTTTTGGTTTTTTTTTGTTCTACATATATGGGGCATGTCCTGTATATGAACTAGTGTGGAACACATCCTCACTACTTGTACTTATTTGCGGTTGCATTTTTTAATAGATTCACCGGGGTAACCCTTTACCCAAAAAAAAAAAAACCTCTTTACCGTTTTTATGATTGACGTTACCGAATTAAATTCTGAAAAAGATGCCGATTCATGCTCCACGCTTACCAACCTGGGAGCTCCGGCAAGTCAGGTTTTTCTATTTGAAAAGTTTCACCCAAGCCTGACCAGCCTTGGGTGATTTTGAATTCTTATTCAACAATGGTGGAAAATTTTTCTCATCCATTGTTAAACTAGAATTCTCGACCTTTACCTCAACACATGGCTCTTCTGGTTTTACCATACCAGAATCATTGCCTGAATGTGGCTTGTCTGACTTTAATGAGTCAGATTCATCACCGACATGTGGCTCCTTTGTTTCCGAAGAAACCGATTCATCGCCAGGAAGTGAAAACTTCACTTTCTTCTTTTTCTCCTCTTTTGTCCTCAGATTTGCATCTGATGAATTCGACTTGCTTGACTTTGCAGTTGAGAAAGTTGATTCATCAGCACTCTTCTTCGATCTGTCGGGTGAACCCGAGGACAAGATCTTCTCGAGATACTCTCTCGCCTTTTTTCTCTTTTTCCTCAGTCGGTCTTTCTGCCCCTGAGAAAGCTTCACTTTTGTTTCTTGAGCTCTAGATTCTTTGATTTTCTGTTCTTTGAAGTTTTGACCCGAAACTTTCAATTCTTTGGGCTTGACAACGACTGGTATCTTCTTTGCCATTTTCTGAGAATTGGCTCTCAATCTGTCATTCGATCTTCTTGAGCAATCTCTGGTAATGTGACCTTTTATATTGCAATTATAGCACCTCCTTGTTTCATAACTCCAGTATTGGCAGTTAACAGCAATGTGTCCGTGATATCCGCAGCTGTAACACACTCTGTTATCGTACCGTATACCACCTTCACACCAAACGCTCAGATCGTAGCATTCTCTGGCTTGGTGATATTCCTTCCTCAAGTTTACTGGTTTTGACGCTTTAGCACTGTGGTCTGTCCTGCACCCAACAATTTTTGAATTTTCATTTTCTACTTTTTGTAATTTTTTCTTTTGATTGGATGATCGTACTGATGAGTTTTTTTCTTCATTTTTAAATTTTTGTTTCTGTTTTACAATCTTCTTCACAGGTTTTTGCTTAGAGCATTCTCCCTTTTCAGTCGATTGCAAAACAGTTTTCTGAAATTTTCCTCTTAATTTTGAAATCGTTTTCTTTTTCTTAATTTCAGCATCAGACTTTGTCTCAGACTCATCTGCTGAATAAAATTTCTCATTTTCCTCATCAGTTTTCTCATCACAATCTTCGACTTTGACTTTGTCAAAGTTTGTAGCATTTTCACTTATCGGAACTGAATTGACTAGTTTTGGACAGGGAAAATTCAAACTGTCAGATTTAGTCACAAAACCTATCAATTTTTTCTCAAGTTCATCAATTTTGTTCCTCGAATTCTCAGCTTCACTTTCAAGTTGAGATATTCTCCCAAAATGAGACTTGATTGTTTTCTCATTATCAATCTTCAAATTTTCAAGAACAGATTTTTCATTTATCAAAACTTTTATCTGTTCCTGAAATTTTGATTCATTCGCTTTCAGATTCTTGTTTTCAAGCTTAATCCAGAAATCTAAATCTTCTGAAGATTTCTGTATGTTTTCAAGCTCTTTTTCCAACTTTTTGATTTTCTTTTGAGCGTTTTCACCTTCTTTTTCAAGTTCGATAATTTTCTGAAGACGGGAATTTATCATCTTCTGTTTTTCAATGTTGTTTTTACTGAACACATTTCTCCCATCTTCAAGAATTTTCACTTGCCCTTCAAATTCTTGATTTTTCAAAGTCAAACTGTTAAAACCAACCAACAGTTTGTCATTTTCAGCTTTCAACTTCTCACAATTTTCTTTCAGTGTAAGAATCTGATTTTCAGCAACGTGCTTCTCGTCTTTCAACTTTGTGATTTCAGATGCCAAACTTGCCATGTCTTTCACAAGTTTGTCATTACTAGTCTTGACGTTATCACATGTTGAGCACATTGTTTCATTCTTCACCGATTCTTCAGCATTTGAAGTTTCTTCTTCTTTTGCTATGAATGTACCTGCACAGAACATTTTAACGAAATCAAAAGGATTTCCATTATTATCAATATAACAACCTCGTTTGAAATCGTATTTCAGCACATGTTTTGTCCTGATACATTTAGTAACCCTTTTGTGCATCTCTTCAATCACATCTGAACTTATATCTAGCACGTTATACTCCAAAATCTTGATCAAATCTTTCTTTTTCTTTCTAACTTCAAGTTCATGAGCTTTAAGTTTGCTGATGAATTGATTTAGAGGTAGTTTTGAAAAATTTGAGTTCTCTCTTAAATTCTTCAAACATTCACCCCATTCAATAGGTAATGCATCTGCAAATTTTTCCAATTTTTCAACATTTGATGGGTATATCTCATGATCTTTCATATAATTCAGTAAAACACTATATCGGTCTTTAAGATCATCCAACGTTTCGTCTTTCAAACACACAAAATATTTGAACCTTTTTGCCCATCCATCTTTGCTCACTTTCCTATACCCCTCATCTAGAAATCCGTGATGCCAATCATTAAATCTTTCGAAATAATAGTTCTCTTGTTCATCAAACATCATTGCCATGTTTCGCAAAAACCCGACACGTGTTTGTTGATAAATAAGCGAGCTAAGTGTGATGGAAAAGCAGACCAATATGATCAGATGAGCGGACCGGGTGAGTCCAAATAAGCGGGTCGGACACACAGTACAATTTGGAGTGATTCAAGAAGACAGTCCGATCGAGCGGTTCAAGATGTTAACCGGACGAGCGGTTCAAGCTATTAACCAGATAAGCGGCTTACAAAGTGAATTTGAAGCGGTCCAAGGTCAATCCGACCGAATGAGCGATTCACAATGGTCCGGATAAGCGATTCAGAACTGTTCGGTCGAGCGATTCATACTATGTCCGAATAAGCGGTTCATGCAATCAGACCTGTTTTTTCTTCGAATTTTGGCTCCAAACTTTCAAGGGTTTATCTCGATACTATTTCGCACAATCTGTGAAAAATTTAGCGAATTCCGACCGTGAAATCTTCTCGAATCAGAAAAAGAAGGTGTAGAAGTAAGAAAAAGTGACAGAATCCGGCTAATTTCTGCAGAGAACCTCCTCCAGAGCTCTGATACCAATTGTAAGATCGAATTCTGACCCAAACGAGTCGTTCAGAGGCTTTCTCCTTGGTTTCAGGTGCGGAATAACAAGAAACTAAGGTAGAAATAGCACACAGATCACTTTAACTACTTGTTTTACTGATTTGACGCTGATTACACTTCAAATCTCGCACCGGCAGCACTTCGGCACGATTTTTCTAACTCTTTTAACTCAGATCGCTCATAAGGGTATATATAGGCCTCTGGGACCGCTTATTGGACAGGCCCAATAAGCGGCCCATAGATGTCATTGGAGCGGTCCAGACAACATGTCCACTCGAGCGGTCCAACCAAGACATGGTCACTCGAGCGGCCCAAACACTAAATGACCTAAAGAGCGATCCAATCATCTAAAAACTATACAATTTCACTATTTCTAGTGTTACGTGCATTTTACAATCAACCCTATTCTAAGACTCGAACGAAGATGTAGTCGACAGACAACTGCACCAACACTTTGTATGCCATGGTTGTGAAACAATAATTCTGTTACAACACTCCCCGACTTTTCCACCACGTTCTGATGTTTTACGTGGCCGGGGTGTGACAGAAGAGTTGGTATCAGAGCCAATGGTTATAGGGAATTAACTAATTAGTAATGCTTTTACCTAGACTATAACCTTTCTAGGACCCCAACACAAGTTGTCTTGTGTTTAGATCTTAAAACATGCACTTCACCTATCCTTAGGTGATTACTAAAACGAGAACCCAATGTTCTAAAACGATTTTTGAAAAACAATCTTCTGTTTTTAAATGATTTATTATATGGTTTTGAACTCTTTTGATTTTTTCAAATTGATTTTGGAAATTTATCATTTGTTTTTGAATGATTCTTTTCGGCCTTGGGCCTTCCAAGTTTTCAAAATCTCGTCAAAGTTTTGGGTTCTAAATAGTGTGAACATGTGCAAACTGGAAGGGTGAATGCCTGTACCCTTGGTTTTCTGTCTAAGGCTAGAGTGTTCGTACAAATCCACATAATCGGACCAGTCACTCTTACCTGGGAACTCTTGGGGTGAGTGTTCCCTTATAGGCGAGCATGTCTTCGCTAAGCATTATTTTTGGACCCATTTACTTTGACTAGTCTCTGTGTGTCATTTGTTAGCTTTGTGATACGGACGAATGACCACCATCCTTGCTTTTGTTGATTTTGTTTCATCTCGTTCTTTTCATCTAATCAGCTCACTCGTTTCCTCTCATGTTTCTTCTTTTTAGCATGCCTTCTCGATGTGAAAACTCGTTAACAAATGCCGAAATGGCAGATATTCTGGCACAACACATGGCTGCCGCACTCCCAAACATTAAACATTATCGCTTAGGTGAACCAAGCCAACAACAATCAAAATGCTCCTTGTAACTTCAAGAGCTTCAATTCGGCTAAACCACTCAAGTTCAGTGGTACTGAAGGGGCAACTGGGCTCCTTCACTGGTTCGAGAGCATTGAGAGTACATTTCGTCATGTTCTGTGTCCTGAGAACCGGAAGGTCGAGTTCGCTTCTAGCATATTTTAGAAGAGGGCTCTGACATGGTGGAACGGGGTTATGAGAGATCGTGGTGCTGAAGTTGCTTTAGCACAAACATGGCCTGAACTAAGAACTCTTATGATGAGGGAGTTTTGTCCTCGTCATGAACTGGGAGCTCTAGAAAGGGAGTTTGATAATCTGAAGCAAGAAAGTGGTGAGCACCGGGCGTATACTGATAGATATGAGGAGCTGAGTTTGTTATGCCCAACAATGGTTACCCCACTCGAAAAGGCTATCGAGAGGTACATCGATGGTCTACCTGACTCCTGCAAGACATCGTTACTGGTAGTAATCCTACCACTGTCTGTCAGGCGATCGAGTTATCTGCGACATTGACTGAGTCGCAGATTCGAAAGGGTAAGTTACACAGGATGGGTGACAAGAAGGGTAAGAAGCAGGAGTCTGATAAGAAGGATAGCAAGAAAGGTAAAAACAAGCAGGGTAAGGATTCAGGTTCTGCAAAGGGTTCTAGGAAGCGCAAGGCTTCCCAAAATTTTGCTCTCACTACCCAAGCTAACCAGGCAGCTCCCAATCAGCCTGCACAACCGCCAGCTAAGAAACAGTATGCAGGGAATGCATCTTTGTGTAACAGATGCAACAGCCACCATCAGCCACAAGTTCAATGTCGTTTCTGTACCAACTGTGGTAAGTTGGGTCATCTTTCTGAGGTCTGTCGTTTTCCTCAGAATCTAGCTGCACGTAACCCAGCTCAGCAGGCTGCTCAACCGCCTGTTCAACAGCAAGCTCAAGTTGCACGACCTCACTTTCCTCCTGGTTCGTGCTTTAATTGTGGAGACCTGACCCATTATCGATGTCACACCCCTTTCTGCGGCGGAAGCACGAGGTGTGATCATGAAAGGTTCTCATTGCATACGAAAGGTAAACATACTACATGCTCAAAAATAACTTCAAACATTACATTACTGAAAACATAAGTCAAGTGTTTACAACACGTGATAGCATTTTGTCTTAAAAGTTACAACTTTATTTAACGATAAACATAGCGACATCCACGAGCATGAGTAAGACCGCACGCACATCCACTTCTAGTTACCTAAAATACATGTGAGTTTTTGGTAAAACGTCAACATAATATTGGTGTGAATTCATGCAGTTTATGTATTGAACGTTTGTATACTTTGTATGAAAAACATGGTATGTATTTTGTTTCAAATCACATATTCATGTATGAGTCAAGTATCTCTATATGTATCAAGTGTTAATGGGTTGCAAAGCCATTAACATGTGACACGACATAGGAAGTCACCAAACCATAGGCATTTTTCTGTAGTCGATTCACGACTGAGACACAAAAACACTACTTGGTTCTAGTTGTCACCAAGAGTGGGGCTGCCATGGAACCCATTAGATCTAACCTTTTGTTCTACGGTCTTAGTATGTACACGATTAATGGTGCTTATGGTACCCTATTCGTGACACGATTTCTCGTATCAATTATTGGCACTAGTTTTCGCCAAGAGTACTTCTCGTTTTAGTACACAACATACCAATTTGCAAATATTGAAGTATTTGTAACATGTATTTCACCCCCCGAGTTATAAAACTGAAAACAGTTAAAAGAAAGGGGGAGCATGAACTCACAACTTTGCGTTCCTTGCGTCGTAAACTTCACCGGATTTGCTTAATTAACATCTTGACCTATACGTGTTTTCTTAACGTTAGTCACTAGACTTGTATCGTACAAGTACAAGTCACTGTCTTTTATGTATATGTTTTCTTGTGTTAAAAATAATTGGTATTTTTAACTGTCTTACTTATATTACTTTCTCGAAAATAAATATAAGTTTCTTGTATTTTGCACTTTGCACCCGAGTTATTTATCTTGTATGTTGTATATGTGTTTTTGTTACAAAAATTATGGTGAGGTTTATATTCGAAAAGCATAGTTTAGAACACACTAGCAACATTTTTTTAGAAAATATTTACTAAGTGTGAGGATTTTTAGAAAATTTCGCCATAGTCTCCTTTGTGAATGGAGGTGTCCATGCTAAGTAGCACATCATTTTCTTTAGCATATAAACTTTCGATCGTTCTCAAATAATCAACCCGACATTCTGACATGCAAGATACTACTTTTGTCGTTTCAGTTTTAATATATAAAACTGGACTGTTTTCGGACATTTTAATAAAATGGTTACCTTATTCCGATAATTCCCAAATTTTTACAGGATGTCTTATACGAATCAATTATTATTGTGTAAAAGTTTCGGGATCCAGTTCATCATCAATATTTTATAGAAAATCATTTACCGAACTGCGGTCAGATTTGTTACTTTCTGACCACAGCCTACGGAATAATTCATTTAAAATCAATCATCAGTCTGTTTTACGAAATTCCAGTTGGGGGGTCAAACTGACATCAGTGAACATCTATTGTATAAATTTCAGGGGCTGGTTCTACTCAGGTTTCAAGTTATGATGAAAAATATAACACATATTTTCAGCAGAAAAATGCAGCTTGAGTTGCTGTTATGAAACGACCCTTTAAAAATAGTAAACGGCTTCGAAAAATTATGATTCCAGTGCCATTTGATCTGTTTTTCGAAAATGTATAGTTTAGGCTTCAGAAATTCTGTTTTTCGATTTATTATGGTCGGTTTACAGCCCTTTGAAATTGGCTGAAAATGCAAATCAGCATGTTTCTTTATAGTTAAATTGTTACTAAATCGTATCAACCAATGTCCGAACAACGGGTTTATCAAGAAACCAACGATCAGGTATCATGTATGATTTAACCCAACCCTCATCCAACAAGATTTTATCTTCAAGTAAACTTTTATGTTCAAGTTTCATGTAAAGTTTCATATTTATTATCTTAGTGTTCATATTTATTATCTTATTTTAAAAACATAAAACTTTTTCTCACATTATCCAAAGCCATGAATCTAATACACAAAATCCTATGTTACTCACAGGCATTTTTATGCTGACGTGCCTATTTTCATATATGTTTCAGGTACTGCTGTGTGATGATTATTGATGCATGCTTCACATAGGATGGACCTTTGCCTTAGCGACTTTAAAACTGAGAAACAATTTATTTGTATTTATCTGATTTGTTCCAAAACATTGAGTTCAATAATTTAATAAAACAAAACTATTTGATCCATGGTTGTGAAACAATGATTCTGTTACAACACTCCCCGACGTTTCCGCCACGATTTGTTGTTTTACGTGGTCGGGGTGTGACACGGGCAGTCTTTCATGAAGTGTTCATTGCTTCCACAACTGAAGCATCCTTGGTTTCGCCCAGCTTCATTCCCAACCCGATTACCATTGCCATTACCGTTCCCACCGTTGTTTCCAGCACCATTGCGGTTTCCATTTCCGTTTCGGTTTCCCTTACCCCAACAGTCTTCAGTGCGGTGACCCAATTTTCCACACTTGTCACACTTTGGAACGCGGCAAGCTCCTTCATGATGACGCTTGCACCGATTACATTTGGTCAGGGTGCCCAGGTATCCCTTAGCTGGAGCGTCATTCATGGCTGCAAGCGATTTCGCCTCCTAAGGCGGGTTGGGGTCACGTCTCTTGTTGGAACCCTGTTGTTGCGAGTTGCTTGATTCAGGTTTGCATGTTTCATTTTCTTGTCCCCAGACGACCCGTATGCATCTCGGTGGTTTCTGTTGGGTTCAGTGATAGCTTCTTCATACGAACACAATCTTCAGTAAGGCTGACAGCCAGAGTTACAGCCTCGGTGATTGTTTGGGGTTTGGCTGAAGTTACCATGTCGCGAAACTCTGGGGCCAGTCCCCAAATATAGCGTTCAACGCGCTTAAATTCCGGAGTCACCATGTAGGGAATCACCCTAGACAAATCATGGAACCTTCGAGTATACCCAGTGATGTCAGCACCTACCATAGTCAAGTGCCAGAACTCCGTCTCCAACCTTTGGAGTTCGACACGAGAGCAGTACTTCTCTCTCATTTTCTCTTTTAGTTCATCCCAAGTCATGCCATACGCGGCATCATCACCCAGCGTTTGAACTTGCAAATTCCACCATGTCAGTGCTTCATTGACAAACAGCCCAGTAGTAAAGGTGACTTGCTGATCCGCGGTACACTTGCTCATGCGGATAGTGGCTTCAGTCTTTTCCGTCCAGCGTACAAACGCCACTGCTCCTCCAGTGCCATCGTAGTTCAGTGGTTTGCAGTCGAGGAACTGCTTGAAAGTGCAGCCTGTAATTAACCCAACCAACTCACAGGTGAGCAATCGAAGAAATAATTAAACAAGGATCGTTCATAAATTTCTCCATGCTTAGCAAATTGTCTTAAGGTTACCTTGAGTTGCGTTCCCTCCAGACGAATCTCCATTCCCGTTGCGCCTAGCATTGCTTGGTCCTCCACTGTCTTGAGTACGGTTCGCCTCGTACTGGGTGATAGCAGCAGAGATCCTTTCTTCCAATAGAGCGTTCAGCTCTTCAGCAGTTTTCGGCAGTGGGGGAGGATGAGGTTGATCTCGAGCGTTCATAGCTCTTCTTGGTGCCATGTTCTGAAAGAACACAACATAATAGGGTTAGACATTTGTTTGATACCGTCATACGAGACAGTAGTAGTATATATATACGCAGGCATATACCACATAAGTGATATCAAACAATCCGCGCAATGCATAAATCAATTCATACATCAATAAGCATGTATAATTAGGTAAACACCTTACTTTACATTGGCGGTTCGTGTCTTTATACCCTAAGTCATTACTCCAAAGAGTGTACGTTTGACCTTTTTCTTTCACTGAGGGAATATATACGTGACAAGACTTGCTGTGGTTCCTGTGCACTGAGTTCCATAATTATGTATGCATCCATAATTACGTAACTCCTTGCACAATCTGCACAGTTCGTTTCGTCCTCGTATCACTTCCTTCAGATAGGCCATTGTTTTCAGGTAAAGTTATGTATACTAGTGGTATTCTACATCTAGTACATGGACGTGCTAATTACCACACATAATTGCAAGTAATTTCTCAGTTAAAGGCAAGTGCTACTCCTGTGCACCCTAAGTCTCGTAGTGTCTTTTCTAGACTCATGTAAACAGTTTCAGGCAGTGGATGTCGCAGGAAGTTTTATGCAATGAAAACTCTTTGAAAAATCATTTTCGTGGAAGGATCCTAGAGATTGTAGACTAGACTCAAGAAGGAATCCTGGTTCACTACAATCGCAGCTCTGATAACAATCTTTCACACCCCTTTCTGCGGCGGAAGCACGAGGTGTGATCATGAAAGGTTCTCATTGCATACGAAAGGTAAACATAATACATGCTTAAAAATAACTTCAAATATTATATTACTGAAAACATAAGTCAAGTGTTTACAACACGTGATAGCATTTTTTCTTAAAAGTTACAACTTTATTTAACGATAAACATAGCGACATCCACGAGCATGAGTAAGACCGCGCGCACATCCACTTCTAGTTACCTGAAATACATGTGAGTTTTTTGGAAAAACGTCAACATAATGTTGGTGTGAATTCTTGCAGTTTATGTATTGAACGTTTGTATACTTTGTATGAAAAACATGGTATGTATTTTGTTTCAAATCACATATTCATATATGAGTCAAGTATCTCTATATGTATCAAGTGTTAATGGGTTGCAAAGCCATTAACATGTGACACGACATAGGAAGTCACCAAACCATAGGCATTTTTCTGTAGTCGATTCACGACTGAGACACAAAAACACTGCTTGGTTCTAGTTGTCACCAAGAGTGGGGCTGCCCTGGAACCCATTAGATCTAACCTTTTGTTCTGCGGTCTTAGTATGTACACGATTAATGACGCTTATGGTACCCTATTCGTGACACGATTTCTCGTATCAATTCTTGGCACTAGTTTTCGCCAAGAGTACTTCTCGTTTTAGTACACAACATACCAATTTGCAAATATTGAAGTATTTGTAACATGTATTTCACCCCCGAGTTATAAAACTGAAAACAGTTAAAAGAAAAGGGGGAGCATGAACTCATAACTTTGCGTTCCTTGCGTCATAAACTTCACCAGATTTTCTTAATTAACGTCTTGACCTATACGTGTTTTCTTAACGTTAGTCACTAGACTTGTATCGTACAAGTACAAGTCACTGTCTTTTATGTATATGTTTTCTTGTGTTAAAAATAATTCGTATTTTTAACTAAGTGTCTTACTTATATTACTTTCTCGAAAATAAATATAAGTTTCTTGTGTTTTGCACTTTGCACCCGAGTTATGTATCTTGTATGTTGTATATGTGTTTTTGTTACAAAAATTATGGCGAGGTTTATATTTGAAAAGCATAGTTTAGAACACACTAGCAACATTTTATTAGAAAATATTTACTAAGTGTGAGGATTTTTAGAAAATTTCGCCATAGTCTCCTTTGTGAATGGAGGTGTCCATGCTAAGTAGCACATCATTTTCTTTAGCATATAACACTTTAGATCGTTCTCAAATAATCAACCCGACATTCTGACATGCAAGATACTACTTTTGTCGTTTCAGTTTTAATATATAAAACTGGACTGTTTTCGGACATTTTAATAAAATGGTTACCTTATTCCGATATTCCCAAATTTTTACAGAATGTCTTATACGAATCAAATATTATTGTGTAAAAGTTTCGGGGTCCAGTTCATGATCAATATTTTATAGAAAATCATTTACCGAACTGCGGTCAGATTTGTTACTTTCTGACCACAGCCTACGGAATAATTCGTTTAAAATTCATCATCATTCCGTTTTACGAAATTCCAGTTGGGGGGTCACACTGACATCAGTGACCATCTACTGTATAAATTTCAGGGGCTGGTTCTACTCAGGTTTCAAGTTATGATGAAAAATATAACACATATTTTCAGCAGAAAAATGCAGCTTGAGCTGCTGTTATGAAACGACCCTTTAAAAATAGTAAACGGCTTCGAAAAATTACGATTCTAGTGCCATTCGATCTGTTTTTCGAAAATGTATAGTTTAGGCTTCAGAAATTCTGTTTTTCGATTTATTATGGTCGGTTTACAGCCCTTTGAAGTTGGCTGAAAATGCAAATCAGCATGTTTCTTTATAGTTAAATCGTTACTAAATCGTATCAACCAATGTCCGAACAACGGGTTTATCAAGAAACCAACGATCAGGTATCATGTATGATTTAACCCAACCCTCATCCAACAAGATTTCATCTTCAAGTAAACTTTTATGTTCAAGTTTCATGTAAAGTTTCATATTTATTATCTTAGTGTTCTTGTTCTTGTGGTTTAAACATAAACATCGTACTACAACTTTTGATCACAAAAACAAGATGAACAAGGGTGTACAAGTAACTTACTACTAGCACAAGGCTAGGGTAGGATCTAGTGATGAGGATGATGAGAAAAAGATGGAGATTAAGCAAGAAACAAGCCCTTTTGAAGCACCACAAGTTGCAAGTCTCTTGTATCCACCTTCTACACTTGAATGGAGCTCAAAGTTGGATGATTATGGTGGGTTAGTGGTGGTGATGGGGGCTGTTTGGGGGTGAGCCGAAAGAGAGAGGAGAGATGTGAGGGAGTGGGGTGTTGATTGTATGAAGATATGAAAGGACATGCACCTTGCTTATAAGGTTCCTTCCAAATATTATGTTCAAGATTACAAGCAACATATAAACTAAAATATGGGAAAAATATTATGGAAGATATGTTGGTGAATGGGGGGGGGTCTTATGTAAAATTTGTGACCAAATGGTAAAGACAAGTTAGAATCCAAGTGTTACTACATATGGTGTTTATTTGATATGTAGTGGGTGTTAGGGTGTTCGGGGATCACGACTAGCCAGAAATAAATAAACAATGTGTTTGGCAAAAATTTGGTGTCCCGGGTAATGTCCGGTTGTTCGGTTAAATACCGGCTCGTTAAAGTATTTAATTATTCCGCAAAGTGTCCTTTCGTACCCCTTTTAATTCCCAACACTTAGGGAAATATTCTGAACGATAAAACGTAAATTCTGCATGGTATTTTCTTGATTAAAAGCTGGTTATAGCTGAATTTAATAAAATTCTGCACTTAAAGTGCGTTTCGGGTGCTTTTTAGTGCGTATTTTTGCTTTCTGAGCGTCTATATGTTAACCCTTGTATGTACTCTTGGGTTTTAATGCATTCTTGTCGTTGGACCTACACCTAGGCCACAATTCTAATGTCTGACTGCTTTCTGCAGTTCTGTTGACATACTGTGTCTTACCGGTGAGTTTACTAGTATTTCTGACGCAACGCAGTTCGTTAATGTATAATGTAATTCTTGTATTATAAAACGTGCATGAATTCACTTGTATAGTATGTAATCAGACAAAGTTGACGTTTAAGCACATAATTGTAGTCATTAAGTTAGAGTGTACGGAAATTACCGGTTTGGTGCCAGTTGTCACAATCGAAACCAGTGTCCAAGGCTGGTTAATGCAAATCAGAATCAGGCTCCAGCTCGAGGTCGAGTATTTAACATGAATGCACAAGTGGCGCAAGTAGACAATGAAGTGGTGAACGGTACGTTCTTTGTTAATAACCAACCCGCATCTATTCTTTTTGATTCAGGGGCCGATAAAAGTTTTGTGTCTTTATCTTTCGAGCCATTGCTTCGCGTTCTAGAACGAAACTAGGTAAGCCTTTGACAGTCGAAGTGCGAGTGGTAATCCCGTTGTCCTTAATTCTGTTCTTCGCAACTGCCAGTTGAACCTTAACAATCATCTTTTTCCCATTGACCTCACACCTATGCAACTTGGAAGCTTCGACATTATTGTGGGTATGGATTGGTTAGCCAAGCATCACGCAGAGGTAGTTTGTTTTGAGAAAATCGTTCGTGTGCCGCTTCCGTCAGGTGAGATCCTACAGGTTCGTGGTGAGAAACCTACTAGTAGCCTCAAGCTTATGTCTTGTTTCCAAGCTCGGAAGTATCTGCGAAAGAACTATGTGCACTTCCTGGCACATGTTACAACAGATAAAGGCAAAGGTAAGTCTATCCAAAATATCCCAGTTGTTCGGGATTATCTGGAGTTGTTTCCTAAAGAATTACCTGGATTACCTCCTGCACGCCAAGTCAAGTTCAATATTGATCTTGTACCTGGTGCAAATCCTATATCCAGAGCTCCATATCGTCTTGCACCATCTGAGATGCAAGAGTTGTCTAAGCAACTTCAGGAGCTTTCTGATAAAGGTTTTATTCGTCCTAGCTTTTCACCTTGGGGTGCTCCCGTTCTTTTTGTCAAGAAGAAGGATGGATCCTTCAGAATGTGCATCGATTATCGTGAGCTGAATAAGCTTACCATCAAGAATGATATCCCCTACCTCGCATTGATGATCTCTTTGACCAGTTACAAGGTGCTACTTGCTTTTCGAAGATCGACCTTCGTTCTGGGTATCATCAACTTCGTGTGCATGAAGAGGATATTCCCAAGACAGCATTCCGCACTCGATATGGGCATTATGAGTTCTCAGTCATGCCATTCGGTTTGACCAATGCTCCTGCTGTTTTCATGGACTTGATGAATAGGGTCTGCAAGCCTTATTTGGATAAGTTCATCATCGTTTTTATCGATGAAATCTTTGTCACACCCCCAAAATACCACTTAGGGAGTGTCCCTGTTAGGCGTGTGACGTACCAGCAATGAGCCACTAATTACATAGAACCCATACATGTTTCTAAAATAAAGTTCTTAATTAGTAATAAAACACCATCCAAGTTCAAAAGAAAACCAAAGTATTCAGCGGAAGCAAAATCAAACGAAGTTAAATAGTTTGAAAACCAATATATAGTATCAAGAAATCATAAATTCCTCCAGTCGGCCCATGACCACTCCTGCTACTCCAGACAGCAAGTTCCAATGCAAACAACTAACGACCTACAAGCATGCAAACAAGTTTGTCAGACAACGCTGGTGAGTTCAAAGTTTTGTTACCGAGTTTAGTTACCAGATATATGTGTAAAACAATTTAATAATTTGATTTGATGTTGTTATTAACTCGATTACCGCGAGTGGCTACTAGATGTGTTTGCCCAACACCAATGCCTCTATCAAAGCATTGGTCAAGTGGTCAAGGTAATTAGTTCACGCCCGTCCTCCTCGGTACGGTGTGAGGGTGCCAAACCTAATAGCGCTATCAACTAAATACCTCGTTGCCTTCCCGACAACAATCGGTAGATGTAAGGGGTCTTATATGATAGAAACTGAGTAATAACCAACATCCCATTAACCTGGCATTCCTCCCTGGAACGTTACCCGATATCCCTTCCCGGGATGCATGCTTAGAAAAGAGCAGTGAACTCACCTTAGTTTTGCTCGGTAAGATTAATTTATTTGTTATACAGTTGACCAAACACGTCCTAAAAGAGTTACCGATAACAATCAGTGTCACACAGGCTTTGGTCACATATTTCTTATTCATATCACACCAATTGCACCCATGTATTTCACGTACGTCATACAAGCATCAGGGTGATAGTATATTTACAATACACGTTCATGTCACAATTCACACGTCACATGTTACATAACCACTAACCTCTAATTGTACTATACATACAGTGCACCACAAAATGATATACATACATAAATATACCTACATCACTTAAACAGTCTTGCCCATTTATGTGATTATCATAGGGTCCTAAGCACATGTTGCATTGATATACAATACACCTACAATGAATCGGCTCAGTTATCTAAGATTCAATTCAGCATAAGTTTGAAACAAAACAATTCAATATTACTTAGACTAAATGTGGCCCTATAATAGCATTTAACATATAAATCTGATATACATGTATCCTACCTGTTACGTTTAACCAATACATGCTACCCGGCCCACTACATAAAATCTAAGCCCAATATATCGTGGCCCATACTAACACATAATTACATCTCAATTTAAAATAGGAAAAAAAAGAATCCTGATTCTTATTATACTTCCAATTAATTAGTGCATATATTTGTCATATATGCTTGTGAGTTATGGTTGTACAAAAGAAAGCATGTGGGGGCCTGCACATGTGCGCCTCCCTATGAACAAGATCACATGGTCAATCCTAAATTTTCACATCCACATATGCATTAAGTTCAAATCCTAGAATCCTTCTGACATGCAACATAAGATCAATCAATTGCTTTCACATAATACTAATATCTCTAACAACACCTCACCTCATCCTTAATTGCCCATGGTATATGATCTGACAATTAACTAAAAGTACCTATGTTACTAAATTAGATTCACATCTCTTAAAATATGATTACAAGTTAAAGTTGTTTAATTCTTTTCTAGGGGCTTTAAGTAGATGAATCCCTATTTTTTCATCAGTGGAGATTAATTAAATATAAACCAATTAAAATAGATCACATATACCCACTGTTAACACTTTCAAGGTATTTCACATATAATATTATAAAGTGTTGGCCAATGAGTAAAGATATGACTAACCGAGATCTTGACTTCCGTGGGGGGGGGGGCTTTCCTCAGTCGCCAATCGTGAATTAAGAAGAAGCTATAGGGTTTAATTGTTTGTTGAGCTTTTTATGTTAGACATAGATCAGGTAGGTTACGTATTCATAATATAAATAATAGTAGGCTGGGGTCGGTTCTTTCTTTGGCCAGTTGTGATCATGGGCTAAGCCCAAGAGACCAATATGATAAACAAACTCATATATTCAATTTACATATATATCAATTTGAATTAAGGGGGCCGATTGCTAATACTGTTGGGCTACATGAATTGGGCCATGCTATATGTGCGGCCCAAGATGTCAATACGTTAGTTAACCGATTCGAGAAAGATAGCGAGAAATAAAGATCGTAAGATAGAACGTTACGGACCCTGAAAGTTCGGGTTGTCACATCATCCCCAACTTGAAAGAAATTCCGTCCCGAAATTTGACAAGCAAGCACGAAGGAGTGAAATGATAAATCAAGATTGTTGTGCGTTCATAATATAAATAATATTATAAAGTATTGGCCAATGAGTAAAGATATGACTAACCGAGATCTTGACTTCCGTGGGGGGGGGGGTTTCCTCAGTCGCCAATCGTGAATTAAGAAGAAGCGTTAGGGTTTAATTGTTTGTTGAGCTTTTTATGTTAGACATAGATCAGGTAGGTTACGTATTCATAATATAAATAATAGTAGGCTGGGGTCAGTTCTTTCTTTGGCCAGCTGTGATCATGGGCTAAGCCCAAGAGACCAATATGATAAACAAACTCATATATTCAATTTACATATATATCAATTTGAATTAAGGGGGCCGCTTGCTAATACTGTTGGGCTACATGAATTGGGCCACGCTATATGTGCGGCCCAAGATGTCAATTGTTAATTAACCAATTCGAGAAAGATAGTGAGAAATAAAGATCGTAAGATAGAACGTTACGGACCGTGAAAGTTCGGGTTGTCACATCATCCCCAACTTGAAAGAAATTTCGTCCTGAAATTTGACAAGCAAGCACGAAGGAGCGAAATGATAAATCAATATTGTTGCGCGTTTTTTCCAGGTGCCACATCATCCCCAACTTGAAGAGGAATTTCGTCCCGAAATTCACTAGTTGCATTAGTCTCAGGTTCACCAGGCTTGGACTTGTTCTTTGGGAATAAATGTGGATACTTGACCTTCATCTGATCCTCGCGTTCCCACGTGAACTCCGGTCCACGTCTTGAGTTCCAACGAACTCTCACAACAGAATACGACTATTTTTACGCACCTTGACCTCACGGTCCATAATCTCTATAGGCTCTTCGACAAATTGCAACTTGTCATCGATCTTCAGCTCTTGAAATGGCACAACCAGTGTCTCATCAGACAAACACTTCTTCTGGTGTGAAACGTGGAAGACATCGTGAACATTACCCAACTCAGCAGGTAACTCGAGCTTGTAAGAGACTTTACCGATCCGCTCCAGGATTTTAAATGGCCCAACATAACGCGGATTAAGCTTGCCACGCTTCCCGAAGCGTACAACACCCTTCCACGGCGACACTTTCAACATAACACGGTTACCTACTGCAAACTCTAATGGTTTCCTACGCTTGTCAGCGTAGCTTTTCTGACGATCACGTGCCGCTGCCATACGATTCCTGATCTGAACAATCATTTCTAACGTTTCAAGAATAAGCTCAGGGCCTGTGATTTGGCTATCACCCACTTCAGCCCAACAGAGAGGGGAACAACATTTCCGCCCGTACAATGCTTCGAACGGAGCTGCCTGAATACTAGTGTGGTAGCTGTTGTTGTAGGAGAACTCTATCAACGGCAGATGTTTCTCCCAGCTCTTGCCAAAGTCAATAACACATGCCCGCAGCATGTCTTCAAGTGTCTGAATGGTGCGCTCTCTCTGACCATCCGTCTGTGGGTGATAAGCGGTACTCATATCGAGTTGTGAGCCAAACGATTTATGCATTGACTGCCACAATTCAGAAGTGAAACGCGGATCTCGATCTGAAATGATAGAAGTTGGCACCCCGTGCCTAGAAACTACCTCCTTAAGATAAACTGCTGCCAGCTGTGAAAACTTATCTGTTTCTTTGATTGCCAGAAAATGCGCTGACTTCGTGAGACGGTCGACAATCACCCATATAGTATCGTTTCCATCCTGAGTCGGGCTGCTGAAGTAGACCCGCAGGCTTCTGATGCTCTGCTTTGACTTTAGCACAAGTCAAACATTTGCTAACGTAAGTTGCTATGTGAGCTTTCATGCTAGGCCACCAATACGTAGTCTTCAGGTCGTGGTACATCTTATCCGAACCAGGATGTACTGAGTAGCGAGACTTATGTGCTTCCTCCATTAAAAGTTCTCGTAAATTGCCATAGAATGGGACCCAGATGCGTCCAGTTACGTAGTAGAGGCCGTCTCCCTTTTGTTTTAACCGTTGCCTTGAGCCGCGTAGAGCTTCAGCCCTGACGTTTTCTGGTTTCAACGCTTCTACCTGGGCATCTCGTATCTGGGAAGGAAGACTAGATTGAATGGTGAGTTGTAATGCTCGCACACGCTTAGGTGCAATATCCTTTCGACTGAGGGCGTCGGCCACAACATTTGCTTTGCCCGGATGGTACTTGATGGCACACTCATAACCGTTCAAAAGCTCTATCCAACGCCGTTGCCACATATTCAATTCTTTCTGGTCGAAGATATGCTGAAGGCTTCTATGATCGGTGTAGATGGTGCATTTGGTACCGTACAGATAGTGCCTCCAGATCTTCAATGCGAAAATCACAGCTCCTAACTCCAAGTCGTGAGTCGTATAATTCTTCTCGTGTACCTTCAACTGTCGAGAAGCATATGCTATCACCTTGTCGCGTTGCATCAATACGCAACCGAGACCCTGAATCGATGCATCACAATAAACCACAAAATCTTTGGTACCCTCGGGTAGAGATAAAATCGGCGCGCTACATAGTTTCTGCTTCAAAAGCTAGAAAGCATCCTCCTGCTTCGTTCCCCAGGAATAAACTACGTTCTTCTGCGTCAAGGAGGTGAGAGGTTGAGCGATTTTCGAGAAATCCTGAATAAACTGACGATAGTACCCTGCAAGACCAAGAAATTGTCGCACCTCCGAAGGATTCTTTGGTGCCGCCCAATTCCTAATAGCATCGATCTTAGCAGGATCCACGTGTATCCCCTTTTCGTTAACAATATGCCCAAGAAAGTGCACTTCTCGAATCCAGAAATCACACTTAGAAAACTTCGCGTAAAGCTGCTCCTTCCTCAGGAGTTCCAAGATAAGACGTAGATGTCGCTCATGGCCCTCCTCGCTCTTGGAGTAGATCAAGATGTCGTCGATGAAAACAATAACGAAGTCATCGAGATACGGTTTGCACACACGGTTCATAAGATCCATGAAGACCGTGGGTGCGTTAGTCATTCCGAACGGCATAACCAAAAACTCGTAGTGCCCATACCGTGTTCGAAAAGCTGTCTTTGGTACATCCTCCTCCCTGACTCCTACCTGATGATAGCCCGATCTTAAGTCGATCTTAGAATAAAAACTTGACCCTTGCAACTGGTCAAACAAGTCGTCAATGCGCGGTAAAGGGTAGCGATTCTTGATTGTCACCTTGTTAAGCTCACGATAATCTATGCACATCCGAAAGGACCCATCCTTATTCTTCACAAACAGTACTGGGGCTCCCCAAGGCGAAGAGCTAGGTCGGATAAAACCCCTATCCAACAGCTCTTGGAGTTGATTCGACAACTCCTGTAACTCTCCTGGCGCAAGACGATAAGGAGCACGAGCAATCGGGGCTGCTCCTGGCGCGAGGTCGATCTGAAATTCCACCTGACGATGTGGAGGTAAACCAGGGAGTTCTTCAGGAAATATATCGGGAAATTCACGAACCACTGGAAAATCCTCGATCCTTCTCTCATCAGACTGCGAGTCAGAAACAAGAGCTAAAGGAGCAGGGTAGCCCTTGCGTAAACACTTCTGAGCCTTCATTGCCGAGATAATACCAACCATGGCACCACTATGATGACCCTGAACCGATAAGGATTCTCCGCTAGGGAGAGGAATACGTGTCACACCCCCAAAATCCACATGCGGAGTATCACCGCTTGGAAGCGTGACTGACCAGGATCAAGCCACCAATCATATAGAACAATGTATAAAGTAAAAGTAATTGCAATTAAACCAAACCAATCCATATGAAAGGTGTTCCAAAACATAAGTATGTTATCACTGTTTAGCGGAAGCGTATAAGTAAAACCCAACATAATAAAGTATGAAATGTTATAAAGTGTTTAACGAAACATTAACGATCCGTGCCCACAACGACCAGCTCCTCCCTGTGCAAGCTCCATGTATCTAACGACCTGCAAGGCATGTAACAGAGGATCAACAACTAGTTGAGCGAGTTCACAGAAAGTAAATGCATAATAGTAAGTTCATTTGTAACATGTGGCTCTACTGGGCTGATAGTATGTTCTACTGGTGGGGGCTTCCCATGTTGTGTATCCACTAGACTATTCGTAACCATAAGTGTTCTTCATAACCCGAGAACAGTAATACGTACAAGCTTTACGTAGGTTTTACGTAAGTATCCTTCACAAACCGAGGATAGGGGTACGCGGGGGTTTACGTAGGTTTTACGTAAGTGCCTGACACAACCGAGGCAGTAGTGAGTATAAGTTCACGTAGGTTTTACGTGAGTGTCCTTCGCAACCTGAGGACAGTGAGCAATACAAGTATACGTAGGTTTTACGTATGTGTCCTGCACAACCGAGGACGATGGTAGGTAGTCTAGTAACAATGTAAGTACGAATCTATTCAATCTCATTCCTTCAATTCCATTCCCAAGCCCTGGGAATCCCATGCCTTAGTAAAAGTGTGAACTCACCTTGGTTTGCTTGGTATGTTATTGCTTCTAGGGTTAATTAAATGTCTAAGTCCGTTACACACGACCTAGGATACATTGCACATGATTCGATGTAAGTGTTACATTCAAGTAGGGTTTACAAGTCTTGGTGTTCAATCGACTGTGTGTGATAAATGATTACATACTGACCTGACATGGTTTGCACATAAATACAACAATATACAGCAATTACAGTAACATACGGTAATGTACATCAACATACAGTAAATAACATTCAGTAACATACATACAGTGGTGACAGGATAATCATTTTTTCATTCAATATTAACTTGGTTCTGTTAACAAGTCAACATACTCGGACAAAGCCTCCTTTACAAAGTCGGACCATGTCCACTATATCTTAAAACTCGGACCAAGGAGGCTTTAGAGAAACTCGGACCATGATGAGCATTATAAGGTCGGATCCCACACCATCCTATAAAACTCGGACCCCCAAGGATTCCCTTAACAAAGTCGGACAACAACATCACAAGGTCGGACTCCCTTAGTGTTCTCAAAAAGTCGGACAGGGCTCACATGTAAGTAAAACTCGGACTACTAGTGGGGTATATACAAAACTCGGACAAGAAGTGGGGGGGGGGGGTTTCCTTCACAAAGTCGGACATGGGCTCCAAGCCCAAAACTCGGACCCAAACCCACAACAAAAGGTTGGACCTTTTGTGGTATTGAAATTCGGACAACACACACTCACAGAAAATTCGGACCAAGCTTGATTTGTTAACAGTTCAGACTTTTTAAACCATGAAGCTCAGACAAACAACTTGACATTACAAAGGTCGGACATAAACAAGCAATTAAAGTTCGAACCTTTTAATCATTCTAAAACTCTGACGTTTCAATCATGCGTGAATTCCCAAGATTATGTTACAGAATCAATATCAATCGAACAGTTACAATTCATGCCTTCATACGATCAAGAAAACCCTAATTCATCAGGCAATTGATGAATCAAATCAATCATCAATAGTTTTAACATATCATACATCTAAATCATCAGGCAATTGATTACACAACAACCTTATTCATTTCTCAATAATCAGAATAAATCAAATAGCACAGAATATCATATGAAGAACTAGGGTTTTGACATGAATCAATCAATCAACGGTTAACAACAAACAATGATTAAGCAATTACCTTGAATTGATTCTAGACAAAGAGAGGTAATCAAGAGTGATGAAGAACTTGTGCCAATGATGATGATGATGATTGCTAGAGATAATCAGAGAATATGCAAGTACGCGTTTTGGTTTTGTGTGGTGATTAGTGAATGATTAGGGTTAAGAATGATTAGGATATCACTAATTACTCTATACATCCCCAAGTATCATCTTTTACATAAGTACACCATCTCAAAATAATTCACAGTTTCACCACCAAGTTCATACATTTGACAAATCTTTCACAAGTAACACATAACCATGCTCAAATACAATATACTTAACTGAATCAAAACGTTACAGTTTCACAGCAACTAATTGTGCAAGTAAACAACTAAACAAACAATGAACGTGCAATAAATGCGAAATTGGAATCTTGGAAACTCGAGTTGTCACATTATCCCCAACTTGAAAGAAATTTCGTCCCGAAATTTAGCATGCGGTTACTGAGGAAGCTAGGTAAGTTGTATCGTTTACTGGTTTTCCTGGGGTGTCACAATACGCACGATTTTCTCCTTGCAAAGAATTTCCGCCTGGTGCTTGGACAGCCAATCCATGCCAACGACTACGTCAAAACTTCCAAGAGTAACAGGGAGTAGGTCAATGTCGAACACTTGACTCAGGAGATCGTGTTTACAACCAAACAGAACATGAGAAGCCTCTATCGAATTACCATCAGCTAATTCTACTACATGCTTATTTACAAGAGGTGTTGGAGTCAACCCTAAATGACGACTGAACTCTAAGGACACATAACTCCAATCGGCACCAGAGTCGAATAGAACAGAAGCAAATAAATCATTTATAGAAAACGTACCAGTCACTACATTGCCATCATTCCTAGCTTCCCCAGCTTCAATAGTGAACACCCTCCCGTGTGCACCATTGCCCCCATTGTTGTTGTTCCTGTTGTTATTGTTCCCAGCATTGTTGTCCTTATTGTCATTCTGATTCAGCTGAGGGCAATCCCGCTTGAAGTGGCCCTCATCCCCGCACTAGAAACACCCTTTCTTAACACCCGGATTCTGCTGTGGTTGTTGCCTTTGTTGTTGCTGGTGCTGCTGATTCTGCTGTTGCTGCTGTTTTGGCTGTGGGGCTCTACAGTCTTTGGCCTCATGGCCCACCTTCTCGCATCTACGACAAGTCCGGACACACTGCCCATAGATGATAGCCACACTTGTTGCACTGTGGCTTCTTTCCCACATAAGAACCCTGATTCCGATTGCTGCCCTGGCCTTGATTAACTGAAGAAGACTGACTGAAACTATGGTTGTTGCTGTTATCAGGCCTTTTCTGAGATTGACTTGCACTGGTTGCTTAATTAGTGTCGTTCCACTTGCGTTTGTTATCACTGGCAGGTGTGGTGGCTGTAGCAGTCGAAGTAGTAGCAGAAACACGTGGCGGCAAGTTGCCAAGTTCCACCTCTTGGTCAGTAATCTTATGTGCCAAACGAATGATACGGGGCAGATTGTCTAGGTTTGCAGCAGTAACGTACCCCTTAACAGCTGGTGCTAAGCCCTTAAGATACAACTCAATTCGACGATGAAGGGGTCGAGACAAGTTAGGGCATAAAGTTGATAAATCATTGGACCTCCTCGTGTATGCTTCAATCTCAGATCCCTGCATTTCCAGATAGTAGTAATCATTCTCTAGTTTCTGTACCTCATCTCGAGGGCAATACTCCTCCCTCATCAATTCCTTAAAGTCATCCCAAGTGGTAGCATTTGCCATTTCGATACCCAACATCTGAACCTGGGTATTCCACCATGTCAGGGCACCATCCTCGAGTGTGCCCGTAGCATACTTCACTCTGTCCCCAGCAGGACAATTACACATCGCGAATACCGCTTCTGCCTTCTCAAACCATCGCAGGAGTCCTACAGCCCCTTTAGTCCCACTGAAGGTCTGTGGCTTACAATCCATGAACATCTTGAACGTACAAGCAGGTGGACCAGGTGGATTGTTTTGATTCACAGGTTGACCTAAAACGAAAGAACGTACAACGCACAGGTAAGATTATAGTATATGACGCAAGGATAGAAAGTAATTGGCACATATTGTACCAGCCTGGTAAGCCGCTAAGGCTTCAGCTACACGAGTGTTGATCAAGTTAGTTAATTCGGCCTGCGTCATAGCAATGTGGCCACGTCCACCACCTCTGCCTCCTCCACGTCCACTCATGGTTCTATATAAGAGAAGGGAACTATCTTAAGGGTCGAAACAAGGTAAAAGTCAAGTATTACGTTAAAATCTACAACTATCAAGTTTACACATAATAGGGCAGAATCCCTCTCACGTTCGTTAAGCCTCACTGGGACTTACATGCACCCCACATTATTATTATGTGTGCACCCATAGTAATAAGGTAATTTGCATGCTCATCTCAGTGCCTCTTAACTTGCGCTAAAAGTTTTCTCCCGCATTCAAATAGCCAAGCAGTGGGTCCTACAGAATCATGATTCACAAAAGCCGAAGGGTAGTGCTACACTATCAAATCTAGTATGTCGTTTTCATGTAGGTTGTGAGTGTGTGACTACTAATCAAGTAATGCATAAAGTAACAGAAGATGAACCTTGCAATCTGGAGCTGAGTGTCATGGTCGATTTTCGAAGTTGTTCGGTTATAGTCTGGTTTTATAAAAACGTTTTAAAAGCCAAGTTCACTATAACCAGTGGCTCTGACACCAAACCGTCACACACCCAAAATACCACTTAGGGAGTGTCCCTGTTAGGCGTGTGACGTACCAGCAATGAGCCACTAATTACATAGAACCCATACATGTTTCTAAAATAAAGTTCTTAATTAGTAATAAAACACCATCCAAGTTCAAAAGAAAACCAAAGTATTCAGCGGAAGCAAAATCAAACGAAGTTAAATAGTTTGAAAACCAATATATAGTATCAAGAAATCATAAATTCCTCCAGTCGGCCCATGACCACTCCTGCTACTCCAGACAGCAAGTTCCAATGCAAACAACTAACGACCTAAAAGCATGCAAACAAGTGTGTCAGACAACGCTGGTGAGTTCAAAGTTTTGTTACCGAGTTTAGTTACCAGATACGTGTGTAAAACAGTTTAACAATTTGATTTGATGTTGTTATTAACTCGATTACCGCGAGTGTCTACTAGATGTGTTTGCCCAAACCCAATGCCTCTATCAAAGCATTGGTCAAGTGGTCAAGGTAATTAGTTCACGCCCGTCCTCCTCGGTACGGTGTGAGGGTGCCAAACCTAATAGCGCTATCAACTAAATACCTCGTTGCCTTCCCGGCAACAATCGGTAGATGTAAGGTGTCTTATATGATAGAAACTGAGTAATAACCAACATCCCATTAACCTGGCATTCCTCCCTGGAACGTTACCCGATATCCCTTCCCGGGATGCATGCTTAGAAAAGAGCAGTGAACTCACCTTAGTTTTGCTCGGTAAGATTAATTTACTTGTTATACAGTTGACCAAACACGTCCTAAAAGAGTTACCGATAACAATCAGTGTCACACAGGCTTTGGTCACATATTTCTTATTCATATCACACCAATTGCACCCATGTATTTCACGTACGTCATACAAACATCAGGGTGATAGTATATTTACAATACACGTTCATGTCACAATTCACACGTCACATGTTACATAACCACTAACCTCTCATTGTACTATACATACAGTGCACCACAAAATGATATACATACATAAATATACCTACATCACTTAAATAGTCTTGCCCATTTATGTGATTATCATAAGGTCCTAAGCACATGTTGCATTGATATACAATACACCTACAATGAATCAGCCCAGTTATCTAAGGTTCAATTCAGCATAAGTTTAAAACAAAACAGTTCAACATTACTTAGACTAAATGTGGCCCTATAATAGCATTTAACATATAAATCTGATATACATGTATCCTACCTGTTACGTTTAAGCAATACATGCTACCCGGCCCACTACATAAAATCTAAGCCCAATATACCGTGGCCCATACTAACACATAATTACCTCTCAATTTAAAATAGGAAAAAAAAGAATCCTGATTCTTATTATACTTCCAATTAATTAGTGCATATATTTGTCATATATGCTTGTGAGTTGTGGTTGTACAAAAGAAAGCATGTGGGAGCCTGCACATGTGCGCCGCCCTATGAACAAGATCACATGGTCAATCCTAAATTTTCACATCCACATATGCATTAAGTTCAAATCATAGAATCCTTCTGACATGCAACATAAGATCAATCAATTGCTTTCACATAATACTAATATCTCAAACAATACCTCACCTCATCACTAGTTGCCCATGGTATATGATCTGACAATTAACTAAAAGTACCTATGTTACTAAATTAGATTCACATCTCTTAAAATATGATTACAAGTTAAAGCCGTTTAGTTCTTTTCTAGGGGCTTTAAGTAGATGAATCCCTATTTTTTCATCAGTGGAGATTAATTAAATATAAACCAATTAAAATAGATCACATATACCCACTGTTAACACTTTCAAGGTATTTCACATATAATATTATAAAGTATTGGCCAATGAGTAAAGATATGACTAACCGAGATCTTGACTTCCGTGGGGGGGGGGTTTCCTCAGTCGCCAATCGTGAATTAAGATGAAGCTATAGGGTTTAATTGTTTGTTGAGCTTTTTATGTTAGACATAGATCAGGTAGGTTATGTAACACCCCCAAATTCCACCTGCGGAAACCCCGCGAGGCGTGTTACGCATCAGAGTTCGAGCCACCGATCACATTGAACCAATGATAAATATTTAGGTAAGTCATAACATTAATTACCAAATAAGATGTCTACATGATATCAATTCTCAAAAGTTGTGTAGCGGAAGCATGTAATCGTTTCATAATAATAATCAAAATCAATGCATTGTTTATAAGTGAATCCAAGAGTCTCGATCCATGACCACTCCAGCACTCCCAGATAGCAAGTCCATGTTCCAAACGTTAACGACCTACAAGCATGCAAACAAGTGTGTCAGACTACGCTGGTGAGTTCAAGGTTTTGTTAACGTGTTGAGTTACCAGATGTATGTTAATGCGATTCAACGTTACGTTACGATGTTGCTCATGTTAGATACCCTAGGGAGTGTGCCCATGTGTATCCGGGGAGTGGGTACCCCTTACGACTGATTGCTATGTTGCCTTCGTTAGATACCCTAGGGAGAGTGCCCATATGTATCCGAGGAGTGTGCCTCTAACAACCATAGCCATACCCAGATAATTAGTTCACGCCCGTCCTTACGGCCCGGTGTGAGGTTTCCCACCTAATAGCGCTATCAACTAATCACCCCCATTGCCCTCCAGGCAATAACCAAAACCGATTAAGTTATTTACCCAATGTTTTCCCTTCCAAATGTTTACCAGTTGTCCCAAACCACCGGGACGCATGCTTGAGAAAATGCAATGAACTCACCTTTGGTTTGCTCGGTAAGATTAAATTACGTATTCCAAGTTGGCCTACCAAGCCCTATCGTAATTACCAAAAGACAATTAGCTTGATTGCACGTAAGTCATGTAGTCCACATTCACAACACGAGTATCGTACAAGTAGTGCACATGACGTTATGCAAATCGTAACAAGAAATTATGTGTCACACAGATCATAGCATCCATTGTAACAATCAGTTTCACAATCACGTAAATCACAAACTTATGTGCACATTGTACAAGTCATAACCAATATAGTTCGTACTATCACACAAATCGTAGCAAGCATTCATACCGACACGTATTCACATTACAAGTTAACACCAATAACATCCATCATGTAACACCATGTTTAATTTAATACCAAGACCCACTGTGACAACCCGAACTTCCAAAGTTAGTCTCGTAATTTTGATCCTTATAATTCTTCGTTCATAAGTGTGACCGTGTTAAACTTGATTGATGTTAGGTGCTATTATAATCCTGTTAAAACGTGTTAAACTCCGTTAAAATATATGGTTTATATACTTGGGCCGCGTATACATCAAACTATATGTATAACTAGGCCGCACCCTCCCCTTTGTCGTTCTAACTGTTGGAGCAGCCCAAACCCTTAAAGCCCAAAACAAACATAACTAGATTAAAGCCCAACTGAATTAATAAAAGGTTGTATGCGTGCATGCGGTTTGCATATGCAGCGTAACACACACGCACACAAAATACAAACCCTAGCACACCCTCCCATAATTCGTTGCGGCTTGTTCTGGATTCGGAGCTTATCCCTCGTATATCTCTCGTCTGATCCGCTACTTGGTTAGTATAATCATTCTTGTTCCATCTACGTATATGCATGCTGCGTGTTACGATCTCAAAACCCAAAGCCCTAACTCCATCCCTCTCATCTCGACGTGTAGCAGCAACAGACCCGCAGTCGCGATTTCCCCCTATAGCTCGAGTTCGCTTTCTCCCTCACTTGCATCACTCTCGCTCCTCCCTCGCTCTCGGTGTTCTGGTCGGATTGGCCGACGGTTGTATCTTTTCTTGTGACGATGTTACGTGAGGATGACGATGATGGTTACGCTGATAATGATGAAGGTCGACCGACGCCGAAGGCGACGCCATTGGCTGTAGCACGAAGTGGTTCAATTTCAGATTTGGATTTTCTGCTCGGTTCTTATGCTGTTCGTAGTTGGTTCGAGACTCGGGTCAGAACCGCGACAAACCGACACCCACACTCCTCTGGTTAGTATGTTCGTTTGAATTCATGCAATCTTTCTGTCGAGTTGTATGAGTGTATTCTGATCAATATTATGTTACAATTCATGCAAAGAACATCTTTGTGTGTGGGTGGGATTATATGAAATAAAGAATGTGTATGGGGAATAGGCTGATGATATTATTAGTGTATGCATCTTTTGTGATTTTGACCTTGTAGTATAAATGTGATTATCCTTGATTTCTTCACAATCATGTCGTTTTAGTTGAGTAAATGTTTGAGTAAGCCGCACATTAGTCTGCTGTGATTTTTGGGATTTTGTATGAAAAGGCATGACTGAGGATATTTTGTCGCTTATATTCACGAAAGTGTATGTGTTGATTTTCGTTTGAGTCCTGGTATGGAAGATGGAATATGAATTATCATTCTTTATTGTTGGGGTTGTATGGATAATAAAACAAAAAAAAAAAAGATAGTGAACATGAAATAATTGAAAGCACAAATATAAAACCGCTTGATTTAGTGAACTGGGTTTTAGTTTTCTTGAATGCTTGAGCATGTAATTTCATGGAGTGTACAAGGATAGATGCTTAAGGTACAACACAAATGGAATTGCTTAATTTGAATCTTGTATGTTAAATTGTTTTGTCTTTTACTGTTGATCTAAAAAGAATGAAACAGAATACATATGTTTTCTGATTGCACATTTATGAGGCTGGCCCCACTTGTTGGATTCACACACTTTGTTGAAATCGTATACACTGGATCCTTTTACAAACTTACAACATTAATGGACTTCATAAAGTGGGCCACACACACACCTATATCAAGTTAATTATATTGGGTCGCACACCCCAACGATGCACACTATAATCCGTTAAGTGTAATTAGAACTTGGGCTTGTGAAGTAAGTTGTATGTGGTACGAAAATCTATTGCGTGGATAAACGGTGATAACTTGGATAATGTATGACATGGTTAACTGTTATAACGCGTATGATTATGTGCTTAATCCATGAGTGCAACATGTGTAATGATGTGTATATTTCATGAACGCGACTTGTGTAATGTGAACCTTGAATACGTGAATTAGTTGTACGCAAAATGCATGTAAACTGACTGTTATTGGTAACCCTTTTAGGGCGTGTTTTGTTCGACTGATAAACAAGATATTTAATCTAACCGAGCAAACCGAAGGTGAGTTCATCTTTCTTGAGCATGCGTCCCGGTGGTTGGGACAGTCAGTGGGTATTCCTGGGAGGGACAAGTCTTTTGGGTTAAAACGGGAATGTTGGATAATATACTCTTCCTATCACCTTTCAAGTCCCTCCGTGTTGTTTGGTTACCAGGAAGGTAACATGGTATTAGTTGGTAGCGCTACTTAGGTTTGGCAACCTCACCCCGTATCTGGGAGAACGGGTGTTGAACTAATGACCTAGTCATGACCAATGCTTTGATAGGAGCATTGGAGAAAGGGCAAAATAATCAGAAGCCGTCTTGTATTGGGGTATTATCAGCATTGTTTTCAACATTACTTTTGGAATTAAATTCAATGGATTAACTGAATACTTGGTAACTAACGTTTTCGTAAAACTATGAACTCACCAGCGTTGTCTGATACACTTGTTGCATGCTCGCAGGTCGTTAGGTATCTTGGATTTGGGAAACTTGCTGTCTGGAGTAACTGGAGTGGTCATGGGTCGACTGGGAGGATTTATGCGATTGATTTCATGAAACTATACTTTGGTTTTGAAACAGTTTAATTTCGTTTACTATTTGCTTCCGCTGAACTTATTGATTTTCGTTTAAACTTGTTGGGGATGTTTTTAATTAATAATGGGGATTTTATCCATAACTTGTGTTGGTTCAATGTAATTGGTGGCTCGTTATTGGTTTGTCACACGCCTAACAGGGACACTCCCTAGGTGGTATTTTGAGGGTGTGACAGTTTGGTATCAGAGCCACTGGTTATAGTGAACTTGGTTTTAAAACGTTTTCATAAAACCAGACTATAACCGAACAGTACCGAAATCGACCATGACACTCAGCTCCAGACTGCAAGGTTCGTTTCTCATCTACTATTGCATAGTATAACTAGCGTACACTTATGTATAACATTACACGTGACTGCACACTTGCACAACAGCATGAGCCCTTACATTACCAACCCCTGTTATGTGAACTGCTAGTGTGACACTTCCCTTCGACTATTGTGATTCTTGATCCTATAAAACATTTCGCTTGTTATTTGAATGTGGGGAACCTTTTAGCGCAAGTTAAGAGGCACTGAGATAAGCATGCAAATCGCCTTATTATTATGGGTGCACACATAATAATAACACGAGGTGCATGCAAATCCCAGTGAGGCTTAACGAGCGTGAGAAGGGTTCTGCCCTATTGTGTGTAAACTTGGTAGTTTGTAGATTTCAATGTGATACTCGACTTTTACCTCATTTCGATCCTTAAGATTGTCCCCTTCTCTTATATAGAACCATGAGGGACAACGGAGGACGGGGGTATAAGTTAATCAACTCCCGGGTAAACATGATGACATAAACAATAATCTTACTCCTTGTATCGCTAGAATTGCTATTGCATAACAGTTTTCCTCTCTAAGCTAGTCTATCCCCTAGCCCTTGTCTTGGCCGACGCTTACCATTTAAGGTGACAGTTAGTTACTGTTCTTGATATAGATAAACCTATCATTCCATTATCATGGTCACACTACATTCTCGATTGTCTACGCATAAACTCCTATAATATTGTGCTCTAGTTTAAAAATAACCTGATAAACTCTTCTTTTGATACGTAGTGATCACTTCTTGTACTCTGAGGATGGTTGTGTATTATTTTATGACCATATCATTTCGAAAATATTTTCGTGTCCTTGTAATGAAACCTTTTGGTGACGTACTTGATGTTCCTAATGCACACGCCTTAGTTCAACCCTTCAAAGTTGGCTTCATACATGTTCGACCAATTACACACTCAATTTCGTACATAGATTTTAGTGAACCATTCTTATTCGCATACGGCAGGCTTGACGACTATGGAGAACGCTCCGATTAAACCGGATCACTATGAATTCGAGCAACCGTTACTCTTCAACATAATTCTTCTTGCGCCAACACCCTCAAAGTAACGCTCCCATCGACCAGTACATCACTTTATTTCCATTTATACTTCTTGTTTGCGACCAGCTACATCCTCATCATCGGATTTGCTACTTTACTCATGATTCTAAAACAATTAGATGGAACAGATTGATGATAACTGTGTTTGGTATATTCTTCGCGTCTTATCTTGTTGTGCTAAAATGAATACCATAGTTCTTGCATAACCCTGTTATACGCTAATCCTCGCTTGGCTAAATCACTCTCTACGAACATCACTCGAGGAATGAGTCATACCTAAGATCATCAAGTGCAAGAACATAAAATAAAATTATTACTTACGTAAGGTATGCCAAGGTCAAAATTCCCTCTTGTGTGAAAGCACCATACTCATGTATAGCTTCATCGACCTCTTTGTTCCATGCTTATCTCTCTTTGACCGAAGGCTGGTCATCTACTACAACCAACTGCGACCAAAATATCACGATCAATATCAACTGAAAATCTCTTTTCCTCTGAACGAACGAGTCAAGATGATACCAGTCTGAAATAGGGATTAATGCCTAACTTGAGTTTTCATTCAATCGATTGATTGAATTGCTTGAATCACCTGTTCCAAGAAATTATATTTTCTTTCTCGAATTCTTACATACGATGGCATCACCTTTGATCTTCGATAGGGGTAACTGCACCAGTTCTGATCGCCGGTAGCGATACCATACATAAACATATACCTCTTACACTCACTTTATCACATTCACATATTTTGCTTCGAGAAAATCTTGGTGGTGCACCTGACACACGTGATTCGAGGGTTGAGCATTTTAGCCTGTAACAAACTACCTTAACACATTTCCAGTTCGGTTTATCTCGTCGACCCTCCGTTTATGATGTACGACATTCGCCTCAACTCTGGTAAGCTCTAGATATACATTAGATACACTTGCTTCGTGAAGTGTTGGCTACTTAATATACAACATCCATGATAACTAAACACTGCCTTTTTGCAAGTCCCCAAATTCGAAGGCGTATAGCTCACCCAAGTTATATTTAGTGCAACAACCCCCCCCCCCCGGTCGCACATGTTAAATGCATCAGGCAATGCCATACAGATGTATGACACACTCGTATTTCAACTTTTGTGAGCATCTCTTGAGCTTAGCATAACTTGTCACAACATTCTTCATTATCAAGCTCCTATTAACTCAACTTGTGTTTCTACTTAAGGGCAAGACATTTTTAGTTTAACACAATTAACACAAACTCTATTACCTCAAACACTCATTCATGCATAACACTCACATAACGGTAATTCGGGGGATTACGGAATTACACATGGGTTGTACTCGAACGTTGATGAACAATTAGAACACTATTCCTGAACAAATAAAGAAATATAACTTATGTGAATTTATATGTTATCTGACTTTATATGCTATATGACTTATATATTATTTAGTGAACTTTCGCGAAACCGTATTTAACTACGTGTTTAGTGAATTATCGACAAACTCATAATTGGAGCCTAGAGTATAATATAGCCTAAATTTCGAGGACGAAATTTCTGTAACATGGGGAGGATGTGACACCCGAGCAAAATCCGCAATAATCCTAATTTCCTCACTTCACTCCTCAGTTCCTACTTGTCAAATTTCGGGACGAAATTTCTTTCAAGTTGGGGATAATGTGACAACCCGAACTTCCAAAGTTAGTCTCGTAATTTTGATCCTTATAATTCTTCGTTCATAAGTGTGACCGTGTTAAACTTGATTGATGTTAGGTGCTATTATAATCCTGTTAAAACGTGTTAAACTCCGTTAAAATATATGGTTTATATACTTGGGCCGCGTATACATCAAACTATATGTATAACTAGGCCGCACCCTCCCCTTTGTCGTTCTAACTGTTGGAGCAGCCCAAACCCTTAAAGCCCAAAACAAACATAACTAGATTAAAGCCCAACTGAATTAATAAAAGGTTGTATGCGTGCATGCGGTTTGCATATGCAGCGTAACACACACGCACACAAAATACAAACCCTAGCACACCCTCCCATAATTCGCTGCGGCTTGTTCTGGATTCGGAGCTTATCCCTCGTATATCTCTCGTCTGATCCGCTACTTGGTTAGTATAATCATTCTTGTTCCATCTACGTATATGCATGCTGCGTGTTACGATCTCAAAACCCAAAACCCTAACTCCATCCCTCTCATCTCGACGTGTAGCAGCAACAGACCCGCAGTCGCGATTTCCCCCTATAGCTCGAGTTCGCTTTCTCCCTCACTTGCATCACTCTCGCTCCTCCCTCGCTCTCGGTGTTCTGGTCGGATTGGCCGACGGTTGTATCTTTTCTTGTGACGATGTTACGTGAGGATGACGATGATGGTTACGCTGATAATGATGAAGGTCGACCGACGCCGAAGGCGACGCCATTGGCTGTAGCACGAAGTGGTTCAATTTCAGATTTGGATTTTCTGCTCGGTTCTTATGCTGTTCGTAGTTGGTTCGAGACTCGGGTCAGAACCGCGACAAACCGACACCCACACTCCTCTGGTTAGTATGTTCGTTTGAATTCATGCAATCTTTCTGTCGAGTTGTATGAGTGTATTCTGATCAATATTATGTTACAATTCATGCAAAGAACATCTTTGTGTGTGGGTGGGATTATATGAAATAAAGAATGTGTATGGGGAATAGGCTGATGATATTATTAGTGTATGCATCTTTTGTGATTTTGACCTTGTAGTATAAATGTGATTATCCTTGATTTCTTCACAATCATGTCGTTTTAGTTGAGTAAATGTTTGAGTAAGCCGCACATTAGTCTGCTGTGATTTTTGGGATTTTGTATGAAAAGGCATGACTGAGGATATTTTGTCGCTTATATTCACGAAAGTGTATGTGTTGATTTTCGTTTGAGTCCTGGTATGGAAGATGGAATATGAATTATCATTCTTTATTGTTGGGGTTGTATGGATAATAAAACAAAAAAAAAAAGATAGTGAACATGAAATAATTGAAAGCACAAATATAAAACCGCTTGATTTAGTGAACTGGGTTTTAGTTTTCTTGAATGCTTGAGCATGTAATTTCATGGAGTGTACAAGGATAGATGCTTAAGGTACAACACAAATGGAATTGCTTAATTTGAATCTTGTATGTTAAATTGTTTTGTCTTTTACTGTTGATCTAAAAAGAATGAAACAGAATACATATGTTTTCTGATTGCACATTTATGAGGCTGGCCCCACTTGTTGGATTCACACACTTTGTTGAAATCGTATACACTGGATCCTTTTACAAACTTACAACATTAATGGACTTCATAAAGTGGGCCACACACACACCTATATCAAGTTAATTATATTGGGTCGCACACCCCAACGATGCACACTATAATCCGTTAAGTGTAATTAGAACTTGGGCTTGTGAAGTAAGTTGTATGTGGTACGAAAATCTATTGCGTGGATAAACGGTGATAACTTGGATAATGTATGACATGGTTAACTGTTATAACGCGTATGATTATGTGCTTAATCCATGAGTGCAACATGTGTAATGATGTGTATATTTCATGAACGCGACTTGTGTAATGTGAACCTTGAATACGTGAATTAGTTGTACGCAAAATGCATGTAAACTGACTGTTATTGGTAACCCTTTTAGGGCGTGTTTTGTTCGACTGATAAACAAGATATTTAATCTAACCGAGCAAACCGAAGGTGAGTTCATCTTTCTTGAGCATGCGTCCCGGTGGTTGGGACAGTCAGTGGGTATTCCTGGGAGGGACAAGTCTTTTGGGTTAAAACGGGAATGTTGGATAATATACTCTTCCTATCACCTTTCAAGTCCCTCCGTGTTGTTTGGTTACCAGGAAGGTAACATGGTATTAGTTGGTAGCGCTACTTAGGTTTGGCAACCTCACCCCGTATCTGGGAGAACGGGTGTTGAACTAATGACCTAGTCATGACCAATGCTTTGATAGGAGCATTGGAGAAAGGGCAAAATAATCAGAAGCCGTCTTGTATTGGGGTATTATCAGCATTGTTTTCAACATTACTTTTGGAATTAAATTCAATGGATTAACTGAATACTTGGTAACTAACGTTTTCGTAAAACTATGAACTCACCAGCGTTGTCTGATACACTTGTTGCATGCTCGCAGGTCGTTAGGTACCTTGGATTTGGGAAACTTGCTGTCTGGAGTAACTGGAGTGGTCATGGGTCGACTGGGAGGATTTATGCGATTGATTTCATGAAACTATACTTTGGTTTTGAAACAGTTTAATTTCGTTTACTATTTGCTTCCGCTAAACTTATTGATTTTCGTTTAAACTTGTTGGGGATGTTTTTAATTAATAATGGGGATTTTATCCATAACTTGTGTTGGTTCAATGTAATTGGTGGCTCGTTATTGGTTTGTCACACGCCTAACAGGGACACTCCCTAGGTGGTATTTTGAGGGTGTGACACCCACCCTATCGGCCCAACTTAGTCCCCCGACCCATCGGAAAGATATAATCAGCCGCAAACGTGAACCCTTTTCCCGGTCCGGCCCAATTACAACAACCCACTAATTAGTGCAGCCACTTTAACTCATAACCGTGCGGCCCAGCAAAGTGTATGGCCAGGTTCTGCATAGCCCATAAATCCCCAAGCCCATTAGCGTGTGTAATCCCATTCCATAAGTGATCCGGTTTCGTTTGTGTGTGGCCCAATTACTATAACAGGCCCAGTGAGTATGGACTCCTAGAACCCGTGTGAGGCATGTATCAACAGATTACACAAACTTCCGTTCCCATTGTATCAACAGGAGGTATGCAATTTAGCTAGTTATGCAATTAGTTGTATTACGATCACAATTCACGAAATCAATTACCTACTGTAGAGTTAACATAGATTGATTATCATATGAAATAATTGCACATTCAATTTATAATAAAACCCTAGTTCTCTAGCAGTTTCATGGTGATCTAGAATTCCCACTAAACCCACAATATAATCTCTATTAAAATCACCAGACCATCAAACTCAACTCATGCCATTTAACTGTTGTCAACGTACATGCAACCCAAGATTAAATTACTTATGATAATTCACATGGTCCCTAATCATTACCTAATGATTAGCATGATCTCTACTAGAATTATTAATTCACATATACACATCAGATTAAAATAAGTTTCATGAAATCCACCATCTACTCATGCAAATGAATAACCCACTTCCTCCCACAACTTCAGTTACGGCAACAACATCAAGAACAACTAATTTATTAACATGAAAGTCAAGCCTAATCATAACCCTAAATTACCGAATCATCATTACGTAAGTTTCCCCCTCGATTAACAACAAAAGTGCTAGCAGGAATCTTATGTTATCCAACTCATGGCATTCGTCCAAATTAAAAGCAAGTCACACTTTGTTAAGAGCAATCAATCACACTTAGTTAAGAATAATCAATCCATGATAAAACTAATACAAATATACTAACCAGAAGATCGATGTTGTTAGGCACACATGGCAGGCTTCGAGTGAGGAGGAGATGTTGTTCGAAGGGAAAGGGTTGGCTGCCTTGTCGTCGACTTCAAGACATAGGAGAAGCAGAATAGGGTTTGTTATTTCTTCCCAAAAACCACGTAGTACACCCCTCGTCCCACATGTATACGCATGATACAAGGATTGGGCTTCGGGCCTGATCCAATCGTGTGGGTCGAAGTGAAAGGAGCCCGTTAGGCCAGGAGGTGTATGTGTGCACAAAGATGAGCCGGGCCAGGCTTGCTCCGCTCCGGGCTCGCGAATGTTGGACCACAAATAACCGAAGTTACGAGGGAGGGGTTTAGCCCAAGTAGAAAGTGTGCGACGAGTCTCTTCTAATTCTAATAACTCATCCATGAATGTCCAAATAATTTACATTCAAATACTTATCAATTCAGTATAATCCATACTCAAATAATAATCAATCCAGTAAAATAAGTTTGCTTGCAACACATAATGGCATAGGAAACGTAGTGGTACAAGTTATGGATCATGAAATCAAGTAATACAAATCTTGAAAGTTCGGGTTGTCACATCATCCCCAAGTTGAAAGAAATTTCGTCCCGAAATTTAGCAAACAGTCACTGAGGAAGCTAGTTTTGTTAAGCGTTTTCGCGGGGTGTCACATCATCCCCTACTTGAAAGAATTTTCGTCCCGAAAATTGATCTAAAACAATGACTTGAAGTGAGTTCCGACGAACTCGATCTATAGATACCTTACAACGCTTGGGGGGGGGGGGTTGTTGCACTAAATATAACTTAGGTGAGCTATACGCCTTCGAATTTGGGGACTTGCGAAAAGGCAGTGTTTAGTTATCATGGATGTTGTATATTAAGTAGCCAACACTTCACGAAGCAAGTGTATCTAATGTATATCTAGAGCTTACCAAAATTGAGGCGAATGTCGTACATCATAAACGAAGGGCCGACGAGATAAACCGAACTGGAAATGTGTTAAGGTAGTTTGTTACAGGCTAAAATGCTCAACCCTCAAATCACGTGTGTCGGGTTCACCACCAAGATTTTCTAGAAGCAAAATATGTGAACGTGATAAAGTGAGTGTAAGAAATATATGTTTATATATAGTATCGCTACCGGCGATCAGAACTGGTGCAGTCACCCCTATCGAAGATCAAAGGTGATGCCATCGTATGTAAGAATTCAAGAAAGAAAATATAATTTCTTGGAACAGGTGATTCAAGCAATTCAATCAATCGATTGAATGAAAACTCAAGTTAGGCATTAATCCCTATTTCAGACTGGTATCATCTTGACTCGTTCGTTCAGAGGGAAAAGAGATTTTCAGTTGATATTGTTCGTGATATTTTGGTCGCAGTTGGTCGTAGTAAATGACCAGCCTTCGGTCAAAGAGAGGTAAGCATGGAACAAAGAGGTCGATGAAGCTATACATAAGCATGGTGCTTTCACACGGAAAAGGGTGTTGACTTCGACATACCTCACGGAAGTAGAAATTTTATTTTATGCTCCTACACTTAATGAACTTAAGTATGGCCTGTTGCTTCTCGATTAATGTTCGCAGAGAGAGATTTAGACAAACGAGAATTAGCGTACCACAGGGTTAGACAAGGACTATGATATCCATTTTACCACAACCAGATAAGACGCGAAACACATACCAAGACGTGACTATCATCAATCTGTTCCACATAATTGTTTTAGAATCACTAGTAGAATGATAAATCCGATGATGATGGTGTAGTTGGTTGCACACACAAGCGGTATAATTAGAAATAAGGTGACACTACCGGTCATTGGAAGCGTTACATTGAGGGTGTTGACACAATATGAATTATGTTGAAGAGTAACGGTTGGTCGATTTCATAGTGATCCGGTTTAATCGGAGCGTTCTCCACAGTCGTCAAGCCTGCCGTATGCGAATAAGAATGGTTCACTAAAATCTATGTACGAAATTGAGTGTGTAATTAGTCGAACACGTATGAAGCCAACTTTGAAGGGTTGAACTAAGGCGTGTGTATTAGGAACATCAAGTACGTCACCAAAAGGTTTCATTACAAGGTCACGAAAATATTTTCGAATGATGTGGTCATAAAATAATACACAACCATCCTCAGAGTACAAGAAGTGATCACTACGTATCAAAAGAAGAGTTTATCAGGTTATTTTTAAACTAGAGCACAATGTTATAGGAGTTTATGCGTAGACAATCGAGAATGTAGTGTGACCATGATAATGGAATGATAGGTTTATCTATATCAAGAACAGTAACTAATGATAGGTTTATCTATACTAAACTGTCACCTTAAACGGTAAGCGTCGGCCAAGGCAAGGGCTAGGGGATAGACTAGCTTAGAGAGGAAAACTGTTATGCAATAGCAATTCTAGCGATACAAGGAGTAAGATTATTGTTTATGTCATCATGTTTATCCGGGAGTTGATTAACTTATACCCCCGTCCTCCGTTGTCCCTCATGGTTCTATATAAGAGAAGGGAACAATCTTATGGGTCGAAATGAGGTAAAAGTCGAGTATCACATTGAAATCTACAAACTACCAAGTTTACACACAATAGGGCAGAACCCTTCTCACGCTCATTAAGCCTCACTGGGATTTGCATGCACCCTGCGTTATTATTAAGTGTGCACCCAAAATAATAAGGCAATTTGCATGCTTATCTCAGTGCCTCTTAGCTTGCGCTCGAAGTTTCCCCCGTCCAAACAACACAACAGATGATATCACAGTTCTATGGTTTACATGAGTCGAAGAGTAGTGTCACACTATCGAGCCACTATGGTGTTAAATGTTTCAGTTCATTTACGGTGTGAGTGTGTGACTGCTAAGCAAGTAATGTATAAAGTGGGAGAGAGACGAACCTTGCAATCTGGAGCTGAGTGTCATGATCGATTTTCGAAGTTGTTCGGTTATAGTCTGGTTTTACAAAACGTTTTAAAACCTAGTTCACTATAACCAATGGCTCTGATACCAACTGTAACACCCCCAAATTCCACCTGCGGAAACCCCGCGAGGCGTGTTACGCATCAGAGTTCGAGCCACCGATCACATTGAACCAATGATAAATATTTAGGTAAGTCATAACATTAATTACCAAATAAGATGTCTACATGATATCAATTCTCAAAAGTTGTGTAGCGGAAGCATGTAATCGTTTCATAATAATAATCAAAATCAATGCATTGTTTATAAGTGAATCCAAGAGTCTCGATCCATGACCACTCCAGCACTCCCAGATAGCAAGTCCATGTTCCAAACGTTAACGACCTACAAGCATGCAAACAAGTGTGTCAGACTACGCTGGTGAGTTCAAGGTTTTGTTAACGTGTTGAGTTACCAAATGTATGTTAATGCGATTCAACGTTACGTTACGATGTTGCTCATGTTAGATACCCTAGGGAGTGTGCCCATGTGTATCCGGGGAGTGGGTACCCCTTACGACTGATTGCTATGTTGCCTTCGTTAGATACCCTAGGGAGAGTGCCCATATGTATCCGAGGAGTGTGCCTCTAACAACCATAGCCATACCCAGATAATTAGTTCACGCCCGTCCTTACGGCCCGGTGTGAGGTTTCCCACCTAATAGCGCTATCAACTAATCACCCCCATTGCCCTCCAGGCAATAACCAAAACCGATTAAGTTATTTACCCAATGTTTTCCCTTCCAAATGTTTACCAGTTGTCCCAAACCACCGGGACGCATGCTTGAGAAAATGCAATGAACTCACCTTTGGTTTGCTCGGTAAGATTAAATTACGTATTCCAAGTTGGCCTACCAAGCCCTATCGTAATTACCAAAAGACAATTAGCTTGATTGCACGTAAGTCACGTAGTCCACATTCACAACACGAGTATCGTACAAGTAGTGCACATGACGTTATGCACTTATACCAAAAGACAAATTTCTACCACTTATTTTCTTAAATCATGAGCACTTATATATATAAAGTTTCTAAAAAAAATCCTAACACTTTTATGTCTTGAAATCCAAGACTTTTGAGTGTAGTTTTCATAACCATTTATTAAATCACTTGTTTTTAGTAAAAATTCACACTTATTAGTCTTTAATCATCAAGTTTATTCCTTTAAATCTTTAATCTTTCAAGTTTAAGCACATATATATATAAAGCTCATGAGTTTAAGGGTGATGATCTTTCTTGATTTAAACCCCTAAATGTTTAAATCATATTTTTGAGACTAATCTCACAAGATCAACACTAATCTAGTGTACTACACATAATAAACAACATGATCATCATAATCTCATGACTAAACATCCTACTCTAATATATAGACTAACATGATCATACAACTTATTTAACTCTAAAACACATAATAATCACATAATACTTCATGATTAGTAAGTTGTTTAAGTTTTGTATAGGGTTTTAAGTTAAATTTTTCTTAATCCTCAAGATGATCAACAAGTACTTTTGTAATCTATATGTAATAACAAACTAAAAAAATGATAAGTTAGTGGCTTACAACTTTGCAAGTGTCTTTAAGAGGATGATTTAGAAGAGATTAAGCTCCAAACAAGGCCCTAAGTGTTTTCCATGCATGCACCTTCCTTAGATGGTCTTGAAATGAGTTTGTGGGGTTAAAATAGTGGTTTTAATGGATCAAAGTGAAGGGTTTGGGGGGTTTGGGGGCTGCCGAAACCAAGAGGGAGGAAAGAAGGTTGTTGGTTTGTGGAAATGTTATAAGAAATGATGGAAGTTAATGTGAAAAGGTATGGTTATAATCTCATTGGTCTTCACTAGTCGAAGATCTTGAACCATACTTCCCATGTCAAATTCTAGCACAAGTATGGTGATTGTTTGTGGGACCTTATGACCGTGAATGATGAGGCTAGGATATGGTTTGTAAAAAAATTTTTTTTTATTATAACATGTGATGATTTATAAACTAGATAGATATTTTAGTCATTTAAACAAAGTGGGTTTAATTAGGGTGTTAATGATAGTTTATGGTTTTAAATGAACTCTACTTAGTTTACTAGTTTAGTGGGTATAGGTTTTGAATGGTAAAAATACCACTAGTTCGCTCGTCGGTTCGATATCGGGTGATATACAAAAGTTGTAGTGTAGTACCGGGAGCTAGGGTTCTAATTTACCATCAACACCATAGCGTTTATTCAAGGCGTTTGTGACGCCTAAATATCGCTAACTAGTTCACTAGCATTCTTGTTTAGGAGATTGGATGGTACAGGCATAATTTATTCGCCTATCGACATGAACTTGGACAATGCGTGAAAGTTGCGGCATAGCACCGGCAGTTTATATTTCGGGTATCCCATTGATATCCCTAAGCTTATTTATGATGTAAAATGTTATTTACAAGTTCTACGGACATTAAAATGCTGAATTTTAGTGCCGCAGACATTTTATTTCTTTGTTATAATTTGGCGCGGTTCGAACGAATTTCAACGACACGTGTTTTGTGGTAGTTTAAAGTGTTTTAATGATTCAGTGCCCCTAATTCGGGATTTTTATTTGTATTCCATCTACCAAGTGCGTCTGTGCCCTTCGTTGCTCGTTTTGACAGTTTTCAGAACTAGCTGGCATGAATAGTGTGCTCAGGTGAATAGTGTTTTCAGCATTTTGCCAACATATTAGGACATAGTTTGCGGTTTTCTCGCGACCTGGCGATTGTGTTAATATTGTTTAGCATTTTTAACCATGTCCCATGATTGCTAGAACTTATACGATCTAATCATGCAATAATTAAATCGTAACCAGAGAAATTAAACGTTAAATCAAGTGTTTAAGTTGTACGGAATTACCATTATTTTTGCCAGTTGTCACATTCTCCCCCTGTTAGAAGAATTTTGTCCCGAAATTCGAGTCGTGCTACCGGTTGCAGGGGGGTCTGGAAACAGGTGGGGGTACTTGGATTCCATTTGATCTTCACGTTCCCACGTATACTCGGGACCGTGACGCGAGTTCCAACGAACTTTAACTAGTCTCCTACGATTCCTGCGTGTCTTGTGGACCTTCCAGTCCATAACCTCAACAGGTTCTTCAGTAATTTGAAGTTTTTCGTTGACGTGTATCTCATCTGCTGGAATGACAACCGTCTCTTGTGTAGGACTTTTCTTGAGATTTGACACGTGAAATGTGTCGTGTACACTGCTCAGTTCTTCTTCTGGTAGTTCTAACTTGTATGCGACAGTTCCGATCTTTTCCAGGATTTTGAAGGGTCCAATGTAACGTGGGTTCAAATTTCCACGTTTACCAAATCTTACTACGCCATTCCAAGGCGAGACTTTTAACAATATCATGTCTCCGACCTCGAAAGCTAATGGTTTGCGTCGTTTGTCGGCGTAGCTCTTTTGTCTATCGCGAGCCATCTTGATACGGTCTCGTATCTGCATGATCTTGTCTGAGGTTTCCTGGACCAAATCCGGGCCAATGAATTGTTTATTCCCAGTCTCCGCCCAACATAGCGGGGACCGACACTTTCGTCCATATAATGCTTCAAACGGGGCGGCCTGGATGCTAGTGTGATAACTATTATTGTACGAGAACTCCACTAAGGGCAAGTGAGTATCCCAGTTTCCACCAAAATCCATCACACAAGCACGTAACCTGTCCTCCACAGTTTGTATCGTTCGTTCACTTTGGCCGTCCGTTTGAGGGTGAAAGGCCGTACTAAGATTCAATTGTGATCCAAAGGCCTTTTGGAATGATTGCCATATTCTTGACACAAATCGACCATCGCGGTCTGATATAATAGAAACAGGCACTCCATGTCGTGCCACAATCTCCTTGATATATATTTCGGCCAGTTTCTTAGTGCTATCCTTCTCACTGATCGGTAGAAAATGTGCGGACTTTGTAAGTCGATCTACAATTACCCAAATCATATCATGGCCTCTCAAGGTTCGGGGTAACTTAGTAATGAAGTCCATTGAGATTTGTTCCCATTTCCATACTGGAATTTCAGGTTGTTGTAGCAAACCCGAAGGCTTTTGATATTCCGCCTTAACCTTGGTGCATGTAAGGCATTTCCCAACATATGCAGCAATTTCGCTTTTAAGCTTAGGCCACCAATAAAATTCTTTTAAATCTTGGTACATCTTATCCGAACCCGGATGTATAGAGTACCTCGACTTGGTGCTCCAACAGTAAGTCAGTGCCCTCTCTTGCAGTGTCTATGAGCAGGAGGATGAGTGTGCCCATCTTCTCAACTTGATCCATCCTTCACCACACCCCACCCCTCTTACTCTTTAGGTGGTTATTGCAGATACTTTTGTTTCGGAGTTGCAGACCCACTTTCATGTACATATGAAGACCTAGTATGAGCTAAAGACACTTGAAGATTTTTGGAAGACCAATGTAGAAGGAAAAGACTTACTACTTTTGTGTATTATGAACTTGTACGACTGGGGTTGTGTAGCCTCGAGTCCTTTTGTTTTCTTCTACTGAACAATGTATTAAGTTGTCTGATATATGAAAGCTCAGTAGTTTGTTTTCTTTATTACACATTGCTGCCTATACATGTGCATGTGTGGCTTATGTGATTGCATGTTTGGATGATGTGATGATTATTTGTCTATTATCTATATGCATATACACCTTAGTAGACACATATTTAGTCAAAAGTATTTGTCTAATCTTCCTTGACGTTTCTTATTAGAAGACAATGCCGCCGAGGCGAAGTATCAACACAAACCCCCTACCGAGAACAGAAGCTGAACTGAATGAGCGCATCTCTCAGGCTATTGCGCAGTACGAAGCCAACCGCTCCGAGCAAAGCGGTGGTACATCAGGAAACAATCCCCCTGCCGGTAATGTTAAATCGTCTATGAAACATTACAATACTCTCGTATATTCTATTTGTACTATGTCCATGCTCATTCACGGTTTGTGGTTGTAAATGTTTCAGGTTGCACGTACAAGCAGTTTTTGGACTGCAAACCTCTGAACTTCGACGGCACAGGAGGTGCCGTAGCATTTGTACGTTGGGCCGAGAAGACTGACTCAGTCCTGAGAATGAGCAAATGTCTTCCTGAACAAAGGGTCACCTACATTTCCGGGTTGTTCTTGGACGGAGCACTTTCATGGTGAAACCTACAGGTTCAGACAAAAGGGGAAACTGCTGCGTATGCCATGAGCTGGGACGAGCTCAAAGAACTGATGAGGAAAAAGTACTGTTCGAGGGCTGAGATCCAGAAACTTGAAACCGAGTTTTGGAATTTAAAAATGATCGGATCTGATATTGCTGGGTATGTACAACGCTTCCACGATTTGTCAAGGGTTGTTCCCTACTTGGTGGAACCTGAGTTTAAGCGGATTGAGAGGTTCATCTGGGGACTTGCTCCTGAAATTCTGAGCATGGTTACTTCTTCCAATCCCCCTACAATCAGCGAGGCGATTGACTTAGCTGTCTCCCTCACCGAGGAGGCTCTTCGTTTAAACAAGTTTTCAAAGTCTGGTGCTAACAAAATGGAGACTCATGTGGAGTCTACAAGTGATAACAAACGGAAGTTTTCAAACTTTAAGAAAAGCACCCGAGCAAACAATGACAACTGGAATGCGAACAAGCGAAGGGAAGTGAACTCATCCCGTGGAACTAAAGTTTATGCGGCACCCAACGAAACCAGGGGTAAAGGTTACATAGGGTCCAAGCCCAAATGTGAAAGATGCAAGTTTCATCATGTAGGCCGTTGCACGAACGTTAAGTGTGAAAAATGTGGTAAGGATGGACATAGCAAAGAAACATGCTGGGTAGGAATAGGAAGGAGAAATGCAAACCGTGGAGGAAATGGCAACAATAATCAGGGTGGGAATAGAAATGGCAACAGAAATGGAGCCAGTAATGGGCAAGGATGTTACAACTGTGGAGACTTGGGGCACTTTATGAAGGATTGTCCTAAAGAAAATCAAGCCCGTGGAAGAGTCTTCACGATTAAACATAGAAAAACAATGGCTTCTCTCTGGCTCCTTAGGCGAAATAGGCGATCTCAATAGAAACCCTTGTTCTTGATCTCTCATCCTAATATTCAATCGATTTGGGTTAGGTATTGGGGTGTTGTCGATCCTTCTGAGTAAGGTTTCTAGACTTCTACCCTGGTTTCTAATCGTTTGAAGTTGATATTAGGATTTCGTTTCTTTTTTATTAGGGTTTCTGTTTTACTGTTGCCGCCTAGGGTTTTTTATTTTGTTGATCGTGTTTCTTTGCATGGTGCTGCCGTTTGTTGCATGGCGAATAATAGTGATTCTAGTTTGGAGGATTTAGGTTTCCAGTCGTTTTCGGAGAGGATGCATGAAGATGTTTTCATCAAATTGAAGAGTTCTACGAATGCTCCGGATCTGAGTGGTCATCCTTCATTGTTCAGTAGGCCGACTATGTTTGATGGTAACCCTCTATTGGCTCGGCGGGGGGTAGTGCAAAACGATAAAAAGATCATTAATGTTATTGACGAGTTAGAGAAAATTACAGTTCCAGTTCAGCAACCTATGGTTCCTGAGAGGGATACTGTTCACGTGGATCAGACATCACAAGTTGTGGAGCCGGTTTCCTATGCTGAAAAGTTGAAGAGTAATTCAAAGCCGATGGCTGAAGTGAACTTCAGGAAGCTGGTATCTTCGGAAAAATATCAAGAGGCGGACGTTGTCATTCCAAGGGAGGTTGTTAAGAAGGTACAAGATAGGTTTGATAATGTTCTGTTTGGTTATTTCCTTGGGAATAGATTGCCGTTTCCGGTTGTTGAATATTACGTTAAAAATGTTTGGGCGAAGTTTGGGTTTTCTAAGATCATGATGAACTCGGAGGGTTTCTTTTTCTTTAAGTTCGACTCTAAAGAAGGGATGCATAAAGCGTTGGAGGGGGGGCCTTGGTTAATTCGTAAAGTGCCATTATTTCTCAACATATGGTCGCCTTCCATCAGTTTAAAAAAGGAGGGTATTAAATCAGTGCCTATATGGGTCAAGCTCCATAATGTCCCAATTGCTATCTATACGGATGATGGGTTAAGTTTGCTGGCTTCGAAAATTGGAGTTCCAAAGAGACTGGACAGTTATACGGCTGATATGTGTGCTCATAGTTGGGGCAGGAGTAGTTATGCCCGAGCCTTGATAGAAGTAAATGCTGAAAATGAAATGAAAGATCATATAGTCGTTGCAATCCCGAAGCTGGATGATGATGGATTTACTGTGGAGAAAATAAAGGTTGAATATGAGTGGAAACCACAACGATGCTCGGCTTGTAATATTTTTGGCCATAGTGACCATAATTGCCCGAAAACTCAGCATGAAAAACCCAAGCAAGTCTCGGTTGATGCGGATGGCTTTATTACAGACAATAGGAAGGTTGCAAAGGTTGGGATGGTGAACAAGAAACCGAGAGCAAAATTTGTTTATAGACAGAAGTTGAACAAGTCGGGAGCAAGCACTTCAGGTACAAAAAAGGATTCTGGTTTTCCTTTGAAAGAGGCTAACGTTAAAACCTCTAATGCGTTTGAGGCTTTAGATGATGATTATGTGGATGGATACGAGGAGAATGGGTCTGCTAAGGGGGATACGTATGACAAGCCGAGGAGATCGGTACCGGTAGACGATGAAATTCTGGAAGTCACGCCGACTGAAATGGCCAAGTTTATGTCTAATGATCAGCATATTGATAATTCTGAGGGGGCAAGCACTCCCGGTTCCAAGGTGTTAAATGGATAGTATAATGTGTTGGAACATTAGGGGCTTGAACCATCCCCTGAAACAAGCTGAGGTTCGTAATCTTATGTCAGCCAATAATGTGGATTTGTGTGCTATTCTCGAGTCGCATGTAGATGTTAGTAAGCTGGATAAAGTCTGTAAGCATGTTTTTCGTAAATGGTCTTGGACGTCAAACGGTGGGGTGTGTAATCGGGGAACAAGAATTATATTGGGTTGGAATGCGGATAATCTTGATGTTATGGTTCTTTTCCAAACGGACCAAATTATCCATACTCAGATTCTGTTTAAAGCAACCAAGAAAGTGCTATTTTGTTCATTTGTTTATGCGGAAAATAAGTATCAAGATAGGAGATCGCTTTGGAACGATTTATGCAAACATAAAGTTTTCTGTGTTGATAAGCCTTGGGTGGTAATGGGAGACTTCAATTCTGCTCTCAACCTTGAAGATTCGATATATGGGTCCTCTAAACATTCTATTGGTATGCGGGAATTTGATGAGTGTGTTAAGCAAGCTGATCTAATTGATATTAGTGCCCATGGATTACAGTATACGTGGAATCAAAAACCAAAGGGTGGAGCTGGCCTTTTAAAGAAAATAGATAGAGTTATGGGAAATGTCACATTCATGGATCAGTTTCCTTCAGCCTATGCTATGTTTCATCCGTTTCGTATCTCGGACCACACTCCATGTTTTCTTAAATTGTTGAATAACACTGGTTATCGTCCAAGACCGTTCAAGTTTCCGAATTTTATTGTCACGAAACCTGCTTTTAAGGAGAGTGTTAAAGCCGAATGGGAGAAGCATGTAGAGGGTGTTGCTATGCTCTCGGTTGTGAAAAAGCTCAGGAATTTAAAGCCTAAATTGAGAAAGATCTTGTTTGACCAAGGTAACTTACATGCCAAGGTGAATGATTTGAGGAAAAAGCTAGATGATATTCATGTTCAAATGGATCATAATCCGTTGGACACTCATTTGAGGCAGCTCGAGGCTCAATGCCTGCAGGAGTTTCAATCAGCAGCCTATGATGAGGAATGTTTTCTTAAACAGAAATCCAAGGTTGAATGGCTTTGTGCGGGTGATTCAAATACTAAGTTCTTTCACAACACGGTTAAAATTAAAAATGCTAGAACCAAGATTTATAGTGTGTTGGATTCGGTGGGTAATAGATATGAGGGGGAGGATGTTGCGGATGCAATGGTGTCACACTACATGAATTTTCTGGGTATAGAGATTCCGGTCCAAAGGCTGAATTTAGAAAATGTGTTTTCTAACGTTCTTAGTAACGAAATTGCGGATCGTATGGTTTGTCAAGTTACACGCGAGGAAGTCAAGCAAGCTATGTTTAGTATAGGAGAAGACAAGGCGCCGGGTCCGGATGGTTACACATCGGCTTTTTTCAAGCATGCCTGGGATGTAGTTGGTAATGAGGTGACTAATGCTGTTTTGCAGTTTTTTGAAAATGGTAAGCTGCTTCACCAAGTCAATAACACAATCCTTGCTTTGATTCCGAAAAAAGAAGTTCCAGATTCGGTTGTGGATTATAGACCTATTTCTTGTTGCAATGTTTTGTATAAGTGCATCAGCAAGATTCTTACTGATCGGTTGAAGCCAAGTTTGGGGCATTTGGTTAGTATTAATCAATCTGCTTTTGTCCCGGGAAGGAAGATTTCAGACAATATTCTCCTAACGCAGGAATTGATGCACAATTATCACCTAAATAGAGGCCCGGCGAGATGTGCGTTTAAAATTGATATTCAGAAAGCTTATGATACAGTAAACTGGGATTTTTTGGAGCAAATTCTTATTCGCTTCGGTTTTCATCATAAAATGGTGAAGTGGATCATGACGTGTGTTACCACGGTATCGTATTCCCTTAGTATTAATGGCAATCTTTATGGGTATTTTAAGGGTAAAAGGGGTCTTAGGCAAGGAGATCCAATGTCGCCTTATCTGTTCACGTTAATTATGGAGGTGTTGTCTCTTTTGTTGCGGCAAGCGGCAAACAATTCGTATAAATATCATGCTCGATGTGCCAAGGAGAAGATTATTAATGTGTCGTTTGCGGATGATTTATTCATTTTTGTTCATGGGGATGTGGTTTCGGTTAGGAAAATTAAGAAGGCGCTGGAAATCTTTACTAATATCTCAGGGTTAGCTCCGAGCCCAGCTAAGAGTACAGTGTTTTTCTGTAACGTTCCCCTTTCTATCAGGCAGGAAATTCTTGACATAATGCCGTTTCAGGAGGGTTCCCTCCCGGTCCGGTATCTGGGGGTCCCCCTCATATCTTCGAGATTGTTATATAAGGATTGTGAAGTTCTTATTCAGCGAATGGAGAAAAAGATTGTCAACTGGGTAACTAAATCTTTATCGTTTGCGGGCCGATTGCAACTTATTAATTCGGTACTCTCTTCTATGCACATTTATTGGGCCTCAGTTTTTGTTATTCCAGCTCGGGTAATCAGTGAACTTGAAAAAAGAATTCGTCGGTTTCTATGGAATGCGGGTGAAGATGGCAGGATTCGTGCTAAGGTTGCTTGGAAGGATGTATGTTTGCCTAAAGACGAAGGGGGCTTGGGTATTCGTAATATTGCGGATGTAAACAAGTCTCTCATGGCTAATCATATCTGGAGTATTATTTCTAACCGTGAGTCTATTTGGGTGAGATGGATCCATACTTACAAGCTTAAAGGTAGAAGTATTTGGGATGTCCCTTGTCGGGGGAGTATGAGCTGGGGTTGGAGGAAAATCCTTTCGATCCGTAGTATCATTCGCCCTCATATATGGTCTTCTTTGAAGAGTGGGTTACAAACCAATGTGTGGAGCGACATGTGGTGCTCGGGCAGCCCGCTTAGATCAGTTATTACTCCAAGACACATCACTAATGCGGGTTTTAACCTTAGGACTACAGTTGCGGAGATTATTGATCAAAACGGAAACTGGAAATGGCCTCAAGCATGGTTTGACTTATTCCCGGTATTGATTACCATCTCGGTCCCTAATTTAGTGGCTAATGCAGTGGACCGGCTCGTTTGGAAAGATTTGGATGGAAAAACAGGTGAGTTTAAATCAGCTCAGGTTTGGAACACCATTCGGAGTCGAGACCATCATGCCTTTTGGGCGAACATGGTTTGGTTTTCTCAATGTATTCCGCGGCATGCGTTTCATATGTGGTTGGCTTTCAGAAATAAGCTAAAGACTCAGGATCGGATGGCAGTGTGGGAAGCAGGTAGTCAAACCAATCTAAACCTTATGTGCTGTCCGCTTTGTCAATATGACCGGGATAGTCGTGATCATTTGTTCTTTCAATGTTCTTTCTCGGCTCAAGTGTGGAATAAAGTGAAGGTGATGGGAAACCTGACGAATGTGGATTGTTCTTGGTCATCAATCCTTACTTGGGTTGAGCAACACGCAAGATCAAAAAGTGTTGATCATATTGTGTGTAAGTTGGTTATAGCTGCTGCTTCGTACTACATTTGGCAAGAAAGGAACAATAGGTTGTTTAACAATCGTAAGAGGAATGTAGATCAACTTTCGGAGGTGATTATATGCTCAGTTCGGCTGCGATTGATGGGATTCAGGTTCCGTGTGAGCTCGGCTAGGGAAAGGATTTTCAAGGCTTGGCAGATTTGCAACGATGATGTAGTGGATCCGGGCTAGTAGTCTTCGGGTCGTGTTTTTCAGTTTGTTTGGGCTGTTTTTGTTGTTTTGGTGGTTTGTTTTGGTTGTATTTTTACTTTTGGACTGTGTTGTGGGGTGTCCTAGGCTTGGCCTGTCAAGTCTAGTTGGTGTGTCGCTTTGACACACCTTTGTTCTTATTTTTTCATATATGAAATTCACCGGGGTAACCCTTTACCCAAAAAAAAAAGAGTCTTCACGATTGGAGCACGTGAAGCGCGTCAGGACCCGAACGTAGTTACGGGTACGTTCCCTATAAACCAACACTTTGCATCCATTCTGTTTGACACTGGCGCCGACTTTAGTTTTATATCTATAGAATTTAAGAACATACTTAGTCTAGAGTCGAGTAAACTAGACGTCCTGTATTCTATAGAATTGGCGAATGGAAAATTAGTCGAAGCGGATGAGGTTATCAAGGGCTGTACACTCGAGCTTGGAGAGCGAAATTTTTCTATCGACTTCTTACCCGTTGAGCTGGGCAGCTTTGACGCGGTTGTAGGAATGGATTGGTTATCCGACAATCGGGCAGAAGTGGTTTGTCACGAAAAGACCATCCGCATCCCACTACCGAATGAAGAAACACTTATAATTCATGGGGAGAAACGCGAGGCACCTCTACGGATCATAAATTGTATGAAGGCGCAAAAGTGTCTTCGAAAAGGCTGTATAGCCTTCCTCGCCCACGTAGTTGACAAAGAAACCAAAGAGCCGAGGCTAGAAGACATCCCTGTCGTGAAAGAATTTCCAGAAGTCTTCCCAGAAGACTTGCCTGGACTACCTCCACAACGTCAAGTGGAGTTTCAAATTGATTTGGTGCCAGGAGCGGCACCAGTGGCGAAATCACCATATCGGTTAGCTCCGTCTGAAATGCAGGAGTTATCTACTCAGCTGCAAGAGCTGCTAGATAAAGGATTTATTAGACCGAGTTTCTCACCTTGGGGAGCTCCGGTATTATTTGTTAAAAAGAAAGACGGCAGCTTTCGCATGTGCATTGATTATAGGGAGTTAAACAAGCTGACCATCAAGAACCGATATCCCTTACCGAGAATCGACGACTTATTCAATCAACTACAAGGTTCCAGCTACTACTCCAAGATCGATCTGAGGTCGGGTTACCATCAGTTGAGAATACAGGAAGAAAGTATCCCTAAAACGGCTTTTAGGACTCGTTACGGACATTACGAGTTTCTTGTTATGCCGTTCGGCTTAACCAACGCACCTGCGGTCTTCATGGACCTCATGAACCGTGTGTGTAAGCCGTATTTGGACAAGTTTGTGATTGTGTTTATCGATGATATCCTAATATACTCGCGAACCAAGGAGGAACACGAGCAACATTTGCGAGCTATTTTGGAACTCTTGAGAAAGGAACAACTGTATGCAAAGTTTTCGAAGTGCGAATTTTGGGTTCGCGAGGTTCAATTCCTAGGTCATGTGGTAAATGAGAAGGGAATTCACGTCGACCCAGCAAAGATTGAGGCAATTAAGAATTGGGAAGCGCCTAGAACCCCTACTGAGATACGACAGTTTCTGGGATTAGCGGGCTATTATAGAGGATTCATAGAGAACTTTTCAAAAGTTGCTCAACCGCTAACGTCCCTAACACAAAAAGACAAGAAATTTGATTGACAGGAGGCGGTTTTTCAACTGCTGAAAGATAAACTTTGTGATGCGCCTATTTTATCCTTACCCGACGGTACCAATGACTTTATGGTTTATTGTGATGCATCGCATCAAGGTCTTGGTTGTGTGTTGATGCAACGGGACAAGTCATTGCGTACGCGTCTCGTCAGTTAAAGGTGCATGAGAAAAATTATACCACGCACGATCTGGAGCTAGGCGCGGTGGTATTCACGTTAAAGATCTGGCATCACTACTTATATGGTACTCGTTGCACAATCTTTACAGATCACAAGAGCTTGCAACACATATTTGATCAGAAGGATTTAAATATGCGACAACGACGATGGGTCGAGTTATTGAACGATTATGATTGTGAGATAAAGTATCATCCGGGCAAGGCGAATGTTGTGGCGGATGCCCTGAGCCGCAAAGAACGTGTAAAACCTCTAAGGGTGTGAGCCTTAGAGATGACCATACATAATGATCTCACTTCTCGGATTCACGATGCTCAACAAGAGGCGCTTAAACCAGAAAATATACCAGCCGAATCCTTACAAGGAATGGAGGCACGATTGGTGCCAAAGGAGGATGGAACACTGTACTTTATGGGACGATATAAGTAAACAACTACACATCATACGATATAAGTAAACAAGTACTTTATAGCATACGATATAAGTAAACAACTACATGAATAAAAACATACGATGTTCATCCATTGACATAGTAAAATATTACACATCATAAGTTTGTTTAAAATGCCAAACGACATAAGTTATAAGTTTTACAAAAGACGAGTTCAACACAAGTTTAAAACATAAGGCTTTGCATCCTATATCTCATTGAAGATGAGATATATGGACCAAACCCTCCAAAAGGGATGACATCGATAACTTGTACTCCAAAAGCTTCATAGTAAACACCAGCACTCAAGTTTCATTAGTTTCCTGAAATACATGTGAGTTTGAAAACATCAACAAAAGTTGAGCGAGTTCATGTGTTTTATGTGTAATGCGTATCAAATGAATCTAAAAAACATTTGAAAGTTCAGTTTATAAGTAGGTATGTAAAGCGTCTATGAACATGTTGATCATTAATGTTTTGCAAGGACATTAATATGTGTGTCGACATAGGAAGCACTCAACCCGGTAGACGATTTAAGTGTCGATTCACTTCGACTGGGACACAAAAGCACTCTAAGTGGCCGCACATGGACCGTGAGTGGGGCTCGCCCGTACCCGATAGATCTATCCCCTGTTCCGTGGTCCTTAAAAGGATTAATGGTGCCTAAGTTAGCGCCTATTCGCACGTGATCCAAGAATTCATTCCATAGCTTAATCATACCCTTGTTAACATGTATTTCCCCCCGAGAGTTGTAAACCGAAAACGTTAAAAGAAAAGGGGGACATGAACTCACTGTATTGCGTCCAGCAATAAGCTCTAGCAACCGTGTTCCGTAAGCGTGAGTCAACCTACAAGGGTTCTAACTCATTAGACACGTCGGTCTTTCCTAGACCTTGTACTCGTTGTTCATCTTGAACGTTTATTATTTTCATATAGTTTTTGGAACACTTGTATATTTTTAGTAATATGTTGGCACTTGTTTCATATGTACATTGGTTCATGACTTTATATTTGTTAGACAAATATAAGTGTAAAAGTGTTAAAAATATTTATTTTTAACGTCGAAATACGTTGTCGTATGTATACAACCTTCGTGAGAGAGTACACTTCAACAAGTGTATGTGTGTATATCGTCATGTACTAGAGTCCTTTATACATATACCGTATGTATACTTGTATTTGTGGGCTTTATACGTGTACGGGTACGGTATTTATACGTGTAGGTATACCGTATTATACGCGTAGGGATATCGTATAATACGTGTAGGTATACCGTATTCTACATGTAGGTATACCGTATTATAATGTACTTTTTTTTAATACATTTATAACACTTATACATGTATTTTACTCTGGGCTTAGCCCACGATTTAGTGTTTTGGGCTTATTTAGTGTTTATGGAATGGGCCTTTGCCCATGTATTCAAGATGTTGGGCCTAGCCCAATACGTATGTTATTTTAAGCCCATATTAGTTGTTTAGCCCAATATTTATGTTTATGCATTTTTGGTAAACTTTTACTAATTATACTAGGACTTTTATAACTATACTTAGTGTTATTTGCATTAAACTTTCCGGCTTTTCGTTGTTGGTATTGTATGTTAAGTTCCTAAAATATTTTATTTTAGACTTGTCATAACGTTTGGTTTATATAATTTTTGTGTTGAAATTGATCGTTTCGTCGATAAAGCAAAAGGTGTCATCGGATGTCCGTTGTTTGAGATTCGTCGTCCGATGTTCGCGCCTTGAGTTTTGGTATCACACAAGTGTATATTTTTAGTAAGCGTGAAGGTTCACGACCGTTGTTATATTCGCAAGTATTCGTGAGGTTTTCGTCGTGGTGTAAGTGTATATTTTGCAAGGATTCTATGTATTATTTTTGGTATGTATTTCTCCTACTACTAGTACATACATACATTACAAAAGTAATATACACCAATAGAGTATTTAGCATATGTATATATAATTTTTCCAAAAATTATATTTATTGTTTTATTTATAAATTTTACCCACTTTTATGTTAAAAAAAATATCTTTTTGAGTTTATATAACTCTTGGATGGTTAAGACTTAACCATCGTCATTAGGGTTTGTCTAATCACGATTAAGGTTGTTAATCACCATTAAAATCACTAATCACGATTAACCATGCTAATCACCCCGTTAATCTCATTTTAATCGCGATTAAAGTTTTATAAAATTTCGCCATAGTTTCCCTAAACTATGGCGTTTTTTTCCATGTATTTAATACATGTTTAGAAACCATTTTTAAATTTCCAAATAATCATCAATGTATTAACCTCCTCAAAATACAACTTTAAGTAAACAAATTTCAACCACTTATTTTCTTAAATCATGAGCACTTATATATATAAAGTTTCTAAAAAAAATCCTAACACTTTTATGTCTTGAAATCCAAGACTTTTGAGTGTAGTTTTCATAACCATTTATTAAATCACTTGTTTTTAGTAAAAATTCACACTTATTAGTCTTTAATCATCAAGTTTATTCCTTTAAATCTTTAATCTTTCAAGTTTAAGCACATATATATAAAGCTCATGAGTTTAAGGGTGATGATCTTTCTTGATTTAAACCCCTAAATGTTTAAATCATATTTTTAAGACTAATCTCACAAGATCAACACTAATCTAGTGTACTACACATAATAAACAACATGATCATCATAATCTCATGACTAAACATCCTACTCTAATATAAACTAACATGATCATACAACTTATTTAACTCTAAAACACATAATAATCACATAATACTTCATGATTAGTAAGTTGTTTAAGTTTTGTTTAGGGTTTTAAGTTAAATTTTTCTTAATCCTCAAGATGATCAACAAGTACTTTTGTAATCTATATGTAATAACAAACTAAAAAAATGATAAGTTAGTGGCTTACAACTTTGCAAGTGTCTTTAAGAGGATGATTTAGAAGAGATTAAGCTCCAAACAAGGCCCTAAGTGTTCTCCATGCATGCACCTTCCTTAGATGGTCTTGAAATGAGTTTGTGGGGTTAAAATAGTGGTTTTAATGGATCAAAGTGAAGGGTTTGGGGGGTTTGGGGGCTGCCGAAACCAAGAGGGAGGAAAGAAGGTTGTTGGTTTGTGAAAATGTTATAAGAAATGATGGAAGTTAATGTGAAAAGGTATGGTTATAATCTCATTGGTCTTCACTAGTCAAAGATCATAATCTTGAACCATACTTCCCATGTCAAATTCTAGCACAAGTATGGTGATTGTTTGTGGGCCCTTATGACCGTGAATGATGAGGCTAGGATATGGTTTGTAAATTTTTTTTTTTTTATTATAACATGTGATGATTTATAAACTAGATAGATATTTTAGTCATTTAAACAAAGTGGGTTTAATTAGGGTGTTAATGATAGTTTATGGTTTTAAATGAACTCTACTTAGTTTACTAGTTTAGTGGGTATAGGTTTTGAATGGTAAAAATACCACTAGTTCGCTCGTCGGTTCGATATCGGGTGATATACAAAAGTTGTAGTGTAGTACCGGGAGCTAGGGTTCTAATTTACCATCAACACCATAGCGTTTATTCAAGGCGTTTGCGACGCCTAAATATCGCTAACTAGTTCACTAGCATTCTTGTTTAGGAGATTGGATGGTACAGGCATAATTTATTCGCCTATTGACATGAACTTGGACAATGCGTGAAAGTTGCGGCATAGCACCGGCAGTTTATATTTCGGGTATCCCATTGATATCCCTAAGCTTATTTATGATGTAAAATGTTATTTACAAGTTCTACGAACATTAAAATGCTGAATTTTAGTGCCGCAGACATTTTATTTCTTTGTTATAATTTGGCGCGGTTCGAACGAATTTCAACGACACGTGTTTTGTGGAAGTTTAAAGTGTTTTAATGATTCAGTGCCCCTAATTCGGGATTTTTATTTGTATTCCATCTACCAAGTGCGTCTGTGCCCTTCGTTGCTCGTTTTGACAGTTTTCAGAACTAGCTGGCATGAATAGTGTGCTCAGGTGAATAGTGTTTTCAGCATTTTGCCAACATATTAGGACATAGTTTGCGGTTTTCTCGCGACCTGGCGATTGTGTTAATATTGTTTAGCATTTTTAACCATGTCCCATGATTGCTAGAACTTATACGATCTAATCATGCAATAATTAAATCGTAACGAGAGAAATTAAACGTTAAATCAAGTGTTTAAGTTGTACGGAATTACCATTATTTTTGTCGGTTGTCACACAAGGAACTCAAATGGTTTACGAACGGTTTATACTAAACATACCGGTTTTACAAAACAAACGCGTATTTTCACAAACGTGCATGATTTTCATGACTAGTGACAGGAATGTCCTAGTTACTACAACGGGACTGGGTTGTTCTGTGTATGAACAACGAGACAACTCAATGGGTTTATGTCCCCCTTTTTCTTTTGAAATACATATTAACTAGGGTATGATTAAGCTATGGAATGAACTCTTGGATCACGTGCGAATAGGCGCTAACTTAGGCACCATTAATCCTTTTTAAGGACCACGGAACAGGGGGTAGATCTATCGGGTACGGGCGAGCCCCACTCACGGTCCTTGTGCGGCCACTTAGAGTGCTTTTGTGTCCCTGTCCAAGTGAATCGACACTTAAATCGTCTACCGGGTTGAGTGCTTCCTATGTCGGCACACATACTAATGTCTTAGCTACACATTAATGATCAACATGTTCATAGACGCATTACATACCTACTTATAAACTGAACTTTCAAATGTTTTTAAGATTCATTTGATGTAAACTTACAAACACATGGATTTACAAACTTTGGTAACGTTTTCCAATTATACCTAAGTAAGAGGACGCGCTGATCCTGCTTATAAAGGTTCGTTTGGGCTCGGCCCACTCTCTCTCGTGCAATGCACAAAGACTATTGTGGGCTAGACTCACAGTTTTTCATATATCATGCCAAGAAAATAATTTTACTATTATTTTCTCAAAAACTTTAAAACCGGTTATCAAAAAGATTTATTTTAAATCTTTTCAAGACAAACTATGAACTCGCTCAACTTTATGTTGACTTTTTCGCATGTTCTTTCTCAGGTTACTTTTCAAAGATATGGCACGGTTGGAATAGGAGAATCATGTGGAGTCGAGTACTTAGCGGCGTTCATTTTCTAGAAGTCTTAGCTTATTTGCTTCCGCTGTGCAATGAAGATACCGGTCCAGTCCCGCCAGCTATGATATTTCGGGGTGTGACAGATTGGTATCAGAGCTATAGGTTACAGCGAATTAGGTTTCTGTAGAGATACCTTGGCTCTAACCTCACATTCCGTTGGGGACTTAGACTATTAAGACTTAAACACATACAGAACGCCTAGGACTCGAATATGGGTTTCCAAACGTTGCCGAAAACAATGAGTCAACTATTTTGATTTTAAACATGCACAAGTGTCGTGTTGAATACATGGTACACGAAACGATTCCATGCAGTAAGCAAAACCTTGAGAGTTGATAACATGCATCTAGGACCTTTGGAGAACTTATGTCAAAGTCCATTAAAGGCCATTACGTAGGAACTGCGACTATTAACTCGGGCAAACGCCATTATATTATGTCGTCTATGCTATCTTACTTACCCGAGCAGGTAACCTACGCGGAACGAAACGTTAGTGCACAAGAATACATGAAACTCAAATTATACGTCGACGGATGTCGGAGCACATGATATTCTATGCGGAACGAAACGCTAGTGCACAAGTTTACACAAAACATAAACTATACGTCAGCGGATGTCGAAGTTGTGACAACTCGAGTGTTTGACTTTCACTTTCGCATTTATTGCGCGTTGACTTTGACTTTGACTGTTTAGTTGTTGGATTGTGGACTTGAATTATACGAGTTGTGTGTTAATAGAATATATTGTCGTTTTGCCTATATGTTACTATTTGTGGTGATAGAAAATAATATTAGAATTGTTATTATTATAATATTAACTTTAACCTAGCCCTCGAAGGATGACATGTAGTTCGAAGGATTCGAAGGACCACGAAGGATAACCTTCGACCCCGAAACATATCCTTCGAGCACGAAACATATCCTTCGATATGTTTCGGCCCAGTCCTTCCAATGGGCTTGGCCTATTTCTGTAATACGTATAAGTACGTATCAACATGTACCGGCTGTCATTTTCTATCATATTCCCAACCCTAGAGCTCTCCAAACTGTGACGGCAAGCTAGTAACCACAGGAGACCCTTGCGACCAAACCCTCATTTCGGTTAGTAAAATCTATTTGATTCGATCGTTCGTTTATGCGTATGTGTTCACGTGTAGTGTGTTCTTGATTGTTGATGTAACCTGAACTGATACATGCCTGAATATTATGATTTTGAATACGATTGAATATCGATATAGATTTCACATAGGGTTTGATGATGTGTTAATGTGCGTTAACCGGTTTCGTGATACGTTTAAACTAGGTTCATGCTAGACAATGATTTCTGGATGATTGCGTTATGATTAGATGTGCTAAATGATTCTGATGATTTGGTAATGATGATGATGACGGCTGTATAGATGATTAGGGTTGCTGTTCCTGTGAAAACGTAACTGTTGATTGATCGAAAGATACTGTTTGTCGAAACATAGGTAGTGTCGAAAGATGCTTGTAGTCGAAACATAGCATTGACCGAAGGATAGATATGACCGAAACATAATTAAGTTGACCGAAAGATACCTTAGGTCGAAAGATGACTGATGGTACGAAACATACCAACTAGTCCGAAAGATAACTGTGAAAACTTGTAAGATCACTGATGTGTCGAAAGTTAGCAGTGGATCGAAGGATAGTAGCAATTATAAACATCCTTCGAAGGATGGAATGTATACATGAACTATTTGACATGCCATGCTTGATGATGAATGTTTACATTTGTAATTGTGTGCACTAGCTGATGAGTAACTAGGAAATGGTACGTGTGCGCCGACGTACAAACTGACTGTTACGTGAACATTGTATTGCATGCGAATCATTGCGAACATGAACTGATTTGTTATACGTGCATACACTAGGACGTGATTAATTACTTGTGAGTGCATAACCTAGCATACCGAGCAAACCAAGGTGAGTTCACACTCCTACTAAGGCATGGGATTCCCGGGTTGTGGGAATGGGTTAAAGGTTGTTATTGAAAGGAACGTACATATGCTTTACTAGACTGTCACCTATCATGTCCTCGGATGTCAGGACGGTTACGTAGGTTGGGATAACACCTACGGGTTCACATGCCATTCTATCCTCGGTTACGAAGGATACGCACGTAAAACCTACGTGTACGCATTACTTACTTCTATCCTCAGGTTACGAAGGATACGTGCGTAAAACCTACGCACACTTTATACACACTTCTGTTCTCGGACGAAGAACAGGGATAATAATACGAACAGTCTAGTGGTCACTTAACATGGGAAGCCCCCACCAGCACAACTTACTATCGGCCCTGTAGAGCCACCTGTTATTTACTGTTACACATTTACTTACTGTGAACTCGCTCAACTAGTTTGTTGACCATTCTGTTACATGCCTTGCAGATCGTTAGGTACTTGGAGCTTGCACTGGAGAAGCGGGTCGTTGTGGACAAGGATTCGTGGTTTCTATGCTGAACTATTATAACATTTGAACTATTTACTATTGTTGGATTATTACTATGCTTCCGCTACACTTTAAAACAATAACATGTTTTGAACACCTTTGGTATTGAACGGATGGTTTTCTTTTATCTTACTTAATACTATATGCATGTTCAATATGATTGGTGGCTTGATCCTGGTCAGTCACGCTCCCAAGCGGTGATACTCCGCAGGTGGATTTTGGGGGTGTGACAGATTGGTATCAGAGCCATTGGTTATAGAGAACTTGGTTTTAATATGGGAAAACGTTTTTATTAAAACCAGACTATAACCAGAACAGTGCTCTCAACGATCCACAACGACGCTTCGCTCCACGTGCAAGACTCAACTCCCTAGGTAATAAGGTTTATGTTTATTGCCTACATGCTAGAATTTGCATAGAACTTTGCTCGTAGTATGCTTACATTACCTTGCTCACAACTTGTTATTGCTTGAGAATACTTATGTGCTTACACTCTTCTGTCATCGCACTATTCGCGAACCTTTCTCACTTATGTTGCCTTTGATGTGAAGATCAATGGCCGCACGAATTACCATGACTCAAGCCCAGCTAGAGGCTCTCGTTGCTGCGGCAGTTGCAGCCGCCCAAGCAGGTAGTACACCCTGCAATATAGACACTAGGATCTTTAGATCCTACATTAATTCTTGTACTTAACTTTGCCCTGTTCGTACACAATAGGTCAACCCGCTCAGCAACAACCTGGGTGCACATTCAAGAATTTTATGGACTGTCGTCCTAGCTCGTTCAGTGGCACGGAGGGGGCAGTTGGACTCCTCCACTGGTTTGAAAAGCTCGAGTCGGTTTTCGAAATGTGTGAATGCCCTGAGGCTCGCAGGGTGAAGTTCGCCACTGGCACACTTGAAGGGATTGCGCTCACTTGGTGGAACGCACAAGTGCAGATCTTAGGGTTGGCAGCTGCTAACGCCACACCCTGGAATGAATTCAAAGAACTGATCAAGAGGGAATACTGCACTAGAGAAGACATTCACAAGTTGGAGGACGAGTTGTATAACTTGAAAATGGTTGGTTCGGAAATCGAAGCTTACACCAAAAGATCGAATGAGTTGGCTGTGTTATGTCCAACTATGGTGGACCCTCCATACAAGCGAATTGAGTTGTATCTCAAGGGGCTCGCGTCAGAGATTCAGAGCCACGTTACCTCGGCTAACCTCAACAACATCCAGGAAATCCAGCGTCTCGCTCATCGCATCACAGATCAGGCAGTAGACCAGGGCAAACTGCCAAAGCGTATCAGTGCTACCGCTACTGCTACTACTACACTTGCTACTCCCAGCGAAAGTAAGAGAAAATGGGAGGGGGATTCTAGCAAGGGATCAGCATCGGTACAGTCACAGTCTCAGCAGCGAAAGACGGATAGTTACCAAAGTCCCAGTCAGCACTCATCGAGCAGCCACAGACAGGGAGGGTATCGAGGAAACCTTCCAAAGTGTAACAACTGCAACAGGCATCACAGCGGCCAGTGCAATAAGGGCCGTTGTCAAAGGTGTTTAAAGATGGGTCACGAGGCCAAAGATTGTAGAAGCGCTCGCCCTGCAAATCAGAATCAGCAGCCTCAGCAACCAGCTCCACAGAATCAGCAGAATCAGCAACAGGGCAACAGGGGGTGTTATAAGTGTGGGGCTGAAGGTCACTTCAAACGCGATTGCCCACAGTTGAACCAGAACCGCAACAACAACCATCAGGGCAACGGGAACCATAACAACAATAATGGGGGCAACAACAACAACAACAACGGCAATGAAGCTCGTGGTCGAGCATTTGTGTTGGGTCGAGGAGATGCAGTGAATGATCCCAATGTGGTTATGGGTAAGTTTCTTCTCGACGATATTTATGTTACTGTCTTATTTGATTCGGGTGCTGATACAAGTTATATGTCACTGAAAATGGGTAAATTATTAAAACGTACACCAACACCCCTAGACACCAAACACGTCGTAGAACTAGCCAATGGTAAAAGTGTAGAAGCCACACAGGTAGTCAAGGGTTGTAGCATTGTTCTAGCGGGTCAGACTTTCACGATTGATCTTATACCCATAGTCTTGGGTAGCTTCGACGTCGTCATCGGCATGGATTGGTTATCTCAACATCACGCAGAGATCTTATGCAAGGAAAAAGTTATTCGTATTCCTCGCTCCAGTCAAGAACCTCTCGAAGTTCAGGGCGACAAGAGTGGTGCTGTGGTTGGCATCATCTCTTACTTGAAGGCGCAGAAATGTTTACGAAAGGGGCATACTGCCATTCTGGCTCTCGTTACTGATGCATCAGCAAAGGAAAAGAAGCTGGAGGATATCCCAGTTGTACGTGACTTCCCTCAGGTGTTTCCTGAAGATTTACCAGGCTTACCGCCTCATCGTCAAGTCGAGTTTCAGATCGAATTGGCACCTGGAGCAGCGCCAATAGCCCGCGCACCATATCGTTTAGCTCCAACCGAACTGGAAGAACTGTCGAAGCAGCTGCAAGAGCTCTTGGAAAAGGGCTTTATTCGTCCAAGCTCTTCGCCTTGGGGAGCTCCAGTGTTATTTGTGAAGAAGAAAGACGGTACGTTCAGGATGTGCATCGACTACCGTGAACTCAACAAGGTGACGGTGAAGAACCGTTATCCTCTTCCACGCATAGATGACTTATTCGACCAGTTGCAAGGGTCGTGTTACTATTCCAAGATCGATTTAAGGTCAGGGTATCATCAACTGAGAGTCCGGGATGAGGACGTCTCCAAAACTGCTTTCAGAACTCGTTATGGTCACTACGAGTTTCTGGTCATGCCATTCGGGCTTACAAACGCACCTGCAGTCTTCATGGATCTTATGAACAGGGTGTGCAAACCGTATCTCGACAAGTTCGTCATCGTTTTCATCGACGACATTTTGATTTACTCCAAGAGTCAGGAGGAGCACGAGCAGCACTTACGCGTTATCTTGGAACTTCTTCGAAACGAGCAACTGTACGCAAAGTTTTCAAAATGCGACTTCTGGCTTCGTGAAGTCCACTTCTTAGGCCATGTGGTAAACAAGGATGGGATTCATGTCGATCCATCCAAGGTTGATTCGATCAGAAACTGGCCAGCACCGCGTACACCGACAGAAATACGCCAATTCTTGGGTTTGGCGGGTTACTACAGGCGATTTATTAAAGACTTCTCAAAGATCGCGCAACCACTCACTATGCTTACACAGAAAGGTGTCGTTTACAGATGGGGTAATGCACAGGAGACCGCTTTTCAGTACTTAAAGGATAGGCTTTGCAGCGCACCTATTCTTTCATTGCCAGAGGGCACAGATGACTTCGTGGTTTATTGTGACGCATCGATACAGGGGCTTGGTTGTGTATTGATGCAGCGGGATAAGGTTATTGCTTACGCCTCTCGGCAACTCAAGGTTCATGAACGGAACTACACGACGCACGATTTAGAGCTGGGAGCTGTTGTTTTCGCGCTTAAGATATGGCGACACTACCTGTACGGTACCAAGTGCACGATTTACACCGATCACAGGAGTCTCGAGCATATTCTTAAGCAAAAGGATTTGAATATGCGTCAACGAAGATGGGTTGAACTTCTGAACGACTACGAATGCGCCATCAAGTATCATCCAGGCAAGGCCAATGTTGTGGCTGATGCCCTCAGTCGGAAAGACTCTCTACCTAAGCGCGTGCGAGCGCTACAGCTTACCATTCAGTCCAGTCTTCCTGCACAGATACGAGCAGCTCAGATAGAAGCACTAAAACCCGAAAACGTCAAGGCTGAAGCCTTGCGCGGTACAAGGCAACAAATGGAACAAAAGGAAGACGGCGCCTACTATGTAACGGGGCGTATTTGGGTCCCACTGTATGGCGGTTTACGCGAACTTGTGATGGATGAAGCGCACAAGTCTCGCTACTCGGTACATCCAGGGTCGGATAAGATGTACCACGATATCAGAACAACTTATTGGTGGCCAAACATGAAAGCTCTTATCGCAACTTACGTCGGCAAGTGTTTAACTTGTGCAAGGGTTAAAATCGAGTACCAGAAACCATCAGGCCTACTTCAGCAACCAGAAATACCACAATGGAAATGGGAGCAAATTTCCATGGATTTTGTTACTGGCCTACCTAGATCCCAGCGTGGGAATGACACTATCTGGGTGGTCGTTGATCGACTCACAAAGTCTGCTCACTTCTTGGCTATCAAAGAAAAGGATAAGTTTTCTACCCTAGCAGACATCTACATGAAAGAAGTTGTTTCGAGGCACGGAGTGCCCACCTCTATTATTTCGGATCGCGATGCACGATTCACGTCAGAGCTTTGGCAAGCGATGCACAAATCTTTCGGCTCACGATTAGACATGAGCACAGCATATCATCCTCAGACAGATGGGCAGTCTGAGCGAACTATTCAAACTCTAGAAGACATGCTTCGAGCGTGTGTTATCGATTTCGGCAACGGCTGGGAAAAGCACCTCCCTTTGGTGGAGTTCTCATACAATAATAGCTACCATACCAGCATTCAAGCCGCTCCATTCGAGGCATTGTACGGACGTAAATGCCGGTCACCTCTCTGTTGGGCAGAGGTGGGGGATAGTCAGATTACGGGTCCAGATATTGTTGTGGACGCCACAGAAAAGATAGCACAGATACGACAACGCATGGCGGCAGCGCGCGACCGTCAGAAAGCCTACGCGGACAAGCGTAGAAAGCCATTGGAATTTGAGGTCGGGGACCGGGTTTTATTAAAAGTTTCACCCTGGAAGGGTGTGGTTCGTTTTGGTAAAAGAGGCAAACTGAATCCGCGGTACGTCGGACCATTCGAAATCTTAGAAAAGATTGGCAAGGTAGCCTACAGATTAAACCTACCTCCTGAACTCGGTGCAGTTCACAATGTATTTCACGTGTCAAATCTGAAGAAGTGCCTGTCAGATGAGACCCTTATAGTTCCTTTTAAGGAACTCACTATCGACGAGCGGTTGCAGTTCGTCGAGGAACCAGTTGAAATCACGGACCGGGATGTTAAGGTCCTCAAACACAAGAGAATCCCTCTTGTTCGAGTTCGTTGGAACTCCCAGCGTGGCCCGGAGTATACATGGGAACGCGAAGACCAGATGAAAGAAAAGTACCCCCAGCTATTCGGAACCAATGTATCCACTTCTGAGACTGAAGCTACTACTACTGAATTTCGGGACGAAATTCCAAATCAACGGGGGGATGATGTGACACCCCAGGAAAACCAGTGAACGATACCTAGCTTCCTCAGTAAGTGCGTACCAAATTTCGGGACGAAATTTCTTTTAAGTTGGGGATAATGTGACAACTCGAGTGTTTGACTTTCACTTTCGCATTTATTGCGCGTTGACTTTGACTTTGACTGTTTAGTTGTTGGATTGTGGACTTGAATTATACGAGTTGTGTGTTAATAGAATATATTGTCGTTTTGCCTATATGTTACTATTTGTGGTGATAGAAAATAATATTAGAATTGTTATTATTATAATATTAACTTTAACCTAGCCCTCGAAGGATGACATGTAGTTCGAAGGATTCGAAGGACCACGAAGGATAACCTTCGACCCCGAAACATATCCTTCGAGCACGAAACATATCCTTCGATATGTTTCGGCCCAGTCCTTCCAATGGGCTTGGCCTATTTCTGTAATACGTATAAGTACGTATCAACATGTACCGGCTGTCATTTTCTATCATATTCCCAACCCTAGAGCTCTCCAAACTGTGACGGCAAGCTAGTAACCACAGGAGACCCTTGCGACCAAACCCTCATTTCGGTTAGTAAAATCTATTTGATTCGATCGTTCGTTTATGCGTATGTGTTCACGTGTAGTGTGTTCTTGATTGTTGATGTAACCTGAACTGATACATGCCTGAATATTATGATTTTGAATACGATTGAATATCGATATAGATTTCACATAGGGTTTGATGATGTGTTAATGTGCGTTAACCGGTTTCGTGATACGTTTAAACTAGGTTCATGCTAGACAATGATTTCTGGATGATTGCGTTATGATTAGATGTGCTAAATGATTCTGATGATTTGGTAATGATGATGATGACGGCTGTATAGATGATTAGGGTTGCTGTTCCTGTGAAAACGTAACTGTTGATTGATCGAAAGATACTGTTTGTCGAAACATAGGTAGTGTCGAAAGATGCTTGTAGTCGAAACATAGCATTGACCGAAGGATAGATATGACCGAAACATAATTAAGTTGACCGAAAGATACCTTAGGTCGAAAGATGACTGATGGTACGAAACATACCAACTAGTCCGAAAGATAACTGTGAAAACTTGTAAGATCACTGATGTGTCGAAAGTTAGCAGTGGATCGAAGGATAGTAGCAATTATAAACATCCTTCGAAGGATGGAATGTATACATGAACTATTTGACATGCCATGCTTGATGATGAATGTTTACATTTGTAATTGTGTGCACTAGCTGATGAGTAACTAGGAAATGGTACGTGTGCGCCGACGTACAAACTGACTGTTACGTGAACATTGTATTGCATGCGAATCATTGCGAACATGAACTGATTTGTTATACGTGCATACACTAGGACGTGATTAATTACTTGTGAGTGCATAACCTAGCATACCGAGCAAACCAAGGTGAGTTCACACTCCTACTAAGGCATGGGATTCCCGGGTTGTGGGAATGGGTTAAAGGTTGTTATTGAAAGGAACGTACATATGCTTTACTAGACTGTCACCTATCATGTCCTCGGATGTCAGGACGGTTACGTAGGTTGGGATAACACCTACGGGTTCACATGCCATTCTATCCTCGGTTACGAAGGATACGCACGTAAAACCTACGTGTACGCATTACTTACTTCTATCCTCAGGTTACGAAGGATACGTGCGTAAAACCTACGCACACTTTATACACACTTCTGTTCTCGGACGAAGAACAGGGATAATAATACGAACAGTCTAGTGGTCACTTAACATGGGAAGCCCCCACCAGCACAACTTACTATCGGCCCTGTAGAGCCACCTGTTATTTACTGTTACACATTTACTTACTGTGAACTCGCTCAACTAGTTTGTTGACCATTCTGTTACATGCCTTGCAGATCGTTAGGTACTTGGAGCTTGCACTGGAGAAGCGGGTCGTTGTGGACAAGGATTCGTGGTTTCTATGCTGAACTATTATAACATTTGAACTATTTACTATTGTTGGATTATTACTATGCTTCCGCTACACTTTAAAACAATAACATGTTTTGAACACCTTTGGTATTGAACGGATGGTTTTCTTTTATCTTACTTAATACTATATGCATGTTCAATATGATTGGTGGCTTGATCCTGGTCAGTCACGCTCCCAAGCGGTGATACTCCGCAGGTGGATTTTGGGGGTGTGACAGAAGTATATCTGTAGGACCGGTTTTGGCACCGTTCGATTGCGTAACGAACGTTTCACGTGCGGAATCCGTGAACGAACGTGACCGAACACACGATAACGTACTACTAACGTGATTTCAACTTTTCACTAACTAACTCATGACATAACCTCCTATTTATATGGTCAAGGTAACTTAATGAAAGTTCTCATTAATTACAAGTTTGCCACCTTGCCATTTCTAACTAAATATGACATTATGCACTTGATTCCTTCCGGCTTTTCACTACGACTCGGATTGACGAAGGCGATAGACAATAAATGCATCAACAATATCACACAAGACTTTCAAGGCAAGGCTTTTGGAAAACTCGATTGGACACGACAACAACGATGCTAATACCCATCAGTTGGAGAACTACTAATCGAAATGCAGTACCTTGCCACATGATCCTGCAAATGACACTAGTCACACCGAGGTATGTTAAAACGAGATTTCATAACAATCGATTCTTAGTCTGACGGGACTCACAATGGTTGGCGCTGCAAAGGAAGTCACACGTCTTCGCATTCCCCCTATTTCATTTATGGCGGATATGCTACGTTCGACATTCTATGGTAATGTCACATAACAACCAATCATCACGTGAACTTCCAGGTAAAGTCCTTAAATTTCTTTTGTTGAAATTTCGACTTCTTGCATATAGTGAGTATATTTTTGCATTTCTATTCCCCCCCTAATAATCGTTGCACCCCAAAGATTTTCTTCCATGATAGCAAACACTCGATTGTTTTATTTTTGATGAATTCATATGTACGCATGCATTGTTTGTCGCGCATGTGGTTCGTTAATCCGTGAAGACCATTGGAGGGCTTCACTCCAAATTGTCGTTTTATCAAAGCTCGAATATCGTTCGCTATACTTGATCTTTTCATTGTGATCTAGATAACCCGCATTGTTGCGAAGTGTTGACTTTTTGATATCGAGTCAACGAACTAGTTGATTTTTTTTTCTTTTGAATACATTACATGGTTTATTCATTGTAACCATGTCGAAATCTCTTGTTAACACATGCATTCATCGTTGGAGTGTGACTAAACCAAGTTCAATTGTTGAACTTGCTGGTAATATATATTCGATTCAAGATTCTATATGATGGATTAAGGCCATCATATTCGAAATAATCCCAACAGGCACTTCATTTGCTTTGAACCATAACATGCTTGTTTGGTCTTCGACTTCATTGAATCGTTTCTTTGATCACGATCACCTTGTGGTGGCCTTTTTTTCACAAGTTTGAAGCTTGCGCTAATCTCGTTTACACATCTCATGCACGGATTTAAATATTTATTTATTGATTTGCTTTAAATCCGTTTTGATTTATCATATCATAGCAGTTTTAACACAATCGTGTGTTAAGACGATGGTACACAAACTCATTTTTATATTTCTGTGTACCTCCTAACGGTTCTTTCATTATCGATCGAATGTTTTGCGATATTCATTGTTTCTTCATCTTCAATCGAAAACATTATTTCATTGATGTTCCATGTTCAATTGAAAAACCCTATGATGTTGTTAGAAACAAATTTTCATATTTTCTTCATTGCGCTTTCATTTGACTTAAAACACGGTGAACTTGTTTGATCACCACTATTATTGAATTATTTCGATCACTACGACACCTTGTGGTGTCGGTATAAACTTGCTGCTTGGGCTAATCATCATCGAGAGTTTCATACAAACCACGGTGATACTTGTTCGGTCACCGCTATTATCAAATTATTTCATTCATTACGACAGCTTGTGGCGTCGATATAAAGTTGTAGCTTGTGCTAATCACGATCAGCCGTCTCATGTGAAACTATATGCTTTTCGTTTGACTCATCATTTAAATGGTCTTAATGCAACTATGTATTAAGACGATGATACACCAGGTTCGGTTGTATTTCGTTTCGGTGTATCCTTGCAACACATTGATTTTATTCATTTAATGGTTCGAGAGTTGTTAAATCATTTTTATGATTCTATTTATTTGGGCTTATTGAATTCGAGTTTCAATCATACAACAACCAATGCAAGTTTCCGTTGGCAGTGAATTCTATTGTTTCAAAATTTGATTTACAGTTTGTGAACGTTCATTTGGAATTCCATTGGTTGAATTTCCTCTTTTGCTGAACCTAGTAAACTTAGTACATTTGGTGATAGTATCACAATATCTCGTTCACTTGACATCGATTTGTAGAACAAACCCAGTTAAACCGTTGAGTTCCTATTGATGCAAAATGTTCTTGCAATCACGTAACCTGAACAAGTTTTGGTTCGATTACACGGGCATTCGTTTTGTTATTATTCGGACTTACGTAGGAACGACACAACTCTTAGGAGATAACATAGACTAAATTTCGAGGACGAAATTTCTGCAACGGGGGGAGAATGTGCCGACCGGTAATTTACGACCCTTAATTACGGGATTAACAAGCGTTTAAGGCGAAAATAAGAGAGTGTTTAAGGCACAACATTTTACACCGAACAGGATTCAAAAACGCGAACGTAAGAATGCACCGGTAACGAAACAGAAGCATCGGAGATGCGTGTGACCCTTAAAACTTAAATTTTACGGTATATTTAACTCCGTAGTCGAAACCAGATCGAAAAATGGATTTAAAACGACAAATTTCACATTTTACGCGATTTAACACGACCGATGCGCATACACGTCTAATAACGATAAACGACATAATTTTTAGCGTTCGACTCTAAAATAATATTCTACGACGTTTACGACGATCGGGTTTTAATAACTGGTCTCGTAGGAAATTACGGGCCACATATGTCACACCCCCAAAATCCACACGCGGAGTACTACCGCTTGGGAGCGTGACATGACCTGGATCAAGCCACCAATCATATTGAACATAGCATATAATAATTAAAGTAGTTCATAAAAATCCAACTCAATACAATTGATGTTCAAACCAAATGTAATTTTAGTAGCGGAAGCATAATATGAAAACCCAATGTATGAAATAAGTTCAAGTGTTATAAAGTTTAACATGGCATCCACGATCCATGCTCCACAACGACCTGCTCCTCCCTGTGAAAGCTCCATATGTACCTAAGGTCCTGCAAGGCATGCAGCAGAGAGTCAACAACTAGTTGAGCGAGTTCACAGAAAATAAGTTCGAAATAGCAAAATCGTATGTTCATTTATGTCACACCCTGGCTTTGCGGAAGCGTGGTTATTTTGGTGTGACTTCTTAATACCATAGCATAACCATAACAAAGCTATATGAAATAAAACCATGCAAGATCATCCATTTAATTAAGTTTTAAAAACCAAATACAACAACACTGTCTCAATGGAAACACATCCTAACGACATTGTTCAACAACACAAACATTAACATGACATAAACACAGTTTAAGGACTGTGACTTGTCCAGGAAAGAGTCACATTCCCCAAACCAGGATGACCTCGTAACTAGTGCAGCGGGAAAACGTGTCATACCGCGCCAGATCCTTTAATTCCCTGAAATACATGTAAGTTGAAAAATCAACAATAATGTTAAGCGAGTTCATGTGTTTAGTATGTGCGCGCGAATAAACCTTTATAATCATTGTAAGTGTGAATATTTTGTAAACTCTGGTATGAAAGAAAATAAGGAAACATATCACTTAACGTGTAACCACATGGTCCAACCTGCGGGCGCATGGGAGGGGATAGGACAAGGTCACCACATGGTCCAACCTGCGGGCGCATGGGTGGTGTTACGACAAGGTCACCACATGGTCCAACCTGCGGGCGCATGGGTGGTGTTAAGACAAGGTCACCACATGGTCCAACCTTAGGGCGCATGGGTGGGGTTTGTTATGCTCAAATAGGCCTATCACTTGTATCCCTCGATCGTACTACGAGGACTAATGTTCTTAAGGTTTCACCTACCCAAATCACATAACCTAACAGTTCCTTCCTTAGCTGATCATACCATGTAAGAAATATTCGTAATCATAGTAACATGTATTTCACCCCTGCAGTTTAGAAAACTGAAAACAGTTATGAGAAAAGGGGGACATGAACTCACAGTCGGTGCGTCTCTACCAAGTACTCCAAATCAAGCAGCTGTGCAACGACCTACATGTGCTAATTCTATTAGACGGACGGCCGTGCCTTAGCTTTATAGTTTAAGTTTTTGGGAAATAGTTAGACAACTATTTCGTGTTTACTTCCTGTATATACTTGGTAGTTAATCTCCTTCCCAAGGATGGGGGATTTAATACATGTGCGTTCGAATTATATTATTAAGTCCCACTTAAATTATATTTTATTTCTAACTCCAAAATATAAATATTTTTCTCAAAAATATTATATTTTCACTTCACAAAATTTTCCCAAAATAATACGTTGACAAAATACGCGTTCATGAATATTTCCGTATAATGCGTAAGTTACGTTTTATCATTCGAGTGGTAATAATAATTACCGATGTAACTTATATGTTTATCGTGAAAGCGTTCGTATTATTTTGGATCTGTTATCATTCGAAAATATTATTTTTACTCTAAAAATAATATTTGTGTATTTTTCACAAAATAATCATAAACAATGTTGTGAAAATATATTTACTTAATATATGTATTTATCACGTTTAAATTTGTGAAAATCCCACCTCCGATATTTGTAAATAAAGTCATGGCGAAACTTATATTTCGAAAACATGTCAAAAAGTATTTCTAACACTTATGGTGAAAATATTTCTAAGTGTTAGGTTTTTGGAAAATTTTCACCAGAGTTTCCTCTGTAACTGGAGGTGGCCACGCTTTCAAGCGTATCATTTTCTTTTACAAAATCAATTTCAACAACTTCTTTATTCAATCAAACAATTTCTGACACATCAAACTAGTCGACAAGTATGTAAATCGCATAAATCACATGAACTTGTAGTTTTTCCGAAACTATAGTGTAAATCCCATTATATTTTGTGGATCTTTATGTAAAGTAATTCGATCTCGTAAAAACCTCGTTTTTAGAGTAAATCCATCTTTACAACTTCTCGTCATCTTTTACAAAGTTTGTTATTTTGTCGAGACTTTTCATTTCACAAGTGTTTACACACTTGTGGTTTATAAAAATCATGCGTGTTAGTGTAAGATCTATTTTTAGAAAACATGATTTCTGTGATATGTGGTTCTTTGAAAATACCACCTGCAGATACGTAGATCTGCTAGTTTTAAATACTATTTCACAAGTAAAACATTTTTACACAAGTTCATGATTCGCGTGTGGTAGAGTTTCACCTTTTAACCCTTGTTCTATTCAAAACAACCTTATGTCATGATTCGTGATCATGACCAAACCGGGTTAAACGATGATCCGAGCTACCACAACATAGATCGGGTCTAAATAACCACTAATTTCAATTACTACAACATTTACACAACTAGTGAGCTTTTAACCATCATTTTTCATATTTTTAGTAGACTTTAATGCTCCTTTTTGTAAGATTTCGAGTTTTAACAGTTATACATCGTATTAACCACTTTAGATAAGCTTAAGAAGGCGTTTAGAGTCACTTACTACTAGCTCGTGGCTAGGGAAGAAGCTAGACGAAAAATGGGTGGTTAATAGCGTTGAAGAGAGGTCCCTTTGATTCCGCAAGCACCGAGCCTCCTTATATGTGACAACTCGGACTTTAGACCTATCTTGTGTAACGTATGTGAACGTGTTATGATTACGAGCTTTGATCTAAATAAATGATATGTTATTATGTGCTACGTGTATTACGTATTTAATGTGTTTGTTATTATTAAATCGGATCGCACAACACACTTGGCCCAAGGGCAGCCCAAGCGGATGGGCCGGCCCACTCCCTTATGCGCACAAGTTAAACACATTAGGGACTTGCTTGTTCTCATTTGTTACCAAAACTCACAACACACACAAACCCTAGCTAACCTCTCTCTATCACGCATAACCGGACGGCACAAGCAACCGGAAATCGATTCCGATTTGGATTACCCTCGACCGATCGGTTAGTGTTTTAATTGAATTGCTTTATTTGAATTGTGTGTTAATCGGCTGAATGTGTTGTTGAATCGGTCGGACATGTTAGAACTGATCGACCGGATAGGTTTGATGGATAGGAATCGATGTCTGATAATCGATTAACATGTTATATGTGCGGAATTGTTATATGATGATGATTGTTGTGAATCGGACATGGTAATAGGTTAATAAATTCGTGAGATAACCGGTCGAACATGTTTGTGGATCGGCCGGATATGCTTGTTAATCGGTCGGACAGGTTATATAATCGGGTTTGTTGTTGATGAAAATTGTTAATCGGCTGTTGCATGAAATCGGTTAATAGGATCGGCTTTGTTATGTTTTGATTTGAATGTTAACCGGCCGGACATGCTTGATGATCGGCCGGACATGTTTGGTAATTCGGATATGCTCAATTAGGGTTCTTGATAAACATGTGAATTTTGTTGGTTTGATCTTGTTGGTGTTAGCTATATGGTTAGAATTTTGTTAATTGATAAAACGATAAGTATGGAAACCATTGATTAGTGGTAACCGATTGCACGAATTCCGATCCGGACGAACTGTCAATCCGGACGGATTGTAAACCGGACGAATTGTCCAACCGCACGAACTAAACTATCTATCCGCACGGATGGTCCAATCCGGACGAGCTGTCATGGTCCAATCCGGACGAGCTGACACCCGCACGGACTGCACAATGTCATCCGCACGAACTGACAGTCCGCACGAACTGTCAATCCGGACGGACTGACTGTCCGCACGAAATGCCACCCGGACCAGTTGCCCACTCGCACGAACGGACACTCGCATGATTTGATTTGGTTTTGTTTGGGCCATGTTTTGTGTGCTTGCTTGTTAACTCTGTGTAACCATACGTGCTCAACGTGAATCGAACCTGACTTGTATGATAAACATGTTAGGACGTGATTGAACAATTACTGCTACCTGCTCTCTTAGTGTGCCTGCCGAGCAACCCAAGGTGAGTTCACCCTCTTACCAAGGCATGGGGTTCCCGGGGTGTTGGGAATGGGATTGAAAGGTTGATTAGATACTCTATTGACACTATGACTAGACTACCACATCACTATCCTCGGTTGTGAAGGATACCTATAGTTACGAGTAGTCTAGTGGTTAAGGAAACGTGGAACACCACCACAGGAAACGTGGAACACCACCACAGGAAACGTGGAACACCACCACAGGAAACGTGGAACACCACCACAGGAAACGTGGAACACCACCACCAATAGAACATACAATCGGCCCAGAAGAGCCACCTATTACAAACGAACTTACTATTACGCATTTACTTTCTGTGAACTCGCTCAACTAGTTGTTGATTATTTGCTGCATGCCTTGCAGGACCTTAGGTATTTTTGGAGCTTGCACCAGAGGAGAAGCGGGTCGTTGTGGACAAGGACATATGAATGCATATTAAACACTTTTACATTCACACATTGATACTTATGATTTGGGTTTTACATTTAATGCTTCCGCTACATATATATAACGTTTGGTTTTGAACATCAATTATACTTATGATTACTATTAAATGCTATGTTTGATATAATTGATGGTTTGATCCTGGTCAGTCACGCCTCCAAGCGGTGGTACTCCGCGTGTGGGATTTTTGGGGGTGTGACAGATTGGTATCAGAGCCATTGGTTATAGAGAACTTGGTTTTAATATGGAAAAACGTTTTTATTAAAACCAGACTATAACCAGAACAGTGCTCTCAACGATCCACAACGACGCTTCGCTCCACGTGCAAGACTCGACATTCTAGGTAATAAGGTCTAAGTTTATTGTCTACATGCTAGAATTGCATAGAACTTTGCTCGTAGTATGCTTACGTTACTTGCTCACAACTTGTTATTGCCTGAGAATACTTATGTGCTTACACTCTTCTGTCATCGCACTATTCGCGAACTTTTCTCACTTATGTTGCCTTGGATGTGAAGATCAATGGCCGCACGAATCACCATGACACAAGCCCAGCTAGAGGCTCTCGTTGCTGCGGCGGTTGCAGCCGCACAAGCAGGTCAACCCGCTCAGCAACAACCTGGGTGCACTTTCAAGAATTTCATGGACTGTCGTCCTAGCTCGTTCAGTGGCACGGAAGGAGCAGTTGGACTCCTCCACTGGTTTGAAAAGCTCGAGTCGGTTTTCGAAATGTGTGAATGCCCTGAGGCTCGCAGGGTGAAGTTCGCCACCGGCACACTTGAAGGGATTGCGCTCACCTGGTGGAATGCGCAAGTACAGATCTTAGGGTTGGCAGCTGCTAACGCCACACCCTGGAATGAGTTCAAAGAATTGATTAAGAGGGAATATTGCACAAGAGAAGACATCCACAAGTTGGAGGATGAGTTGTACAATTTGAAGATGGTGGGTTCAGAAATTGAAGCTTACACCAAGAGGTCGAATGAGTTGGCTGTGCTGTGTCCAACCATGGTAGACCCACCATACAAGCGCATTGAGTTGTATCTCAAGGGTTTGGCGCCAGAAATCTAGAGCCACGTGACGTCGGCTAACCTCAACAACATCCAGGAAATTCAGCGCCTTGCACACCGCATCACAGATCAGGCAGTAGACCAGGGCAAACTGCCAAAGCGTATCAGTGCTACCACTACCGCTACTGTTTCTACTACACTTGCTACTCCCAGTGAAAGTAAAAGAAAATGGGAGGGGGATTCTAGCAAGGGGTCAGCTTCAGTGCAGTCGCAGTCTCAGCAGCGAAAGACAGACAGCTACCAGAGTCCAAGTCAGCACTCCTCTAGCAGCCATAAACAGGGAGGGTATCGAGGAAACCTCCCGAAGTGTAACACCTGCAACAAACATCACAGTGGCCAGTGTAATAAGGTTCGTTGTCAAAGATGCCTCAAGATGGGTCATGAGGCTAAAGACTGTAGGAGTCCACGGCCTGCAAATCAGAACCAGCAACTCCCACCGCCAGCTCCACAGAACCAGCAGCAGCCACCACAGCGTGGAAACCGGGGATGTTTCCAGTGTGGGGCTGAAGGTCACTTTAAACGCGATTGCCCTCAGTTGAACCAAAATCGCAACAACAATAACAACCAGGGCAACGGCAACAATAACGGCGGGAACAACAACAACAACGGCAATGAAGCTCGTGGTCGTGCTTTTGTGCTAGGTCGAGGCGATGCAGTGAACGATCCCAACGTTGTTATGGGTAAGTTTCTCCTCGACAATATTTACGTTACTGTTTTATTTGATTCGGGTGCGGATACAAGCTATATGTCTGTGAAAATGTGTCAACTGCTAAAACGTGCACCAACACTTTTACCCACCAAACACGTAGTAGAGTTAGCTAACGGTAAAAGTTTAGAAGCCACGCACGTAGTTCAGGGTTGTAATCTTACCTTAGCCGGTCAAGCCTTCTCTATTGATCTCATTCCCATAGTTTTGGGTAGCTTCGACGTCGTGATTGGGATGGATTGGTTATCCCAACACCAGGCAGAGATCTTATGCAGTGAAAAGATCATTCGTATTCCTCGTTCGGGTCAGGAACCTCTCGAAGTTCAAGGCGACAAGAGTGGTGCAGTGGTAGGCATCATCTCTTTCTTGAAAGCGCAGAAATGTTTACGAAAGGGGCACACTGCCATTCTGGCACTCGTCACAGACGCTTCAGCAAAGGAAAGGAAACTGGAAGATATACCAGTTGTACGTGACTATCCTCAGGTGTTCCCTGAAGACTTACCTGGACTACCGCCTCACCGTCAGGTCGAATTTCAGATCGAGCTCGCTCCGGGAGCAGCACCCATAGCTCGCGCACCATATCGTCTAGCTCCATCAGAATTGGAGGAACTGTCAAAGCAGCTACAAGAGCTCTTGGAAAAGGGCTTTATACGTCCAAGCTCTTCGCCTTGGGGAGCTCCAGTACTTTTCGTGAAAAAGAAGGACGGTACATTCAGGATGTGCATCGACTACCGTGAACTCAACAAGGTGACGGTGAAGAACCGTTATCCTCTTCCGCGCATCGACGACTTATTCGACCAGTTGCAAGGGTCGTGCTACTATTCGAAGATAGACTTGAGGTCGGGGTACCATCAGTTGAGAGTCCGGGATGAGGACGTCTCCAAGACAGCCTTCAGAACTCGTTACGGTCACTACGAGTTTCTGGTCATGCCATTCGGGTTAACGAACGCGCCTGCTGTATTCATGGATCTTATGAACAGGGTGTGCAAACCCTATCTCGACAAGTTCGTCATAGTATTCATCGACGACATCCTGATTTACTCCAAGAGTCAGGAGGAACACGAGCAGCATCTTCGTCTTATTTTGGAACTCCTTCGGAAGGAACAGCTGTACGCCAAACTTTCTAAATGCGACTTCTGGCTTCGAGAAGTCCACTTCTTAGGCCATGTGGTAAACAAGGATGGGATCCATGTCGATCCATCCAAGGTAGATTCGATCAGGAACTGGCCTGCACCGCGTACGCCAACGGAAATACGTCAATTCTTGGGTCTGGCAGGTTACTACAGACGGTTTATTAGAGACTTTTCGAAGATTGCTCAGCCGCTTACGCTACTGACACAGAAGGGTGTCACCTACCGTTGGGGCAACACGCAGGAAACTGCTTTTCAGTATCTGAAGGATAGGCTTTGCAGCGCACCTATTCTTTCATTGCCAGAGGGCACAGATGACTTCGTAGTATATTGTGATGCATCAATACAGGGTCTGGGTTGCGTACTTATGCAGAGAGATAAAGTTATTGCCTACGCCTCTCGTCAGCTAAAGGTTCATGAACGGAACTACACGACGCACGACTTAGAGCTGGGAGCTGTTGTTTTCGCGCTTAAGATATGGCGACACTACCTGTACGGTACCAGGTGCACGATTTACACCGATCACAGGAGTCTCGAGCATATTCTTAAGCAGAAGGATTTGAACATGCGTCAACGAAGATGGGTCGAGCTACTTAACGACTACGAATGTGCTATTAAGTATCATCCAGGCAAGGCCAATGTTGTGGCTGATGCCCTCAGTCGGAAAGACACTCTACCACGGCGCGTGCGAGCGCTACAGCTTACGATTCAGTCTAGCCTTCCTACACAGATACGAAATGCTCAGGTAGAAGCATTGAAGCCCGAAAATGTCAAGGCTGAAGCCTTACGTGGCTCACGACAGCAGATGGAACAGAAGGCAGACGGCGCCTACTATGTAACGGGCCGGATTTGGGTCCCTCTTTATGGCGGTCTACGCGAACTTGTGATGGATGAAGCTCACAAGTCTCGCTATTCGGTACATCCAGGGTCGGATAAAATGTACCACGACATCAGCACTACCTATTGGTGGCCTAGTATGAAGGCCCACATCGCTACGTACGTTGGAAAATGCTTGACCTGTGCGAGAGTCAAGGTCGAATATCAGAAACCAGCTGGCCTACTGCAGCAGCCTAAGATACCTCAATGGAAATGGGAAGAAATTTCCATGGATTTCGTTACAGGCTTACCTAGATCTCAGCGTGGGAACGACACAATATGGGTCATAGTTGATCGACTCACCAAGTCTGCACACTTCCTACCTATAAAGGAAACAGATAAGTTCTCCACACTCGCAGACGTTTACCTTAAGGAAGTTATTTCGAGGCACGGAGTGCCCACATCTATCATTTCGGATCGCGATGCACGATTCACGTCAGAACTATGGCAAGCGATGCATAAGTCTTTCGGCTCACGACTAGACATGAGCACAGCATATCACCCTCAGACGGATGGGCAGTCTGAGCGTACGATTCAAACACTTGAAGACATGCTTCGGGCATGCGTCATCGATTTCGGCAACGGCTGGGAAAAGCACCTCCCTTTGGTGGAGTTCTCTTACAATAATAGCTATCACACCAGCATTCAAGCCGCTCCATTCGAGGCATTGTACGGGCGTAAATGCCGGTCACCACTCTGCTGGGCAGAGGTGGGAGATAGTCAGATCACGGGTCCAGAGATTGTAGTGGACGCCACAGAAAAGATTGCACAGATACGACAACGCATGGCGGCAGCACGCGACCGTCAGAAAGCCTACGCGGACAAGCGTAGAAAGCCTTTGGAATTTGAGGTCGGGGACCGGGTTTTATTGAAAGTCTCACCCTGGAAGGGTGTGGTACGTTTTGGCAAACGGGGCAAACTGAATCCGCGGTACGTCGGACCCTTCGAAATCATAGAAAAGATTGGCAAGGTAGCCTACAAGTTGAAATTACCAGCTGAACTCGGGGCAGTTCACAATGTCTTTCACGTATCGAACTTAAAGAAGTGTCTATCTGATGAAAACCTTATCATTCCTTTTAAGGAACTCACTATCGACGAGCGGTTGCAGTTCGTTGAGGAACCAGTAGAAATCACGGACCGGGATGTGAAGGTCCTCAAACACAAGAGAATCCCTCTTGTCCGAGTTCGTTGGAACTCCAAACGTGGCCCAGAGTACACCTGGGAACGCGAAGACAGGATGACAGAAAAGTACCCCCAGTTATTCGGGAACAAGGCAACCACTACTGAGGCCGAAGCTACTACTTCGGAATTTCGGGACGAAATTCCAGATCAACGGGGGGAGGATGTGACACCCCAGGAAAATCAGTAAACGTTTGAACTTACCTAGCTTCCTCAGTAAGTGCATACCAAATTTCGGGACGAAATTTCCAATTAGTTGGGGATAATGTGACAACTCGGACTTTAGACCTATCTTGTGTAACGTATGTGAACGTGTTATGATTACGAGCTTTGATCTAAATAAATGATATGTTATTATGTGCTACGTGTATTACGTATTTAATGTGTTTGTTATTATTAAATCGGATCGCACAACACACTTGGCCCAAGGGCAGCCCAAGCGGATGGGCCGGCCCACTCCCTTATGCGCACAAGTTAAACACATTAGGGACTTGCTTGTTCTCATTTGTTACCAAAACTCACAACACACACAAACCCTAGCTAACCTCTCTCTATCACGCATAACCGGACGGCACAAGCAACCGGAAATCGATTCCGATTTGGATTACCCTCGACCGATCGGTTAGTGTTTTAATTGAATTGCTTTATTTGAATTGTGTGTTAATCGGCTGAATGTGTTGTTGAATCGGTCGGACATGTTAGAACTGATCGACCGGATAGGTTTGATGGATAGGAATCGATGTCTGATAATCGATTAACATGTTATATGTGCGGAATTGTTATATGATGATGATTGTTGTGAATCGGACATGGTAATAGGTTAATAAATTCGTGAGATAACCGGTCGAACATGTTTGTGGATCGGCCGGATATGCTTGTTAATCGGTCGGACAGGTTATATAATCGGGTTTGTTGTTGATGAAAATTGTTAATCGGCTGTTGCATGAAATCGGTTAATAGGATCGGCTTTGTTATGTTTTGATTTGAATGTTAACCGGCCGGACATGCTTGATGATCGGCCGGACATGTTTGGTAATTCGGATATGCTCAATTAGGGTTCTTGATAAACATGTGAATTTTGTTGGTTTGATCTTGTTGGTGTTAGCTATATGGTTAGAATTTTGTTAATTGATAAAACGATAAGTATGGAAACCATTGATTAGTGGTAACCGATTGCACGAATTCCGATCCGGACGAACTGTCAATCCGGACGGATTGTAAACCGGACGAATTGTCCAACCGCACGAACTAAACTATCTATCCGCACGGATGGTCCAATCCGGACGAGCTGTCATGGTCCAATCCGGACGAGCTGACACCCGCACGGACTGCACAATGTCATCCGCACGAACTGACAGTCCGCACGAACTGTCAATCCGGACGGACTGACTGTCCGCACGAAATGCCACCCGGACCAGTTGCCCACTCGCACGAACGGACACTCGCATGATTTGATTTGGTTTTGTTTGGGCCATGTTTTGTGTGCTTGCTTGTTAACTCTGTGTAACCATACGTGCTCAACGTGAATCGAACCTGACTTGTATGATAAACATGTTAGGACGTGATTGAACAATTACTGCTACCTGCTCTCTTAGTGTGCCTGCCGAGCAACCCAAGGTGAGTTCACCCTCTTACCAAGGCATGGGGTTCCCGGGGTGTTGGGAATGGGATTGAAAGGTTGATTAGATACTCTATTGACACTATGACTAGACTACCACATCACTATCCTCGGTTGTGAAGGATACCTATAGTTACGAGTAGTCTAGTGGTTAAGGAAACGTGGAACACCACCACAGGAAACGTGGAACACCACCACAGGAAACGTGGAACACCACCACAGGAAACGTGGAACACCACCACAGGAAACGTGGAACACCACCACCAATAGAACATACAATCGGCCCAGAAGAGCCACCTATTACAAACGAACTTACTATTACGCATTTACTTTCTGTGAACTCGCTCAACTAGTTGTTGATTATTTGCTGCATGCCTTGCAGGACCTTAGGTATTTTTGGAGCTTGCACCAGAGGAGAAGCGGGTCGTTGTGGACAAGGACATATGAATGCATATTAAACACTTTTACATTCACACATTGATACTTATGATTTGGGTTTTACATTTAATGCTTCCGCTACATATATATAACGTTTGGTTTTGAACATCAATTATACTTATGATTACTATTAAATGCTATGTTTGATATAATTGATGGTTTGATCCTGGTCAGTCACGCCTCCAAGCGGTGGTACTCCGCGTGTGGGATTTTTGGGGGTGTGACATTATATGAACCCTTTCACCTTTGGTTGTATGTGAAATAACAAGATGATAATTTGAAAGTGGGTGGATTTATGTGGATGCTCTCGGCCGATCTTCAAAGAAGGAAAAGGGAGTAGTGGATTGTTGTGTGATTAGGTGAAATGAAAGTCTTAGACTTTCATGCTAATTTATAATCCATTCTCCACTAGTAACCATTAGGTAAAATGTATGGTAGATATTAGACATGGGTAAATAAAATAGTCAAAAGTGAATGGGGTGTGTCCCTCTAGGGGGAACGATTGTTGGGTTTTTTTTTTGGTTAGATCTTAATGATCTCGTTAGGCACTAGTTAGTTTAATTAGGAGGTTAATCCAATTACTAGTCTGTGGTGTTTCGTACCGGGTGTTAGGGTATTTGGGGACCCTAACTGGCTCAGAAAAAGATGAATAATGTTAATGTCCATATTTTTATGTTCCAGGTATAGTCCGGTTGTTCGGTTGGATAGTAATCCGTTAAAGCGCTTAACAAAGCTTTTAAGTGTCGCTAATAACATTTTTAGTGACACAACTTATTCCCGACACTTTGGAAAGTGTCTAGTAATATTTTTCTCATGTTTTGGCACTTTATTAGCTAGCTAGAAGCTAAATTGTAAATTAAAGTGTTGTGTTTTGTGCTCAGTGTATGTTTTAGGCACATCCGATCACTGTATCTTATTCCTAGAGACGCAGTTCTACAACCCTTGTATCCCTACACTCACTATGGGTGTAGTAAAATATTTCTGGCTCATACAGGCCTTAGAGGCAGTATCTGCCTGATGCTGTCAGCATGTTCAATAGGTTATCCGTTCATAGTGCTATTGTGCTTTTGTGCATCATGTTTGTCACTAGAGTTCAGTATGTAAATAATGTAGTGACAGTAAATAAAGTATGACGCAGATATGTACAAGTATCAACAGTCAAGTAGCAGTTCATCAGTAATTTCAAGTAAGCACAGTAATTAGGCAGAAATTAATTATTAATTAAACCGTACGGATACCTGGTTTAGTGAGGGTTGTCACAATTTAGTGGGGGCTTCCCATGTATGTATGTACTAATAGTGGGGGTTTCCCATGATTATATTTATTACTAATGGGGGCTTCCCATGTTTATCCTTACTAGACTATTGTAACCATGTGTGTTCTTCTTAATCCGAGAACAGGAATATGTACAAGGTCACGTAGGTTTTACGTGAGTGCCCTTCCCCGAGGACAGTGGTACGCGTGGGGTTTACGTAGGTTTTACGTAAGTGTCCTTCCAACCCGGAAGACAGTAGTAGGTATGAGTTTACGTAGGTTTTATGTAAGTGTCCTCCCGACCCGGGAGACAATGGTAGATACTAGTTTACGTAGGTTTTACGTAAGTGTCCTGACTAACCTGAGGACGATGGTATATAGTCTACCAATAGCGTAAGTACGAGTAATTATCCAATTCAAATCTTCCAACCCAATTCCCAACCCGGGAATCCCATGCCTTGGCTGTGTGAACTCACCTTGGTTTGCTCGGTGTGCTAAGTTATGTGTTCACAAGTAATCAGTCAAGTCCTATAGCGTGCATTTATACACAATCAGTTCAAGATCATAAAGGTTCGCATGCAAGTCTATATCACATAATGCTTGGCAGTTAACATCATGCACCACACAAACATGTAGTCACATTCATAACATTCATGCTTCACACGTGTCTTTCACAGTTTGCTATAACATTGTTATTCATTAGCATGCTTGACAGAACCAAGTAAACTAACAGGAGTTAACAACCATTAGGGTTACCCACTTAACTGAGTTACATAGTTTAACAGGGTTAGCATGATTTACTGAATTAGCAACTAACAGAATTTATACACTACCCGAGTTTACTGAAGTTAATAACTTAACAGGTTAACAACTACATGTGAATTTCGGACAATACAACATCACAAAGCTCGGACTAGGTTATCAAGCATAAGAGTTGGATTAACCTATTACAGAAACTCGGATAACACTTAAAACTCAGACTACATGCCCCCCTACAAAATTCGGATTCCCTGATCTCAATCAAAGTCGGAACCCCTCCTTGTCCTTTTAAAAAAAAACTCGGACAAACATATATACATAACACAAAGTCGGACAAGATCATCTCAAAGGTCGGACATCACATTGGTATGCAAAACTCGGACCCTTTGTGGTTTACATGCAAATCTCGGACATCATGGTAACCATTAAAACTCGGACAAGGGTTTCCCCCTCACAAAGGTCGGACAATTAAAAATCCTTACAAAATTCGGACAAGGCTTTTTCCTTGTCAAAAGTCGGACTATGATGAATCACTAAAAGTCGGACTATGTTGTATTGCTAAAAGTCAGACTAGTTTTAATATATAAAAGTCGGATAAGTGAAGATAGCATAAAACTCAGACATATACTTGTTAATAAGAGTCGGACTTTTTAAGTTACATAAAAGTCGGACCAGCTTGTGTGATTTATAAAGTTCGGACATGCACTACACCAATAAAACTCGGACTCATCATGTGTGTAAAGTTCGGACTTCAAACATACCATTCATGCGAACATTCATCTGTAATATAACAGTTACGTTCTCACGATCCAGAAAACCCTAATTTCATACTTTCACAGTGCAGAAATCAAATTAACCATCAATAGTTCCAACATATCATACATCCTAATCATCAGGCAAATGATAACATAACAATCATATTCATTTCTCAATAATCAGAATCAATCAATAAGAACAGAACTATCATATGAAGAACTAGGGTTTTATCATGAATCAATCAACGATTAACAACAAACAATGATTAAACAATTACCTTGGATTGATTCTAGACAAAGAGAGGAAATCAAGAGTGATGAAGAGCTTGTGCCAATGATGAAGATGATGATTGCAAGAGAGGATTAGAGAATGTGAAAGTATGTGTTTTGATTCTTGGGTGATGATTAGTGAAAGGGATTAGGGTTAAGAATGATTAAAGTTTCACTATTAGCACTAAGCACCCTTAAGCATTCTCTATCACATATTACATGCACAAGTTATGCAATTTACAGTTTCATCACCACATTCAAGTATTTGACAAATCATTCATAAACCTTATCAAATCCAAAACGTATACAGTTACAAAGCAAACCAATTGTGCAAGTAAACACTAAACAAGCAGTGAACGTGTAATAAATGCGAAAGTGGAATCTTGGAAACTCGAGTTGTCACATTATCCCCAACTTGAAAGAAATTTTGTCCCAAAATTTAGCATGCGGTTACTGAGGAAGCTAGGTAAGTTGTATTGTTTACTGGCTTTCCTGGGGTGTCACATCATCCCCCCGTTGATTTGGAATTTCGTCCCGAAATTCTGCAGTAGTAGCTTCAGCCTCAGTAGTGGTTGCATTGGTTTCGAATAACTAGGGATATTTTAGTTTCATTTGATCTTCACGCTCCCAGGTGAACTCTGGGCCGCGACGGGAGTTCCAACGAACTCGAACAAGAGGGATTCTCGTGTTCTTGAGGACCTTAACTTCCTGGTCCATGATTTCAACAGTTTCCTCGACGAACTGCAACCGCTCGTCGATAGTGAGTTCCTTAAAAGGAACTATGAGGGTCTCATCTGACAGACACTTCTTCAGATTCGACACGTGAAAAACATTGTGAACTGCACCGAATTCAGCTGGTAAGTTTAGTCTGTAGGCCACTCTGCCTATTCTTTCTGCGATTTCGAACGGTCCGACATACCGCGGATTGAGTTTACCCCGCTTACCAAAACGAACCACACCCTTCCAGGGTGAAACTTTAAGTAAAACCCGGTCCCCGACCTGAAATTCCAATGGCTTCCTACGCTTATCCGCGTAGCTTTTCTGACCGTCGCGTGCTGCCGCCATGCGTTGCCTTATCTGTGCAATCTTTTCCGTGGTGTCCACTATAAGTTCTGGACCCGTGATTTGACTATCCCCCACCTCTGCCCGACAGAGAGGTGACCGACATTTACGCCCGTACAATGCCTCAAATGGAGCGGCTTGTATGCTGGTGTGATAACTGTTATTGTATGAGAACTCCACCAAAGGGAGATGCTTTTCCCAGCTATTGCCGAAATCAATAACACATGCCCGAAGCATGTCTTCTAGAGTTTGAATCGTACGCTCAGACTGCCTATCCGTCTGAGGGTGATAAGCCGTGCTCATGTCTAATCGAGAGCCAAAAGCCTTGTGCATTGCTTGCCATAGTTCTGATGTGAATTGTGCATCGCGATCCAAAATGATAGAGGTGGGCACCCCGTGCCTTGAGACTACTTCCTTCAAGTATATGTCTGCTAGTGTGGAGAACTTGTCTATTTCTTTGATTGCCAGGAAATGAGCAGACTTGGTGAGTCGATCCACGATCACCCAAATAGTATCGTTCCCACGCTGAGATCTAGGTAGGCTTGTTACAAAATCCATGGAAATTTCCTCCCATTTCCACTGTGGTAACTTTGGTTGCTGAAGTAAGCCTGCTGGTTTCTGATACTCTGCCTTGACTCTTGCACAGGTCAAGCACTTGCTGACATAGGTAGTTCTGATGTCGTGGTACATTTTATCCGACCCTGGATGTACCGAGTAGCGAGACTTGTGAGCTTCATCCATTACCAGCTCGCGTAAGTCTCTAAAAAGTGGGACCCAAATACGCCCCGTTACATAGTAGGCGTCGTCTTCCTTCTATTCTAATCGTTGCCTTGAGCCGCGTTATAACAACCCTCGGTAAAACCGACATCCTCATAATATTTCTGACACTCTAATATATATTGTAAATATATCAACTTGTCTTTATATGCACCCCGTATGTGAAAACCGAGCCCCAAGATAGATTATACTATATAAAATAAATAAAAAACAATAATTATTAAGCTGAGGCGGGCCGCGTAGGGCCTCACCTCAAGCTTAAGCGGGCCGCGCGAGTGTGTACCAGGATATCGCCAAAACCCTTAGTTGATGCGGGCCGCGTACATGTTTGGGGAAGTGAAGGCGGGCCGCGAGCGTCCTGATTCGTGGCATGACCCGGAGCCGACACGTGTCAACACCGTGTCAAGTCTAGTGATGAGTGGGCCAAGCTACGCCGTTGACTTCATTTGACGCGGGCCGCGTGAACCCGGCCCAAATCCCACGCGGGCCGCGAGAAACCCCAGATCAGATCCTATAAATAGCAAGCATCGGCTTCATTCGACGATCGCTCAAATCTTTCTTTCTTTCTAAATTTCTGAAGTAGTATACACTATACCCGGGCATTATACCCCCTAAAATAGCGAGGTTCTGCTACGATGTAAGTATTATAACCCCTGGAGACGTATTAGATACGCTGCCCGATTGATCTAGGGTTCCGTAACGGCTGTCGTGGTTCTGCCCGACGTAGTCGTTGGAATGCCGTCTCGGGGAGGGTATTACTAATGTTAAAATGGGTTATTATACTAACACACGTGCATTTGTGTAATTTATAGATTATCTCCAGGAAACCCTTACGAAAAACCTAAAACAGCAATGTGAGTAATCTCCTTTTTGTTAACTGTTTTTACAAAACCTTAAATACCTTTCCATGCAAATGACAGTTATTGAGTATTTGTGAAGAATACAATTATAGTGGGTATGTTGGGGTTTTGCATACAAAATTGGTTACTGGCGTGGTAACATCCCATAAGTTGAGTATGACCGTACCACTAATGTTAATTGTGATGTCTTGGATACAAATGTAATTGCGGATGTGCCCTCAATACTGCAAATTGGTTTTTACTTAAACTTGATTAAATTGGGATTCACTCACCAGTATTTCCCACTGACAAAATGTTTTTAAAACGCGTTTCAGGTAACAATATGTGAAAGCCAAATAGAAGCCAGCTGGACAGCACTGAAGGCTTGGAAAAGTGGCAATAAAGTTACCTAAGAATAAAATGGATGTTTTTATTAAATAAATAGGATGTATTCCTATGAAACGTGTGTATTGAAAACTTGGGTTTTTACCCATATGTTTAATGTTATAAAACATGGTGGTTTACTCTGATTAAAATATTTCCTAACTACGGTCCTGATGAAAATTTCCGCTGCCAAATTGGATAAATAAACGTGATACCACCGAAACTGGCTCACGGCCGCCCGTTCCCGGGAGATAGGGATCGGGGGCTGTGACAGAAGGTGGTATCAGAGCTATGCCACTGATTCAGCCATAGAAGTGTTCTGCTGACATCAAAATTCAAAATGTTAGGAAATAAACTATGGAAATACGTGTATAATTGTATTTCTTGCTATGTGTTATCTGACTATTTGTTAGTTTACAGTATGAGTGACCAAGGACCTTCTGACGCCTATCGTCAACTGTCTGGTTCGCCTAGGAGCGAAGGCACCTCCTCTTCTCAGCCTGCCCTCTCAGGGTATTCTGCTGACACAGAAGAAGGGATCTTTGTGTTTAAGGCTCAGTCTGAAGAGCCATTTCCTCAGAAAAAGAGGGGATGGTTTAGTAGGGGAGCGCACGAGCGTAGGAAAAGAATGAAAAAGTTGTAGGAACAGCGAGTGTTAGCCGCAGCAAAAAGAGAAACTGATGCTTATAATCAGGATATGCTCAATAGGGGTATTGCTAATATCCATATTTTAGCAACCACTGCTGCCGACCCAAACCTGGAACAAATGCTAGCACCACAACCACAAAATCCTAATCAACCCATGGAAATAGAAAACCAGATAGAAATGCCTGATTTCAACCCGGAGGAGATACCTAGGGTACCTGCACCTGATCCTCTAGACCCAAACAACTACGACCCCTGGTGGGACGATGTTAGGGACTACGTGCAACAAAACCCAATACAGGAAAATGTGCCAATACCCAACTTAGGAGCTTATCCAGGGTTAGATCCTCAAGATCCCTACAACATTAGTGACGCATATGTTAGGGAAATTTTAGAAAATCCATACCCGTACCAAGCCCCTATGCCTCCGTATCAGGAACCCGTACCTCAGTTTCCAAACCCAGTCCTAGAACCTGCACCCCCAATGAGTGCAGAAAATGTCCAGGAACTTAGGACTTTTGGGGAAGAAATTTTAGAAAGCAGTGATCGTATGCGACAGGTGGGAGAACGCCTCGTATGGAAATACGATGAGCGTAATATGGATTTTTGGATGAATCCATATCAGTGAAGGTGATGGTAGAAACAGTAATAATAATAATAATAATATAATAATATATGTGTGTATGTGTTAGAAAAAAAAAAAAAACTACGGATGCATACTATTAGTATTGTAGCTTTACATTTCAGTCGGTACTGTAATTTTTATTTCTGTACTGGTGTGTACTGATGCATACTATATAAAAAAGAGTAAAAGTCGCAATGCTCGACGTTTTTGATTAAACGTGTGTGTCATGTGATTTGCTATATATAAATATTATTTGTGATATTAATATTTGGTAAATGTCTAAAATTCAGATGGCCGACGCGGGAAATCAAGAAAATCTGAATAACGATAACCAGAGTAACATTAACGTGGTTAATGAGAATTCGGACAATAATAACAACGGAAACCAAATGGATAATAGTGCCGTTCAGCATATAGTGGCACAAGGAATTATAGATGCAATGCCATTTATTATTCAAACAGTTCAGGAAGCGAATAATAAAAGTAAGCATAGCAGTAAACGACCAAGTGAACCGGAACACAGCGTGAACAATGGACCCATACTTCAAGCACCCGTTCCCAAAAGAAGAAGAACCATGCCACATGGTTGTTCTTACAAGGAATTCTGGTCCTGCAAACCAATAGAATTCTCGGGCAATGAAGGACCCATTGCAGCTTTACGCTGGATAGAGAAAACTGAGGTAGTTCTGAAAATAAGCAAGTGTGCTGAAGAAGATAAAATAATGTTTGCTTCAAATCTGTTTAAAAATGCAGCCTTAGAATGGTGGAACACTATCCTCCAGTCAAGAGGAAGTGATAGGATTTATAATATGGAATGGGAAGAATTCAAGAACATGGTAGAAAGGAAATTCTGCCCTCCCAATGAAAAAGAACAGATAGCAAATAAGTTTCTGAATCTAAGAATGACCGGAGTAGACAGTAAGGGTTACACTACCACATTCTTTGAATATGCTAGGATAGTACCTACCCTTGCATCACCTGAACCGGTATTAATCTCTCGATATATCTGGGGATTAATTGGAGAGATTAGACATGTAGTCAAGGCAGCTAGACCCCAAACCATAGAAGAAGCTGTAGAACTAGCCAATACCTTGACAGATGAGTTAACCCGTACTAGAGAAGAAGACCAGAGGAGAAACCTAACCCAAAGGCTTACTCAAGAATTCCGTTCTGGGAATTCCAATCGTAGGAATGTAGGTTCTACCTCTGCACCCTACTGCAAAGCCTGCAGAAAGAAGCATTCTGGAAGATGCTCTACTTACTGTAATTTTTGCAAGGCCCCAGGACACAAGGAAGAGAATTGCAAGAAGAAATCCAGTAATGGAATGTGCTTCAATTGTGGAGAAAAAGGTCACATTAGGACAAACTGTCCGAAATTGGCTCCAGCTGCAACCAACAAAAATCCTAAAAATGCCAGAGCTTTCGTGCTAACTACAGAGGAAGCCAGGATGATTCCAGACGTAATTGCTGGTACGTTTTTAGTTAATGATATTTTTGCTAAAGTATTATTTGACTCTGGTGCCAACCAAAGTTTTATTAATACTTCATTTTGCAAACTCCTAAATCAATCATTAACTAAACTACCACAAGAATGTCTAGTAGAAACAGCAAATGGAGAAACCGTTAGAATTTCTGAAATCTTGCAGGAAGCGAGAATAGAAATTTTTAATCAAAAATTTATTGCAAACCTTTACCCAATGAATCTGGTAGGATTTGATGTCGTATTAGGAATGGATTGGTTAATAGCCAACAAAGCAAATATCTTATGTGATCAAAAGTCAATTCAGATAAAATCACCAAGAGGTGAAAAGATCACAATTAAAGGAGATAAACCCTTTAGATCCACTAAATTCATCTCTGTGATGAAAACTGCGAGTTGTATAAGAAAAGGATCTATAGTGTATTTGATTTCGATAATCACTAACACTAAAGGAAAAGAATTAAAAGATATTCCAGTAGTATCCCAATTTTCAGATGTTTTTCCAGAAGAATTGCTAGGATTACCGCCAGACAGGGAAGTCGAATTCAGAATTCATCTGTTACCAGGAACAGCACCAATTGCTAAAGCACCTTACCGTTTGGCACCCGCAGAAATGCAAGAACTGAAGAAACAACTAGACGAGTTGTTAGAGAAGGGATTCATACAGCCAAGCTCATCGCCATGGGGAGCACCGATTTTATTTGTTAAAAAGAAAGACGGATCAATGCGTATGTGCATTGACTACCGGGAATTGAACAAAGTCACGATTAAGAATCGGTACCCATTACCGAGGATCGATGATTTGTTTGATCAACTTCAAGGAGCTCGATTTTTCTCTAAAATCGATTTAAGATCAGGATATCATCAATTAAAGGTACAGGAAGAGGATATTCCTAAAACCGCATTCAGAACAAGGTATAGTCATTATGAATTTACTGTCATGCCATTTGGTTTAACCAATGTCCCAGCCGCATTTATGGACATGATGAACCGAATATGTAAGCCATATTTGGATAAATTCATAATTGTCTTCATAGATGATATTCTCATTTATTCTAAAAGTAAAGATGAGCATGCAAAGCACTTGCACTTACTTTTAAGTTTATTGAGAAAAGAAAAGCTTTATGCTAAGTTTTCAAAGTGTGAATTTTGGTTAGAACAGGTACAATTTCTCGGACATTTAGTGAACCATGAAGGAATTCATGTAGATCCAACAAAAATTGAGGCAATCACTAAATGGAAAACCCCTGAGTCACCAACCGAGGTTAGAAGCTTCTTAGGATTGGCCGGTTATTATAGAAGATTTATTCGAGATTTTTCTAGAATAGCCATTCCTTTAACTAAGTTAACCTGTAAATCTGTTAAGTTTGAATGGGGACCAAAACAAGAAGAAGCCTTTAGAATCCTTAAGCAAAGATTAACCCATGCACCTATACTAGCATTACCAGAAGGAACTGAAGACTTTGTAGTCTTTTGTGACGCTTCTAAATTAGGTTATGGATGCGTATTGATGCAACGTCAAAAGGTTATAGCTTATGCATCTAGACAGCTTAAGAGTCATGAAGGAAATTATTCGACCCATGATTTGGAATTAGGAGCCATAATTTTTGCCCTTAAGATTTGGAGACATTATCTTTATGGTAGTAAGTTTACCATATTCACAGATCATAAGAGTTTAAGATATGTCTTCGGGCAAAAAGAGCTGAATATGAGACAAAGACGTTGGATGGAATTGCTTAGTGATTATGATTGTAATATCCAGTATCATGCAGGAAAAGCCAATGTGGTGGCTGATGCTTTAAGTCGAAAATATCACGAAAAGCCAAAAAGGGTACGTTCTCTTAAATTAAATCTACAAGTAGATTTAAACAATCAGATTAGAAAAGCACAAGAAACAGTAATCAAGGAGGATACTGAAAAAATAAAAGGAATGATTAAGGAATTAGAACAAGGAACAGATGGAATTTGGAGGTTCCATAAAAAGAGAATGTGGATACCTAAATTAGAAAATTTACGTCACCGTATATTAGAAGAAGCTCATAAGTCTAAATATACGATGCATCCAGGAAGTGATAAAATGTACCAGGATTTAAGGAAAAATTTCTGGTGGATAGGAATGAAAAAGGATGTAGCAGCTTATGTTTCTAAATGTTTAACTTGCTCACAAGTTAAAGCTGAACATCAGAAACCCTCAGGTTTGTTACAACAATTAGAAATACAAGTTTGGAAATGGGAATTGATAACAATGGATTTTGTTACCAAATTGCCTAAAACAAGAAAAGGTAATGATACAATCTGGGTGATTGTAGATAGATTAACCAAGTCAGCTCATTTCTTACCAATGAAGGAAACCTTTAGTATGGAACAATTAGCCAAACTATATGTAAATAAAATTGTTTCTTTACATGGCATTCCTTTATCAATTGTTTCCGATAGAGATAGCCGTTTTACTTCTCATTTTTGGTCAAGTTTCCAAAGAGCAATGGGAACCAGGCTAAATCTAAGCACCGCGTATCATCCTCAAACAGACGGACCAAGTGAAAGGACAATTCAGACAATGGAGGACATGCTTAGAGCTTGTGTAATTGATTTTGGAGGTAATTGGGACGAACACTTACCTTTAATAGAATTTTCTTATAATAACAGTTATCACACAAGTATCAATGCTGCACCATTCGAAGCACTTTATGGACGAAAGTGCAGAACCCCAGTCTGTTGGGCAGAAATTGGGGAAAAACAATTATCTGGACCTGAGATAGTACAAGAAACAACTGATAAAATCATTCAAGTCAAGGAACGACTGAAAACAGCACGTGATCGCCAAAAGAGCTATGCTGATAACAGACGCAAACCATTAGAATTTCAAGTGGGAGATAAAGTGTTATTGAAAGTGTCTCCCTGGAAAGGAGTGGTAAGATTCATCAAGAGAGGAAAGCTAAGTCCTAGATATATTGGACCTTTCAAAATTCTTAAAGGAATAGGACCTGTAGCCTATCAGCTCCAACTGCCAGAAGAAATGGCAGGAATACATGATGTATTTCATGTATCCAATCTTAAAAAGTGTTTAGCTGATGAATCACTCGTAGTACCTCTTAAGGATATAGAGGTTAATGAGCAACTCAAGTTTGTGGAGAAGCCTCTACAAATTGAAGATAGGAAAGTTAAAAATCTCAAGCATAAGAGATTGGTTCTGGTCAAAGTAAAGTGGGACTCCAAAAGAGGACCCGAGTACACGTGGGAGCTTGAATCCGAAATGCAAAAGAAATATCCACACTTGTTCCAGTAGATCTCGAGGACGAGCTCTAAAACAAGGTGGGGAGGATATAACAACCCTCGGTAAAACCGACATCCTCATAATATTTCTGACACTCTAATATATATTGTAAATATATCAACTTGTCTTTATATGCACCCCGTATGTGAAAACCGAGCCCCAAGATAGATTATACTATATAAAATAAATAAAAAACAATAATTATTAAGCTGAGGCGGGCCGCGTAGGGCCTCACCTCAAGCTTAAGCGGGCCGCGCGAGTGTGTACCAGGATATCGCCAAAACCCTTAGTTGATGCGGGCCGCGTACATGTTTGGGGAAGTGAAGGCGGGCCGCGAGCGTCCTGATTCGTGGCATGACCCGGAGCCGACACGTGTCAACACCGTGTCAAGTCTAGTGATGAGTGGGCCAAGCTACGCCGTTGACTTCATTTGACGCGGGCCGCGTGAACCCGGCCCAAATCCCACGCGGGCCGCGAGAAACCCCAGATCAGATCCTATAAATAGCAAGCATCGGCTTCATTCGACGATCGCTCAAATCTTTCTTTCTTTCTAAATTTCTGAAGTAGTATACACTATACCCGGGCATTATACCCCCTAAAATAGCGAGGTTCTGCTACGATGTAAGTATTATAACCCCTGGAGACGTATTAGATACGCTGCCCGATTGATCTAGGGTTCCGTAACGGCTGTCGTGGTTCTGCCCGACGTAGTCGTTGGAATGCCGTCTCGGGGAGGGTATTACTAATGTTAAAATGGGTTATTATACTAACACACGTGCATTTGTGTAATTTATAGATTATCTCCAGGAAACCCTTACGAAAAACCTAAAACAGCAATGTGAGTAATCTCCTTTTTGTTAACTGTTTTTACAAAACCTTAAATACCTTTCCATGCAAATGACAGTTATTGAGTATTTGTGAAGAATACAATTATAGTGGGTATGTTGGGGTTTTGTATACAAAATTGGTTACTGGCGTGGTAACATCCCATAAGTTGAGTATGACCGTACCACTGATGTTAATTGTGATGTCTTGGATACAAATGTAATTGCGGATGTGCCCTCAATACTGCAAATTGGTTTTTACTTAAACTTGATTAAATTGGGATTCACTCACCAGTATTTCCCACTGACAAAATGTTTTTAAAACGCGTTTCAGGTAACAATATGTGAAAGCCAAATAGAAGCCAGCTGGACAGCACTGAAGGCTTGGAAAAGTGGCAATAAAGTTACCTAAGAATAAAATGGATGTTTTTATTAAATAAATAGGATGTATTCCTATGAAACGTGTGTATTGAAAACTTGGGTTTTTACCCATATGTTTAATGTTATAAAACATGGTGGTTTACTCTGATTAAAATATTTCCTAACTACGGTCCTGATGAAAATTTCCGCTGCCAAATTGGATAAATAAACGTGATACCACCGAAACTGGCTCACGGCCGCCCGTTCCCGGGAGATAGGGATCGGGGGCTGTGACACGCGTAGCGCTTCAGCCCTAACGTTTTTTGGTTTTAATGCTTCTACCTGAGCATCTCGTGTCTGTGCTGGAAGACTAGACTGAATGGTGAGCTGCAATGCTCGTACGCGCTTAGGTGTAGTGTCTTTCCGACTGAGGGCGTCAGCCACAACATTGGCTTTGCCTGGATGGTATTTGATGGCGCATTCATAATCATTCAAAAGTTCGACCCATCTTTGTTGACGCATGTTCAAATCCTTTTGCTTAAGGATATGCTCGAGACTCCTGTGATCGGTGTAAATAGTGCACTTGGTACCGTACAGGTAGTGTCGCCATATCTTAAGCGCGAAAACAACAGCTCCCAGCTCTAAATCGTGTGTCGTGTAATTCCGTTCGTGAACTTTGAGTTGGCGCGAAGCATAAGCAATAACTTTATCCCGCTGCATCAATACACAACCAAGCCCCTGTATCGATGCGTCACAATAAACCACAAAATCATCCGTGCCCTCTGGCAATGAAAGTATAGGTGCACTGCAGAGTCTATCCTTTAGGTACTGAAAAGCAGTTTCCTGGGAATTACCCCAACGATAGGTGACACACTTCTGTGTCAGTAGAGTAAGCGGCTGAGCGATCTTTGAGAAGTCTTTAATGAATCTTCTATAATAACCCGCCAAACCCAAGAATTGGCGTATTTCTGTTGGTGTACGCGGTGCAGGCCAGTTCCTGATCGAATCTACCTTGGATGGATCAACATGAATCCCATCCTTATTTACCACATGGCCTAGAAAGTGGAGTTCACGAAGCCAGAAGTCGCATTTTGAAAACTTGGCGTACAGTTGCTCCTTTCGAAGAAGTTCCAAGATAAGACGCAGGTGCTGCTAGTGTTCCTCTTGACTCTTGGAGTAGATCAGAATGTCGTCGATAAAAACAATCACTAACTTGTCTAAGTACGGTTTGCACACCCTGTTCATAAGGTCCATAAAAACTGTCGGTGCGTTTGTCAACCGGAATGGCATGACAAGAAACGTGTAGTGGCCGTAACGAGTTCTGAATGCTGTCTTGGAGACGTCCTCATCCCGGACTCTCAGCTGATGATAACCTGACCTCAGATCAATCTTGGAGTAGTAGTTCGACCCTTGCAACTGGTCGAATAAGTCATCAATACGCGGCAAAGGGTAGCGGTTCTTCACTGTCACCTTGGTCAGTTCACGGTAATCAATGCACATCCTGAAGGTACCGTCCTTCTTTTTCACGAATAACACTGGAGCTCCCCAAGGCGAAGAGCTTGGATGGATAAAGCCCTTTTCCAAGAGCTCTTGTAGTTGTTCAAACAGTTCTTCCAGTTCAGTTGGAGCTAAACGGTACGGTGCGCGAGCTATAGGTGCTGCTCCTGGAGCTAGCTCGATTTGAAACTCGACCTGGCGATGAGGCGGTAGACCAAGTAAATCTTCAGGAAACACTTGAGGAAAATCGCGTACAAATGGGATATCCTCTACTCTTTTCTCTTTCGTTGACGCATCAGTAACAAGTGCCAAAACGGCAGTGTGACCCTTACGCAAACACTTTTGGGCCTTCAGGAAGGAGATGATGCCAACCACGGCACCACTCTTGTCGCCTTGAACTTCGAGAGGTTCTTTACCAGAACGAGGAATACGAATGATCTTCTCTTTACATATGATCTCTGCTTGCTGCTTGGATAACTAATCCATACCAACGACGATGTCGAAACTCCCCAGAACTATAGGAATGAGGTCGATAGAGAAAACTTGACCAACGAGGATAAGATTACAACCCTGAACTATGTGTGTGGCCTCTAGATTTTTACCATTAGCTAACTCTACGACATGTTTGGTGTTTAAGGGAGTTGGTGCACGTTTTAACATTTGGCTAACTTTAAGAGACACATAACTTGTATCCGCACCCGAATCAAACAAAACAGTAACGTAAATGTCGTCGAGAAGAAACTTACCCATGACCACGTTAGGATCGTGTTTAATTAAGCATTCAAGATCCATGTCCACAACGTCCTGCTCCTCCCCGTGCAAGCTCCATGTATCTAACGACCTGCAAGGCATGCAGCAGAGAATCAACAACTAGTTGAGCAGGTTCACAGTGTAAAGTTCAGTAATGGTAATAGTATGAGTAGCATTATGTTCGTTCGTTAAGTCATGCATCGAATTAGTTTCCCATCGCTGGCCTCTTGGCATGTATGCGAAGATTTGGGGTAATACTCCCAAATATCCTAGACTTTGTATATTTGTATCGCGGCCACCCTGGCATTACTTGCGAAGTTTTAGTATCTATAGTTCGCGGCCTTCCCAAGGCATGTGTGCGAATGATTAGTCATAATATCGCAGCCAATCCCTGGCGTGTGTGCGAAGATCAGTTCAAATGGGTATACAAGTCTAGCCGTATCTTATCTTTACTCTTCCTCTCCCGAGGACCATATCATTAAGTTCGATTAACTAAGTACGTAAGAATAAATCATTCAATCCCATTCCCACCCTGGGAACCCCATGCCTTGGCTGTGTGAACTCACCTTGGTTTGCTCGGTATGCTATGCTCTAGGGTTTATCAATTGTCTAAGTCCGTTACACACGACCTAGGATATGTTGCACATGATACGATGTAAGTGTTTGCATCAAATTAGGGTTTACAAATCATTGACATTCAAGCAACTGTGTTTTGTGTGCTTATTGTATGCAGGATGATATCACATAGACCGTTCATACATGCAGGATCATACAGTTGCATTCAGTATCATACGATCATATACAGAATCATACATCACGTAAACAGTTAATCGTATTCACATAATTCATGCGTCGCGTCTTTGATTACACAGCTAAATCTAACGTGGATGTTAACCTAGTTACCACTGATAACGTACTTAACATGTTATTATCGTTAATAAGCTTAACAGGTTAGTCATTATATAACATGCAGTTCATCGTTTCAAATTGAACATCACATAACATCAGACAGGGCCTTGCCCTTCTAAAACCCAGACAAGTATGTGGGGGGGGGGGGGTTTCCCCTGTTCAAAAGTCGGACAGGAAGTGTGGAGGCTTTAAAGGTCGGACAAGGGATCAAGTCATGAAAGTCGGACCATGGGTAAGGGTTTGGGGGGTTCAAAACTCGGACCAAGGGAGGTAGGGGTTCAAAAGGTCGGACATGGGGTTTGGGCCACAAAACTCGGACCATATAAGGTCATAAAACTCGGACATGGCATGGGGTTAAAGCTCGGACTTCATCATCAAAAACAAAAGTCGGACCACAAGATCCCTTGAAGAAATTCGGACATGTCACATATAGAAACTCGGACCCTTGTGTTTGTTTAAAAGCTCGGACAACTTGTGTTAAAGAGTTCGGACCTATCAACATGTAAAACTCGGATTCTATGCACACCATCTAAAGTTCGGACTACAAGCATCATTCAAAACTCAGACTATTTTCTTTAGTTTTAAAATTCGGACAGTGCATAACAAGAAGAAAGGTCAGACAAACATTTCAATCATACGTTCTTTGTGATTAAGGCAGTTACGTTTCTTGGTTTCTAACCCTAATTTCATACATATTGACGGCAGAATCATAATCAATCAACCTATGCTTAACAACAACAATCATCACAAGAATAATCTATCGAGCATGCAACTAATCATCATCATAATCACAATTATCCAGAATCAAATCAAAATCACAGAATATTATATGAGGAACTAGGGTTTTCATGAACACATAATCAAGAATCAAGAATTGATAAGAACCAAGCAATCAATAAACAATAATCATTTACCTTGTGTGTATTCTAGAGAAATGTGGAATCGAAAGTGATGAATAGCTTGCCAATGATGATGGTGATGATTGCCAGAGAGAACCAAAGAAGTGAAAGTACGTGCTTGGATTTTAGTGTGGGGTTTAGTGAATGATTTAGGGTTAAGTATTACTAGGATTTCACTAATTGCCCTCTACATCCTCAAGTATTAGCTTTTACACAAGTACACCATCTCACAACAATTTCACAGTTTCACCACCAAGTTTATGCATTTAACAAATTTATCACAATTAACACATAACCATGCACAATCACACAATACACTTCATTGTATCAAACGTATACAATTCCATATCAATTAAATGTGCAAATAATCAACTAAACAATACAAGAACGTGCAATAAATGCGAAATAGGAATCTTGGAAATTCGAGTTGTCACATTATCCCCAACTTAAAAGAAATTTCGTCCCGAAATTTGGTACGCACTCAATGAGGAAGCTAGGTAAGCTGTATTGTTCACTGGTTTTCCTGGGGTGTCACAATTGCCGTTATTGTTCCCACCGTTGTTGTTACCATTGCCTTGGTTGTTGTTGTTGTTGCGATTCTAGTTCTGGTTTAACTGGGGGCAACCACGCTTGAAATGACCTTCAGCCCCACACTGAAAACATCCCTTGTTGCCCCGCTGTTGCTGCTGCTGCAGGTTTTGTGGAGCTGGTAATTGCAGTTGCTGGTTCTGATTCGCAGGCCGTGGACTCCTACAGTCTTTGGCCTCGTGCCCCATCTTGAGACACCTTTGGCAGCGACCCTTGTTGCACTGGCCGCTGTGATGCCTGTTACAGTTGTGACACTTGGGTGAAATCCTAGATACCTTTTCTGCCTATAACCACCAGAAGATTGCTGACTAGGACTCTGGTAGTGGTCAGTCTTCTGTTGCTGAGCCTGAGACTGAACTGTTGCTGAACCTTTGCTAGAATCCCCCTCCCACTTTCTTTTGTTGTCACTGTAGGAGTAGCAGCTGAAGTGGTAGCATTGATGCGTTCGGGCAACTTGTTCTGTTCCACCGCCTAATCCGTGGGGCGATGAGCAAGACGCTGGATGTCTTGGATGTTGTCGAGGTTAGCCGATGTCACATGGCTCTGAATCTCTGAGGCTAGACCCTTGAGGTACAACTCAATGCGCTTGATCGGAGGGTCCACCATGGTTGGGCACAAGATGGCCAGTTCGTTCGACCGTTTCGTGTAAGTTTCGATTTCCGACCCCGTCATTTTCAAATGATAAAGCTCCACTTCCAACTTGGGGATGTCATCACGTGTGCAGTATTCCCTTTTTATCAATTCCTTGAAATCGTTCCAAGGGGTGGCGTTAGCAGCCGCCAGCCCTAGAATCTGTACTTGCGCATTCCACCAGGTTAGCGCAATCCCTTCCAACGTGCCAGTGGCGTACTTTACCCTGCGAGCCTCAGGGCATTCACACATCTCGAATACCGACTCAAGCTTTTCGAAACAATGGAGGAGTCCCACTGCTCCTTCTGTGCCACTAAATGCGCTTGGACGACAGTCCATGAAGTTCTTGAATGTGCAGACAGGTTGTGGGGCATGTTGACCTATTGGGTACGAATAGGACAAAGTTAAACACAAGAATTAATGTAGGATCTAAAGATCCTAGTGTGAATCACATCCGCAGGGTATACTACCTGCTTGTGCAGCTGCAAGTGCCGCAGCTACTTGTTCATTGATAAGAGCCGTAAACTGGGCTTGAGTCATGTTCACACGTCCAGACATGATCTTCATAGTAAAAGTAGAATAAGTGAGAATGGTTCGCGAGTAGTGCGATGACATAAGAGTGTAAGCACATAGGTATTCTCAAGTAATAACGAATAGTAAGCAATGTAATCTAAACATACTACGAGCAAAGTTCTATGAAGTTCTAGCAAGCAGGTAATAAACATAAACCTTATTACCTAGGATGTTGAGTCTTGCACGTGGAGCGAAGCGTCGTTGTGGATCGTTGAGAGCACTGTTCTGGTTATAGTCTAGTTTTAATAAAAACGTTTTTCCCATATTAAAACCAAGTTCTCTATAACCAATGGCTCTCATACCAATCTGTCACACCCCCAAAATCCACACGCGGAGTACTACCGCTTGGGAGCGTGACATGACCAGGATCAAGCCACCAATCATATTGAACATAGCATATAATAATTAAAGTAGTTCATAAAAATCCAACTCAATACAAATGATGTTCAAACCAAATGTAATTTTAGTAGCGGAAGCATAATATGAAAACCCAATGTATGAAATAAGTTCAAGTGTTATAAAGTTTAACATGGCATCCACGATCCATGCTCCACAACGACCTGCTCCTCCCTGTGCAAGCTCCATATGTACCTAAGGTCCTGCAAGGCATGCAGCAGAGAGTCAACAACTAGTTGAGCGAGTTCACAGAAAATAAGTTCGAAATAGCAAAATCGTATGTTCATTTAGTGGGGGCTTCCCATGTATGTATGTACTAATAGTGGGGTTTCCCATGATTATATTTATTACTAATGGGGGCTTCCCATGTTTATCCTTACCAGACTATTGTAACCATGTGTGTTCTTCTTAATCCGAGAACAGGAATACGTACAAGGTCACGTAAGTTTTACGTGAGTGCCCTTCCCCGAGGACAGTGGTACGCGTGGGGTTTACGTAGGTTTTACGTAAGTGTCCTTCCGACCCGGAAGACAGTAGTAGGTATGAGTTTACGTAGGTTTTACGTAAGTGTCCTCCCAACCCGGGAGACAGTGGTAGATACTAGTTTACGTAGGTTTTAAGTAAGTGTCCTGACTAACCTGAGGACGATGGTATATAGTCTAGCAATAGCGTAAGTACGAGTAATTATCCAATTCAAATCTTCCAACCCAATTCCCAACCCGGGAATCCCATGCCTTGGCTGTGTGAACTCACCTTGGTTTGCTCGGTATGCTAAGTTATGTGTGCACAAGTAATCAGTCAAGTCCTATAGCGTGCATGTATACACAATCAGTTCAAGATCATAAAGGTTCGCATGCAAGTCTATATCACATAATGCTTGGCAGTTAACATCATGCACCACACAAACAGGTAGTCACATTCATAACATTCATGCTTCACACACGTGTCTTTCACAGTTTGCTATAACATTGTTATTCATTAGCATGCTTGACAGAACCAAGTAAACTAACAGGAGTTAACAACCATTAGGGTTACCCACTTAACTGAGTTACATAGTTTAACAGGGTTAGCATGATTTACTGAATTAGCAACTAACAGAATTTATACACTACCCGAGTTTACTGAAGTTAATAGCTTAACAGGTTAACAACTACATGTGAATTTCGGACAATACAACATCACAAAGCTCGGACTAGGTTATCAAGCATAAGAGTTGGATTAACCTATTACAGAAACTCGGATAACACTTAAAACTCAGACTATATGCCCCCCCCAACAAAATTCGGATTCCCTGAGCTCAATCAAAGTCGGAACCCCCCTTGTCCTTTTAAAAAAAACTCGGACAAACATATATACATAACACAAAGTCGGACAAGATCATCTCAAAAGTCAGACATCACATTGGCATGCAAAACTCGGACCCTTTGTGGTTTACATGCAAAACTCGGACATCATGGTAACCATTAAAACTTGGACAAGGGTTTCCCCCTCACAAAGGTCGGACAATTAAAAATCCTTACAAAATTCGGACAAGGCTTTTTCCTTGTCAAAAGTCGGACTATGATGAATCACTAAAAGTCGGACTATGTTGTATTGCTAAAAGTCAGACTAGTTTTAATATATAAAAGTCGGATAAGTGAAGATAGCATAAAACTCGGACATATACTTGTTAATAAGAGTCGGACTTTTTAAGTTACATAAAAGTCGGACCAGCTTGTGTGATTTATAAAGTTCGGACATGCACTACACCAATAAAACTCGGACTCATCATGTGTGTAAAGTTCGGACTTCAAACATACCATTCATGCGAACATTCATATGTAATATAACAGTTACGTTCTCACAATCCAAAAAACCCTAATTTCATACTTTCACAGTGCAGAAATCAAATTAACCATCAATAGTTCCAACATATCATACATCCTAATCATCAGGCAAATGATAACACAACAATCATATTCATTTCTCAATAATCAGAATCAATCAAAAAGCACAGAACTATCATATGAAGAACTAGGGTTTTAACATGAATCAATCAACGATTAACAACAAACAATGATTAAACAATTACCTTGGATTGATTCTAGACAAAGAGAGGAAATCAAGAGTGATGAAGAGCTTGTGCCAATGATGAAGATGATGATTGCAAGAGAGGATTAGAGAATGTGAAAGTACGTGTTTTGATTCTTGGGTGATGATTAGTGAAAGGGATTAGGGTTAAGAATGATTAAAGTTTCACTATTAGCACTAAGCACCCTTAAGCATTCTCTATCACATATTACATGCACAAGCTATGCAATTTACAGTTTCATCACCACATTCAAGTATTTGACAAATCATTCATAAACCTTATCAAATCCAAAACGTATACAGTTACAAAGCAAACCAATTGTGCAAGTAAACACTAAACAAGCAGTGAACGTGCAATAAATGCGAAAGTGGAATCTTGGAAACTCGTGTTGTCACAACATAAACACCGGGATTGGGCTTGTGGGCCTTGGGCCCAAGCCCAAAGCCCAATAAACTAACCCTACCTATATAAAGGTAGTATAACCCTAAAATCCATTCATTTATCAGCCGCTACCTTCATTTTATCACATCTTCTTTCTTGTCTGCTACTAATCCCTAAGAAACCCTATCATCTACCTTCCCTTCCTCTCGATCACCACCTGCAGACACAAGGAAACTCTGCTCGATTTTCGTAAAATTCGTAATACAAAACGTATTCATAACACAAAAACGACATCTAATGAGATTTTGAGGTATTTCTATAAAATAAATATAAGAGTATATTTATTTTGGCGACGCTTTACAAAACGAGTTTATAACATTTCGACAAAAGTAATTTCAAGATAACAAAGCAACGAAACTTATTTCGTATAAACATAATTCTAATGTTTAATCCAAACATCTATTATACGACGATTGTTTAAAATAAATAATACATTTATTGACAACGTTTACGACTCGAAAGTTTATAAAATAAATATAATTGTTTATATTTATTCTAGACGTGATAATTCGAATACTTTCGATTACTTTTATAAAATAAATGTAAGTGTTTACATTTATCTCAAACGCCGATAATTTCAAATAATTTTATAAAATAAATATAATTATTTATATTTATTTTCGAACGCCTAAACGGCATACAATATTTTAGCGTAAGATTATAACAAACGGTATTTATTTACGTCTTACCAAAACTACGAAGAGTCGTACTACTGTTTCATCTACGCCTTCTATTCGCGACTACTAGCACGACTTCATAAGTATCTATATTCATATATATAAATATATATCCTAAATCCTCCGGAAAACTAAGGCGTTTCCACGACTTAGTATTATCCCGATTATAAACGGGATCAAATAACCATCGATTGGTTATTCTAAGTCAAACTAACAACACCTTTATAGAATCGTTTAGTTAACGATTCAGTAGAGCTCGGACACGTAGTTTAGCTACATTTAAATTAGAAACTGATAAGTTATTCCATGTTAGGAATACTATAGATGCACGCTAGCTAATTCATGTTCTTGGAACGACACTTCGGAATCACACTAAGCTAGCATTGCACATGAATGTCAAGGTGAGTTCATAACCCCAACTTTTTACTATTTTATATTTTTATAAATGTTTTCGGGGGTGGAAAGACATGCAAGTTTTGCAAAAATAAACAACTTTTCATTGAACAAAAACTCATATTTCTAAACTATATTGCGAATGGATTTCAAGGAACTCAAATGGTTTACGAACGGTTTATACTAAACATACCGGTTTTACAAAACAAACGCGTATTTTCACAAACGTGCATGATTTTCATGACTAGTGACAGGAATGTCCTAGTTACTACAACGGGACTGGGTTGTTCTGTGTACGAACAACGAGACAACCCAATGGGTTTATATCCCTCTTTTTCTTTTGAAATACATATTAACTAGGGTATGATTAAGCTATGGAATGAACTCTTGGATCACGTGCGAATAGGCGCTAACTTAGGCACCATTAATCCTTTTAAGGACCACGGAACAGGGGGTAGATCTATCGGGTACGGGCGAGCCCCACTCACGGTCCTTGTGCGGCCACTTAGAGTGCTTTTGTGTCCCTGTCGAAGTGAATCGACACTTAAATCGTCTACCGGGTTGAGTGCTTCCTATGTCGGCACACATACTAATGTCTTAGCTACACATTAATGATCAACATGTTCATAGACGCATTACATACCTACTTATAAACTGAACTTTCAAATGTTTTTAAGATTCATTTGATGTAAACTTACAAATACATGGATTTACAAACTTTGGTAACATTTTCAAATTATACCTAAGTAAGAGGACACGCTGATCCTGCTTATAAAGGTTCGTTTGGGCTCGGCCCACTCTCTCTCGTGCAATGCACAAAGACTATTGTGGGCTAGACTCACAGTTTTTCATATATCATGCCAAGAAAATAATTTTACTATATTTTCTCAAAAACTTTAAAACCGGTTATCAAAAAGATTTATTTTAAATCTTTTCAAGACAAACTATGAACTCGCTCAACTTTATGTTGACTTTTTCGCATGTTCTTTCTCAGGTTACTTTTCCAAGATATGGCACGGTTGGAATAGGAGAATCATGTGGAGTCGAGTACTTAGCGGCGTTCATTTTCTAGAAGTCTTAGCTTATTTGCTTCGGCTGTGCAATGAAGATACCGGTCCAGTCATGCCAGCTCTGATATTTCGGGGTGTGACAGCAGTTCCTCTAACTGCTCTAACTTAGAAGAATAAATCCTTTGAATGGGATTTTAAGCAAGAGGAAGCATTTCAGACCTTGAAGCAGAAGCTTTGTGACGCACCTACTCTGACTTTGCCGGAAGGCAATAATGATTTTGTCGTTTATTGTGATGCATCGAAATTGGGTCTTGGCTGTGTTCTGATGCAAAGGAACAAAGTCATAGCCTACGCATCAAGGCAGTTAAAGGTGCATGAGAGAAACTACACCACTCATGATCTTGAGTTAGGTGCAGCTGTTTTCGCTCTCAAAATCTGGAGACACTATTTGTATGGCACAAAATGTGTGGTTTTCACTGACCACAAAAGTCTTCAGCATATCTTCAATCAGAAAGAACTCAACATGAGGCAAAGACATTGGGTCGAACTCCTAAACGACTATGATTGCGAAATTCGCTACCATCCTGGAAAAGCGAATGTCGTGGCTGACGCATTGAGTCGTAAGGAACGTACTAAGCTACATTGTGTTCGTGTTCAACCTGATGTTCAAGCTCAATCCGATATTCAGGCACGCATTTCTCAGGCTCAACATGCTTGTGTTTCACAAGACTTGATGGGTAAGGAGTTATCCTATCACATTAAGCCTGATCTTGTACTGAAAGATCATGGATCATATTATTTCATGGACCGTTTGTGGGTCCCAAGCCAAGATGATCTCCGCGCCTTGCTTATGGATGAGGCCCATAAGTCTCGTTACTCTATACATCCTGGCTCAGACAAGATGTATAAGTATCTTCGTACTCGGTACTGGTGGCATGGTATGAAGAAAGACATTGCCTTGTACGTTTCAAAGTGCCTTACTTGTCTCAAGGTTAAGGCTGAGCACCAACATCCTTCTGGTCTTTTAGAGCAACCAGAGATTCCAGTTTGGAAATGGGAAAACATCGCTATGGATCTCATTACTAAACTTCCACGCACAAAGAAGGGTCATGATGCCATCTGGGTAGTTGTTGATCGTCTTACTAAGTCAGCGCATTTCTTGCCAATCCGTGAGGATTTTTCTGCTGAAAGGCTGGCTAAAATCTTTGTGGATGAAATCGTATCTCGACATGGTGTTCCTTTGAACATTATTTCTGACATAGACGTTCGCTTCTCTTCTCGTTTTTGGAGAACCAGGCAATCTGCTATGGGGACCCAACTTAATCTGAGCACAGCATATCATCCACAGACAGATGGCCAAACTGAAAGAACAATCCAGACTTTGGAGGATATGCTTAGAGCTTGTGTGATCGACTTTGGTGGTAGTTGGGATTCACATCTTCCCTTTATTGAATTCTCTTACAACAACAATTATCACTCCAGCATCAACATGGCTCCTTTCGAGGCTCTCTATGGTCGAAAATGTCGTTCACCAGTCTGCTGGAATGAGATAGGTGAGGCTCAGCTTACTGGACCTGACCTCATTCTAGAGACAACTGACAAGGTTAAGAAAGTTTGTGATAACCTATAGACAGCTCGAAGTCGTCAAAAGAGTTACGCGGACCGACGATGCAAGCCCTTGGAATTTCAAGTCAGTGATCGTGTATTACTTAAGGTCTCACCTTGGAAAGGTGTGATCAGATTTGGAAAGAAAGGAAAACTTGCACCTAGATACGTTGGACAATTCAAGATCGTCGAAAGAATCGGTAAGGTAGCCTACAGACTTGAATTACCTCCTGAACTTGGTAATGTTCATCCAACCTTCCACGTATCCAATCTCAAAAAGTGCTTAGCTAATGAGAACCTCCACATATCGCTCGACGAAATTCGTGTTGATAAAACACTACATTTTGTTGAGAAACCTGTGGAAATTATGGATCGTGAAGTCAAATGGCTTAAACGCAAGCGCATTCCGTTGGTTAAAGTTCGCTGGGAATCTAAACGTAGACCTGAGTTTACTTGGGAACGTAAAGATCAAATGAAGGCGAAGTATCCACATCTTTTTCCACGAGTTTCCTCTAAACAAATTTCGGGACGAAATTTCCACAAGTAGGGGAGACTGTGACATTTGTGCTTGTAATCATTGTGAACAATTCAGTTATCAATAAAATAAAGTTATTTGATCCCAATGTTTGTTTGTTTATGTTTTTCATGTTTTGGCTTTTATTGAATTTCAAACTCTATATCGCTTTCTGGAGGATTATACGCAAACTGGTGTGTAAACGTACTTAGTTTAACACAACGAATACTCTGGAACATCAATTTATGCTTAACATACGTTAAATAACCTTTACATAACTTAGAAATAAGTTTTGAAGGCTTTGGTATGGCAAAATCAAGTTTATTCGCTTACACGGACTAAAATTGACAAACTGCGAAAGTATGCCAATTTGAACTGTAACGAACATTCCGGAACATGTCCATAAGTTAAACACACCTTAAATATCCTTTACCTAGCTTAGAAATAGGCTTTGAGGGGTTCGGTGTGCTAAAATACACTTTAGGCTCATTTAGGGACTAAAAGCATCAAAAAGTGCATAAGTTTGCATTTTCGTGCATAACTTACGTTCTGAATACATCTGGACATTCAAAAATTTATGTAATCATTAAAATATTATGTTTTAGTGATTGGCTTGTTAAAAATCCATTCGTCATGCAATTTGGACCGTTTTTGCGTCCGTTACGACTTCCGTCGTAATTAACCGAACAACACAATCGTATGGCCAAACGAACCAACATCCGGCATATTTTTGAGCATGTTTAATGTTCCCTATACTTAAACATCCTTGTAGAGCTTTAAAAATGGGTTTGACGGGTGTTAGAAGTGCCAAAACATGACCATACGCGCACAGGGACCTAAACTGCCAAAACTGAAATTATGCTGGTCTGCAGGGTCCTTAAGGACCGTATGGACCTGCTTACGGTCCGTAAGCAACCCCCAGACAGCAGAAAATGCATTCCAGCTATTTCCAGTTGTTACCCACCTTTGCACATGGTTTTGTTGAGTCTATGGGCTGGTTTAGGGGCTCCCCTGGTTTTCTAAAACTATGGGCTCGATGTGTACGGCTAGGATTGAATCTCGAATAACGAGGAACGATCTTAACGATTCTACTACACCTATAAATACCCCCTCCATCGCACCTCATTTCCTCACATTTGAATCTGACTCTACACTCTCTAAGTGGAAGTATATGCTTCCTACCTGAGAGTGAATCAGGTCAAATCTTGCGGGGAGCTTCTCTAAGTATTCTTTCGTGTTTTTCGTTCATTTTAGCATTAAAGTCAAGCTGCATTTGACTTTCTGCATTGACCAGTTTATGGCCAACGCAAAGTTCATTTGAACTTCATAACGTGAGCGTAATCACGATGGTTATAGTCCCTAGTGACTATACCTACTGATTACCACGTTATCTAGGCTCAGTGACGAGTCGTAGTTTCGGCCAAAATGCGTTTTCTTGCGTATTTTGTAACCAAACTACTCTAGGGTATTAAAACCGTTTGTTTTAATACCAAACCTGTTTTCTAACTTTACTAAACATGTTCTAGCATGTTTAGCTCGTCGCTTTTAGAATTGTGCTTGTCTAGGGTCGTAAAGGTACGCGATCTAAACAATCGCTTATGCTTTCGAACCCGACCCATTTGGTCGATCTTTAGGATCCGACCAAATATATTAGGTGACCATAGTTGTATAGGGAATAACCTTCCGAGGTTATACCTTATGGTCACGTCGTTTAAGTAGTTGTATGATAAGTAGTTCTTATTCCTTAGGAAAATTTACCAAAATACCCTTTTCCGCCAAAATTCATTTTAAGCCTATGTAACTTAACTTTTGACATATAAACTGATTTGGCAACAATATTAAACATGTTAAGGCATATCTTGCTTGTCATAGGGCTAGTTAGGCGTTCCAAACGCATTTTACGCAAACGACGCGTTAAAGTGGAGTAAGCTACATAAACGGGTCGTAACGGGTCAAAAGCACTTAGGATAAGTTTCATTTTAGTATGTAGGCTTTGTCAAACCATATTACATAAGTTCTCACACTTATTTGGTTTACAAACCCTCGTACTACCTGATCCTCCGATAGGTCCGTTTATTAATGTAGATACCTATTAGGTGCCGTTTAAATCCGTGATCTTCTAGCTTTGCTTGGTGGATATCTAAGGTCTATTGAGCAATCTCAAGTGAGTACATAGTACCCCTCTTTTACTGTTTTTCAAACATTTTTGGGGTGAAACACATGTGCCTACTTGTTACTTTCATGTTTTCCATGTTTTCACGTCATATGCTTGTTATGTTCAATAGTACACTTATAGTACATGATTTCATTGTGTTTTTGCTATGTATGTCCTTTGTAGCATACTTAGTACATCGTTTTACATTACATTTTATGCTATGTATGTCCATTGTGTGAATACATTACATTTTATGCTATGTGTCCATTGTGTGCATACTTAGTACATTGTTTTACATTACATTTCACGCTATGTATGTTCCTTTGATTGCATACTTAGTGCATTGTTTTCACATGCTTACATTTTGGTTTAACATTTGGTTGTTTAAATGGGACAAAAATACATTCATTAACATTGATCACGCCGTTCGTTAGTAGGTAGTGGTACCATAGGAATTGACAACTCCCATTCCTGACATCCTAGGTATGTTTGGATGAAAGGAATGACCGAATTCGATATACATAACTCAGATAAACCTTTAATTTGTTTAAAGGTTATCACCATAGTCGCAAGGCTTGAATGTATGCATTTACACAATACCGCATAGATGTTTGTATCAGTATAGCATGCATTTCCACAAAACATAACGTTGATTTAAACCACGTTTTACTTCAATACTTTGTTTTGTGCAATTTACCTATGGTTTAGTTGATGCATTTCACTTGCCATACATATCATTTTGATCACACATTACATGATTTACACTTGACACATAAACATTTTCGACATTGGTTATACATCACATGATTTACATTTTGACATAAACATTTTTCAATACATTTGGCAATTGGTTTAAACATAGACATTTTACATTGGTGGTTTGTTTGGGTAAGTGATTTAAGTAATGAGGCGTGTGTAATGTGGTACAAGCATGGTGGATACGCCGCTTGTACTTCCTATATATAAGTTCTTGTATTATATTGCACGTCGTAGCGTTATTTAAATCATTCAATTTGGACTTATACATTTTTACACAAATAACATATTTTTCACAAGACTTTGTTTTACAAAACAATTTATTTTATACAACTTATTTTACTTGGTTATACATTTAACCATACATTATTCTTTTAATTATACATATCATCTGATTTTACCGCTTTTCAAATGATTTACAAAACAAAACAATTTACAAGGTTCATCACTGACTTTTATTAAACATTTTCTTAAACTTAAGTCATGAATCCTATTTTCACAAAACCTATGTATCTCACAGGCATTTTTATGCTGACATACCTATTTTCACATGTGTTTCAGGAGCAAATGCATAGGATGTTCGTGATACGCTAGGGTGGACTTGGGCCTTAGTGACATAAAATGAAGCTAGACTAGTTAAAACATGTTATGTACTTTTTGTTTCATTTTGTTTTAAGACAATGTAACTCTTTGGTTTGATGAATAAAATATAACTTTGTATGCCATGGTTGTGAAACAATAATTCTGCTACAACACTCCCCGACGTTTCCGCCACGTTCTTATGTTTTACGTGGTCGGGGTGTGACAATGATCCAGAAAGAATGAAAGGAATCCCATATGCGATAGCTATAGGATTCATAATGTATGTAATGATATGCACTAGACCAGACATGTCATGCGCTTTAAGCATGACGAGAAGATACCAGCAAGTAACGGTCATTGGGTGACTGTTAAAAATATATTCAAATACCTTAGAAGGACTAAGGATGTATTTCTAATATATGGAACTGGTGAAGAAGAACTCGTTGTAAAGGGTTACATGGATGCGAGTTTCAGAATTCGTTGTAAAGGGTTACAAGGATACGAGTTTCCAAACTGATTGAGATGATTTTCGATCACAATCAGGGTAGCATTGTCCACTACAGAATCAGAATACATCGCCGTTTCATTGATTGAGATAATTCATATGGATCTGCCACTTGAATTATTGCCGATCTAAGGGTAGTCCCTACCATTCAGGACCCCTAGAGATCTTTGTGATAACGATGGTGCGATTGCTCAAATCAAGGAACCTCGTGCACATCAAAGGACAAGGCACATTGAGCGGAGTTTCAACTACATAAGGGATGAAGTTGAAAAGGAAAATATATGTATTCGCAAAGTTCACACTGATCAAAATATTGCGGATCCACTCACGAAGCTCCTTGAACGGGCTAAGCATGAAGGGTCATACTTGTGCCTAAGGACTTCGATATTCTAGTGATTGGATTTGATCTATTTTATATTTGGATATTGGAACAACTATTATTATAACTCTTTATGGTAATTTTGAGTTAAGTTCCATTTTAGCATGTTTAAATCCATGAATAAGTTACTTATTCTAAATGTCCGTAGTCGATCATACTTGTGGAAAAAATATGAATGTAAGACTATTATGAACATGGATTAGTGGATATTCATGAGGTATGAATATAGAGCAAAGTGTTGCTGCCAAGGTTCATAGATATTTGTGGGATACAAATATTGGACTGACTCGCTCTCGAATATTAGTGCATGGAATCATTTGTGATTGATCATAAGTAAATTTGAGTAAAGGAGAATATCATAGTATCCTCTGACCTAAGATACATATTGGGTCTTGATATTCACCAAAGATTATGCCTTGACTTATTTCTTCGCTGTTAGTAATATGACAGTACATAAGGCTAAGCTCAGGTGTGGTACAAGGTGATTGTGAGAGACGTATGTAGTCAAGATGGGATTTGTTCCTCTTATTCGTTGAGAGTAAGATGTCTAAGGCCTGCTAAAGTTAAATCAACAGAGAGTGATCACTCTATGTCTCTGGATTTAACATGACATCTGTAACAAAGGGATAAATGATAGATTCACCTAAATCATTTTCAAGTAAGGGATTGAAGGGGATGATGTTATTGAATGGGACATATAGTCATACGTATTAGGGGTAGTAAACTATAGTTAGGTGGACTTTACTACTTGCATCAATCTTCTATGTATCTTGTGCAAGTGGGAGATTGTTGGACTCTGTATGCCCAAGACACATATTAAATTGATGTGGCTAGTACGTTATGATCCAAGTCGAGTCATACCCAAATACAAGCTAGACAAACACTTATTTGTGATATGATCAAACAAATAAATATTAACACTTATAATATTTAGAAATTGGTTTTCTAAATAATTGCACTCGATAAACTAATAAATTATATGGATAATTTATTTTGTGAAAATATTTTATTTTGTTATTTAATGGGTTAAATAACATAATAAAAAATAACATAAGTCTTATAACATATGATGTTATATTTTATAAAAGTTATAAAATATATATATGTAAGACTTATATTATTTAAAAGAAAATTTGAATTTTTTTAAATAAATAAGGTGGGCCGCCCCTGTAGGATCAGTTTTGACCTCTAGAACGAGTCAATCAGAGCTAGTGCGTGTCGGAAATGTCGCGGAAATACATTTCAGACATGATACAAAGCAAACAGTAAAAGAATGGAGTAGAAACAGAAGGATTATACTTTAAACACACTTTTTCACTTGTATTTCACTTGTCGTACGGACAGCACTTCGACTTGATATCACATACAAGGTTACAAATGAAATACATCACAGGGGTATTTATACTGTTTCTGGTCCGCTTATGTGACATGCCACAAAAGCGGATCTCCCTATCAAGTGGGTTCGCTTTTGTGGACATGTGACACAAAAGGGGACCTCTTACATTCAAAACATAAAATTACAGTTTAACCCCCTGTACTATACAAAATCAACCTATCCAGACCCTATACATGAAACTAGCACAACAAAGACGCAGGCTTTAGACATTGTGTACCAACAAACTCCCCCTTGGATGAAGCCGCAGTCTTTGTCTTGGATGTAGGTCTTCAGATAGCTTTGAATTTCTCTTCACGCGATTTTGGCTTCTTGCTCAGCTCGACTCTGATTCTTTCATTCAACTTCTTCTTCGCTTTCTCTTCTTCCCGTTGTTGCTTCATGAACATACCTCTCTTTTCTTCTATCCTTTGATTTTCACGTTCACGCTCACGTTTTGCTTTCTTCTTCATCTTTTCATCTAATGACCACCATGAAGATTTCCATTTGCTTTCGGAGTTGATACCTTTCTGAAAGCACATCGAAACTACACATTGAAATTGTTGTGCTTGCTCTATGTCTGCTGCTTTATAACGAATCTTGTGAATGAACAAGCATTCTATGTCTTTCACTGAGCAGTTTACCAACCACATCGGATCATAGACGTGAATATCTCTAATTTCACCACCCGCTCTGTAAGTTATGATCGCTTCAGTTGTTATGCAGCTGTAAACCCAATCAATAAACCCTTTATAGAACTCCTGCTCCATTTCAGGCATAGGAATTGTCTTCATAGTTCTTGGAGGCTTTACATTCAGAATTGTTTCAATAACACCAGTCAATGGATCTACCCTTTGAACACGTCTAGGACGATGAGGCTTCCACTTTTGAAAACCTTTTAGAGCCTCGTACTTAATGTAACCCCACATCGCTTTGTCATTCTTTCTCACAGGGTAATCCAAGCTTCTCACTTTAGATAATTCTTCGACGTCCCACCACGGTAATGACATAATGTCATATAGACGTTTAAAGTATTGGACGCCGTACTCCCTACGAATAGCGTATGCATTCACTTGTGGCAGAAATCCCCAACTTATAATATCGCCAAGAGAAATAGTTCTATCACGTTGGAAATACTTCAAAGGCCTCTTGAACTTTCTCTCATGACTGTCTTTGAACCACTTCGAACGATCTTCTTTTTCAACATTAGATTGACTTTCTTTCTCAGCATCTTTCTTCAGATTTTCAAAGACATTTTCATTGACAGCTTCAGTGACTTTCTGTCGCAACTCTTCCCTATTTTCTTCTGCGAAGAATTCCATCAACGTTGGAAACTTTGACGTATCTTCAGCGACATCTTCACTATCAGAACACTCCTCTACTTCAACTCGATCATATTGATCAGCCTCTTCAACATAATCATACTTGTAATCTAGCTGTTTATTTATATCAAACGATTCCAAATCCTCTTCAAAGTCGAAGGGAATCTCAGGATTTACATCTTTTAGCATCTCCCTATACACATCTAAACGCAAGAACAATGGTTCAGAATGTTCTACTATCTGTGTCTTACCTGACTCCCCCTTTCCTGAAGCTTCACCACTTTCTTCATTCACTGTGTTGTTCATCAAATCATCAATGACCTTTTCAGTAGCAACTTCTGTAACCTTAACACCAGAACCTCCTGTAGCGTCATCATCATCGTCACCTTTAGAACTATGACTGCTTGCAGAGTATACAAACTCATCATCATCATCATCATCTTCATCATCCTCTTGATCATCGTCACCAATCAATTCATGCATCGGAGTCTCTTCTTCAAATAAACGAGAGACTGCAGATATTGGTTCAGGATTCTCTATAACCATTGAAGGTAGTAGAGCCATTTCAGGCACAGATGAACTTCCTTCAACTCCTTTACCTTTATCTTTCATCTGCCTTTCAAGTTCAGCTTGACGTTCAGCACGAAGGTCTTCTACTTTCAACTGTTCAAACCTTTGATCGACTGACATTCCAAGCATACTTTTGACCACTCTATTCAGCATATAGACTTCATGGTCACTTACCGCTTTAGCTGTTGCAAGCTCTTTGTTCTTAAGCTTGTAATATTCGTTCTGACCATCACGTCGATTCTTCTCTTCTTCAAGCTCAGACACGCGAACTTTTAGAATATCAATTTCAGTCTGATCAGCATCAACTTTCTTTGCCAATTCTTTATTTTCACTCTCTAACTTCTGCACACGAACTGCAAGAAGTTTTTCTCTATCACCTACCTTTTTGTTCTCAGCTGCCAACCTTTTGTTTTCTGCAGCAACTTCTTCAACTTTTCTTTCAACATTTCTAACTTGAGAAACGTTTGCAAAGTCGAAATCTCCAACATCTAGCAGGTTATCTTGCGGTGTCGGAAGACCTTTACTAGAAGAACCAGGTTGTACTTGGGTGAGTGGAGGTGTGCCGAAGATATCTTGTGAAGTGAAAAATGGTTGTTGTGGTGGTGGTGTTGATTGAGGAGTAGGTGATGGTTGTCTTGGAGGTGTGGGAAGTCTGGGTGGTGATGATTGTTGTGGAGGTGTAGGTTGTCTTGGTGATAAGTGGTGAATCGGTGATTGTGGTGGTGTTGGTTCAAGCGGAGGTGTAGGAGGCTTCTTCATAATCTTTTGAGGTCTCTTTGACACTCTAACCTTCGGAGTAGATCTCTTACGACCAGCAGCTTTCTTTCTACCTCGAGGAGTTGATTGTGAGTCAGAAACATCCTCCGGTGAAGGAACATAAGGAGCATCATCCTTTTCTTGCCTCTTCCTCTTTCTGATCAACTTTTCTTGTTCAATTTCCTCATTCATTCTTCTTTCACGTTCAACCTCATCTACAACTTCGTCTTCTGATGAACTTGAAGAACTAGTTGTATCTTTATCAACGTTATCGCCTTCAATATCATCTATCAACTTCTCTTTCTCTTTCTGAATATCAGTAGTAAAAGTCTGCACAACATTTTCAACAAAATCTGTATCTGTCTCAAGTATATCTGCATCAAACAATAAATCTTCTCCAGCAGTCACCTCTTGTTCCTTTTCAACATTCACAGCAGGAACATCTTCTTCAGGCTCATCGATCAACATAGTTTGCGCCTTTTTCTTATGCTTCTTCTTTGATTTAGACGAAGAACCTTCACCTTGTTCCACTGTAGGAGTCGCCAATCTGCGTCTCCTTCCAGATTCTTATACGTACCATTCATTCCTTATGTCTTTGAATTTTTCCAGAATCTTCAGCTCATCAGCGTATAATGCCTCTTTCATTTCTTCCTGATTCCTCCAGTTCTGATGATTCTCTGGATCAGGATCAACATACTTCACATCTTTGATGTACCCAAAGTTTTCAATTACAAGATCTGGCTCTGGGTGATTTGGATGGTATTTGATTAACTGCATCAACGTGTTGTTCGACATGTGAGCTTGTACTAAAAGATCATTTTGAATGTTTCTATCTATCCCTGGATATGCGTGATCGATTAACATCTGCACAAACCGTGGATACTTCCATGCTCTAACATTCGTTGTAATGTTCTCCGCCATGTAGTGAAACACTATATGCGAGAAATTATACTTTTTGTTCAAAACCAACGCCGTCAGCATATTCATTTGATAATCTCTCATTTGATCATAACCACCCTTTGTGTGACTTAGCGAAATCAGAATACAATGAATTAGAAACTTGAAAGACTTCTGAAATTTCGACTTCAGATAATTTCCCGTGTTCAATGCACCTCTGTATCCCATCCTAAGCATGCAACCTTTTACCATCCTATCAGGAAACCTGGTAGGATAGTTAGCTTCATCTGGAAAGTTCACAACTTCACGTACAAGAGCTTCTGTCACCAAGATTGTCTCTAACTTCCCATTAACTTCCACTATCGATGAAATGACTTTGTTTTCCTCATCATAACTAGCATTCTTCCAGAAACGGCCAATGTGTGATCTGTAGATTGGCCTTTGGTCCGTCAGCGCCTTCTTTATTGGAATCCGGTTCATGAAATCTAATATGCTACTGAAATTTGACAATAACGGATTCTTTTCAATATCCAGATCACAGCAACTATTGTGAACTGGATCAAACACCACATTCGCCGATGCCTGCACAACAAATATAGAAACCATGACTTAGAAAAAAATCAAAATTTGAAATTCAACAAGATCAAATAAGCGGACCCTGTAACAGACATATAAGCGGACCTCAGAAGAAACCTATGAGCGAACCACATCTGGTACATATAAGCGGACTACACAAAGTACACATAAGCGAATCACATAAGAACATGCACTAAAAGCGAACCAGATGCACTAAGGTACACAAAAGCGAACCATACCTAGCACGAATAAGCGGACCACTATACACAGTGCACCAAAAGCGGACCTAGATATGTTCATAAGAGCGGACCGAAGAGTGTTCCTAAGGGCGGACCTATATAAATGACTAATGAGCGGATCTCTTGTGTGCTTAAAAGCGGACCTAAAGAATGTTCGTCTGCAAAAGCGGTCCTACAGTTAAACATTCAAAAACTATTTAAGATCTAAAATTGAACTTGGATCTAGATTCTACATACAATTCCGAGACTAGGGGTATCTTTTGATTTCATCAAATCTGTCTAAACAACCCTAGATCTAAGCTTGAACCCAACCATCTACGATATCTATCACAAAAACTGTCAAATTAACAACAATCAAGCACAATACTATCATCTACACTATCAGACGACGCTAATGATATGTTCAATCTTAGCAAATATGACAGTTCAAGACACATAATACCGGTTCGTTCATAACAGATAGCCGACACAACATTTTGAGCATGAAATTGAAGAAATTTAGAGGCTACTTACCTTGCCCATGATGAAATAAGTAGAGATCTAACAGGAAATGATGTAAAAAGAGCAAATTTGTGTGTAATCGTGAAGAACAATGAGGATCGCTCGAATCGCCTCAGAGGATTTGTCAGAAAAGCGGACCATGTAATGAGGGTGTAATGACACTATAAGCGGACCCCTGTGCTATTTATATGGGGACATGTCCGCTTATACGACATGTACTCAGGAGCGGACCACATGTTACCTTTGACAAATAAGCGAACCTAATGTGTCCTTAAAAGCGAACCACTTTTGAAGTTTTTCAAAACTTAATTTTTTATTCAATTTTTCACTTTTCCGATTAAGCACAGTGACACCCAGCTGACCAAGTCCAAGTCAATGACCTTGGTCACCTGTTTGACCCACCAAGTCCAAGTTAATGGCCTTGGATGATCAGATTTATGAAGTACCCTGACGTTTCATTTCAAAAACAGTTCAATTTTATGAACTTTCAAACATTTCAACCATTCACACGTTTTAACTTTCAAACACAATACCAATCTCAGTTTGCAATCAACAGCTTACCCAACACTCATCAATCTCTGACATGATCCGCACATAGGTTTTGATCTTCCAATTCCCAATATCGGTTGTCGAAAATAAAATGAGAAAAGAAAATATTTTTGGATTTTAGCTGAACAAACTGAAACTATGTACACATAATATTTTTCTGAGTGTGTTAGGGGATCATATCAGCTGCCGACAGAACACAAGTACCGTTAAGCTGATATTACATTTTAAGCTTTAAACAGTTCACGTAGATTGCCGATATATTGATCCACTTAAATTCTCACAAAATTTTCAATCTGTTCGGGATACGTGATTAGTGTTTTAAGACTTAAACATTTACATGTGTTCCACCTCAGTATATACTCCCGTATCCGGATAGCAGTATTCAGTCTTACAGGTGAATATACCACAGCTGATATCTGTTGGGTTAGATGCGAAACCGTGAGAGCTCAGGTCAGAACTTCCGTTCAGCAGAGAGATGACGGTTCGACTTTAAGGTGGGTCCCCTTTAGAGGATCTTTTATATTTCAACAGCAGCGACTATCAATTTTATTGTTTCATCAGCATGCTGAGGGCGAGCTTATGTTTCAAAGCTTTTGCAGAAAGTATTATCCTGGGACTAGGTCAGTATTTCCACACAGCAGAAGTCCCGGGATAATACCCCAGATATCACTGAGCATAAAGACCTAGTATCTCAGAATACGGGACCTTTCAAACAGGATTTCAGGGGTTACCTATATATCCTGGAGGTGTTCCCCACGAAAACGCAAGTTAAATTTAGGTTTATATCCCAAACTGATCTACTAATTCTGTAAGAACCTACCTGCACATCTTTAGTGAGACTGCTTAATTGCATTTTTACATTACAATTCTTTAGCGTACTGCGTCCGTCTAGCTGATGTACTATCATTTCCCCTATACTACACAACTCTTTTTGACATTTTTTAATGTTTTTTGGATTTTTATGATTTTATCATGTTTTTGTATTTTTCTACGAATTTCTCCCCCTAAAACTAAAACATATTTTTGTGTTTTTGTTTTTATCGAAAAGCAGGAAATACAACTGTACAAAAGAAAGTGACAACACGACACGGTTCTTGTCAGATCGCCGCCCAATTCGGCTTCACATTCGATTACCCTCCCAGATTGCAGATTTTTCATCCCATTTAACCTCAAAAGACAGTAAAATCTCTTTTTATCAAAAGGTTTTGTGTAAAAATCAGCTTTCTGATCATCGGTGCCCACATGTTCAATCCGTATTAATTTCTTTTCGTGACAATCTCTTATAAAATGATGACGGATTTCAATGTGTTTTGTTTTCGAATGATGAACCGGATTTTTAGTAACATTTATGGCTGCTTCATTGTCCACAAATATCGGTGTATCCAAGAATTGCAAACCGAAGTCGCGCATCTGCTGTTGGATCCAGAGGATCTGCGAGCAACAGCTAGAAGCTGAGACGTACTCAGCCTCACATGTAAAGAGCGCAACTGCAGTTTGTTTCTTGCACTGCCAGGTAACAAGCCGAGTTCCGAAAAACTGGCACCCAGCAGTGGTGGACTTTGCATTCTGCTTACAGCTACCAAAATCTGAATCAGCGAAACCGGATAAAGTAAAGTCACCCTAACGAGGGTACCACAAGCCGATGCTTGGGCAGCCCTTCAAATACCATAAGATGCGTTTGACGATCGTCAGGTGTGACTGCTTCGGATTCGACTGATATCTTGCACAGAGACATGTCGGGTACATGATGTCAGGACGGGAAGCTGTGAGATACATTAACGAACCAATGATCGATCGGTATAACGTTTCATCCATCTTCACGCCTTGTTCGTCAGGACAAATACCATGGTTCTGCGCGAGGGGGGTGGATGCAGGACTGCAATCTGTCATATCGAACTTGCCGAGCACGTCCTTTACATACTTTGACTGATGAATGAAGATTCCGTCGGGCATTTGTTCTACCTGCAGCCCGAGGAAGAACTTCATCTCCCCCATCGAACTCATTTCGAACTTCTTCTTCATTACTCTCTCGAACTCTTTACACAAATCATCGTTGGTGGAACCGAAAATGATGTCATCAACGTATATCTGCACGATCAGCAAGTGGCCTGCTTCTTCTTTTGTGAACAGAGTGCTGTCTACTGTGCCTCTCGTGAACCCGTTGTCCAGCAAGTAGGTCGAAAGCGTCTCATACCAGGCTCTCGGGGCCTGGTGCAAACCATATAATGCTTTATCTAGTAGATACACCTTGTCTTTGTTCAGTGGATCTGCAAACCCCGGTGGTTGCCCCACGTAAACTTCTTCTCTAATTTTGCCGTACAGGAAAGCGGATTTAACATCGAGTTGATAGACTTTGAAATCTTTCCAAGATGCAAAGGATAGAAAGATGTGAATTGCTTCAAGCCTTGCAACCGGTGCGTAAACCTCATCATAGTCTATTCCCTCCTGCTGGCTGAAGCCTTGGACCACTAGACGTGCTTTGTTCCTCACCACGACTCCTCTATCATCTCGTTTACATTTAAAGACCCATTTCGTCTTAATCACCCTCTGATTCTTCGGCAGATCGACCAGTCTCCAGACGCCCAGTTTCTCAAACTGTTGCAGCTCTTCCTGCATTGCATTAACCCAGCTATCTTCGGTCAACGCTTCTTTGTAAGTCTTGGGCTCTATCTGCGAAATAAAACATTTGAGTGAGACTTCTTTCCGCATATCAGCGATAGACGAATAAAAACATGTAAAAGCATGGTCTATCTGATGTCTCGTCTTGACACCACTCTGTAGATTGCTAATAATTTGTTCTGAAGAGTGGTAAGACAGCGTCCGTGGCATCACCGTATCAGGCACCACCACTTCCGATTCCAGATGTGAAATATCGAGATCAACGGTTTGATCAACAGCCTCCTCTGATGTCTCATTTGGTTCCTCGTCAAAGGTAGGAGCGGGTTCCTCCTCTGAGTCGTCAGAAACGTCAAATGACGGAGCTAGTTCCTCTGGCGGTTCATGAATAGTTCCACTTGGTCCTGCTTCATCATCGTGAGTGCCCACGGTGGGTATAGGAACATCTAGCGGTCTAGATACTGGCTCTTGTGACTGACTTTGCTGATACAGGTACATAAGAGCAAGTTCCTCATCACTCGGCTCGGACGGCAAATGAAACGATTCCCAGAGTTTGTCGTAGTCGAACAGGAATTTTTGTCCAGGAAGTTGTTGCGATGGCGTGTGCTTCTGACAATCCACATGATGGACCTGAATCACCTTCCCCAGACATGGTACAAACACCCTTTTTAGCGGGCTGGTGTAACCTACAAAGAACCCTTCATTAGCTTTTGCGCCGAATTTACCATCAACATCTATAAAAGTACACGGAGAGCCAAAAGGTTCTAGGAACTCAAGATTTGGCTTGTAACGGTGCAGCAGCTCAAAACACGTCTTTTTGTATTTTTTCACGGTGAGAACTCGGTTCAAAGTATAGCATGCCGCTGAAACTGCTTCACTCCAGAAGTAAATCGGAAGCTTGGAATCGGCCAACATTGTACGTGCAGTCTCGATCAGGGTCCTGTTCTTTCGTTCAGCTACGCCGTTCTGCTGTGGTGTGTACGGCGCACTGAATTCATGAAGTATCCCCTTCTCGTTGCAGAACTCGTACATTTTATTATTCTTGAACTCCGTTCCGTTGTCGCTCCGAATTCTCCTGATTGGCAGCTTGTACACCGTTTCCATCTTCTTAAACAAAATCTTCAACGTCTCAAAAGTTTCATCTTTTCTCTCCAAACATGCAACCCACGAAAACCTCGAATAATCATCTGTCACCACCAAACAACAAGAATCCCCGCTGATGCTTTTGACGTTGACAGGCCCGAAGAGATCCATATGCAATCTCTCGAGAGGTAACCTGATTGTGTTGAGTATCTTCAGCGGATATGACTTTCGAACCTGTTTACCCTTTTTACAAGCAATGCAATCATCAGGTAAATGAAAATTCTTAACATTTACACCATCAACTAAATCATTGTGCACCAGAAAATTCATTTTACGTACATGAATATGTCCCATTTTTCTGTGCCACATTACCGATTCTTTTTCAGTTGCTTTTGCTTTAGTGACAAAACATTGTTTTTGAGGAGTTGTTGGCGTTGCAGCGCTCATATCTAGAATGTAAAGATCGTTAACCCTCGGAGCGCGCAACAGGACCAACTCATCAGGGACTTTAAACCCTGGCTTTAAAACCAAACACTCTGATTTTGTAAAATGAACGCTAAAATCCTTATCACATATTTGTGATATGCTTAACAAATTATTTGTCAACTCTACAATGTAGTTCACTTTGTCAAAAGATATCACGCCGTTAGTAAGCTTTCCCTGGCCGACAATTCTGCCACCTTGGTTTCCAGCAAACCCCACGTAGCTTCCATTTATAGCCTTGACATCATACAAGAGAGCTAATGACCCAGTCATGTGGCGTGATGCTCCACTGTCCATAATCCACCTCGAAAGAACAGACTTGGGCAGCCCCTGCAACCAACACACAAACACATTACTCAAACAATGATGCCCATGATTTCTTGACTTCCGACACAGATCCAAAAACTACATTACACTTCTCATTTGTTTTAGGAAAATTAAATGTGACATTTGAAGCTTCTTCTTTGACATCTTGTTTTATTTTGTTGTTAATTGTGGGAAATTCTGACAAAAACTTATCAAGCTCAGTCTCAAACTCAACAACATCATCTTTAACAAGATTTGACTCATTTTTCAAAACACTTTCCATTTTCTTGATTTCAACTGGTGATTTCGATTTCACGATCCACGATTGATTTTCAAAAACTTTTGCTTTGGGGTAAAACTTTGAAGTCTTGTGAGACTTAGAAGATTCGCCAATCTCGAAACTCGACTTCGGCTTATCCTCCGACTTCAAGGTTTCACCTCTTTTAAGAATACGGATCGGAGAAATCATTTCTTTTTTACCCTTTGAAACAACCGGTGATTTTGGTCGAGATTTTTGAACGATTTGTTTTGAAACACTTTTGTTTTGAACCTTAGGTTTTTCAACCTTTGGTTTCTCAACCACTTGTTTTTGAACAGATTTTTCAACAACCGGTTTCTTAAAAACTTTCTGACACTGTTTAGCCATGTGTCCGATTTCATTGCAGCGATAGCACACACGTTTATCATACTCTACAAAAGTGGTATTAACAGTTTCCACTTTCAGCTTCTGTGCTTCATGGAAATCGTCCACGACCTTTTGACTAAAAATGTATTCTTTTTCAATCTCAGTGCTAGGACCAGCAACAAACACATCATCAATCCTATCTTTTGGCTTAACCACCTGCTTAGCCATTTTCTTCTCAAAATCAATATCTTTTTTCTTTAACTGATTTTTCTTGTTTTGGCTTTTACCCACCCCATCTATCTTTTCCGGACTAGTGGGACGTGAAGAACCAACTGATTTTTTCAGTTTCGAAAAGAAATCATTTTTCTTGATTTCGTTAACACTCAGTTCAACCAGCTTAAAAACTTTCTCAACATTCTCAAACTTGACGTTCTGAAGCGGAAACTCAATGTCCGAATAAAGTTTGTCAGTTCCAACCATAGTGTAAACCACCATGATTGGATCATCATTCGCACTTTTATCCGTTTTCGACAAATAACGATCTAAGAAATTCCCATCCTCCTCAGAATCACTAACAGACTCCACCGAATTAGCCTTCTCAGATTTTTCACTTTCATCATCCAACACCTGATCAATAACAGTTTTGATAACCTGGGATTCGTTATCAGTGTCGGATGCAGTGAAAGTGATGTCAATATTATCAGGTAACTCTTTTTCAATTGTTTTCAGTTTGATGTTTAATGCAGCTTCCACCCCATCTGGATACTTCTGAGTATAGTGATTCCACATTGGGGGTGGAACGCTGTTAAAGACAGGTGAAGCATGTAGCTGTTGAGGTACAATTTGTTCTAACACATACGATGAAGCCACATAGCTCATCAACTTTTGATTAATTCTGTCATTCTCAATTTTAACCAACTCAAGTTCTTTTCTTAAAGATGCGATCGTGTCAAGATGAAAATTAACTTCTCTTTATTTATCAAACAATGTGGATTGAGCCAACTTTGTTGCTTTATCATTTTCAATACTCTCTTTTTGAATCATTTTGATTGACCTAGATAACGTGTTATATGCCTCTTTTACCTGTTCTAGATCAAACTTTACCAAATCAGTATGTTGTTTCAATTCCTAATACTTAGTGTCTTTTTCAAGACACTCCATGCAAGGTTGTGAACAACTTTGACATGGAGTTTCGGGAATTGAAACATTTTCAACAACAATCTTATCCTCACACACAACTTTACCAACTTGATTTGACTCTGACTCAGACGATTTGACAACTTTGACCTCTAGGACTCCAATTTCCTCTCCTAGAACTGACATCTTATCAATTGACTTTGACTCCTGGAAATCTGTGTCTACCTCCTTCAACTTGCTCATCAACGCTTTGTCTGCAATTTCCTTTAGAGCCTCTCCATTCATTTCTTTTGAAACGTCGATCACCTCCTCGACTGCTTCTTTCTCTTCTTCAAATCTCGGACACGTTCCAGTTCTCGGTTCTTCAAAGTAATCTGCAAAAGAATCAAAAATGTTAGGAGGCAGAATAGATTTCATTGTATAAACAAATTCCTCCTGCCGTGATTGAAAGTTGAGAACTTCAGTCATTGATTCCTCAGCTTCTGCAGCACCTTCCGTAGAAACCTTTTCAAAAACCTCAGGAATCACCTCATTAACTACCTCAGTAACCACTTCATCAACCACCTCAAGAGCCACCTCACAAACAATCTCAGGAACTACCTCATCAGCAATCTCAGTAACCACCTCATCGATAACCTTCGACTCTGCAACTGTCTCGGTAATCTCAACTACCTCAGCCATCATTGCCTGGTCATCCTTTCCCGGTATAAACTTATCCCAACTAAACCCAGAAGCGACTTTTTCATCATCTTGGTTTACAATAAGCGCCTTCTCTGGTTTATTCTCGATTTGAGGCCTCTGAACAGCTGGCTGTTGATTTGGTCTGTGATAAATTGCCTGTCTGTAGTAGTCGTTTGTGAATGGGTTTTGATGATTATTCACTTCACGGTTGGGGCAATCACGTTTGAAATGACCACGTTCTTTACACTTAAAACAAGTAACCTTCGATTTATCAAACCCTAACTTTTGATCAGGGCCTGACAGACTGCTTCGACCAGTAATCTCCATAAAGCGTTGAGCTCTGCGTACCAGACTCGCCATGCACCACTTTATATCTATCAATTCAAGTTCTTCAGGATCGATCTGGTCGTAATCCTCTTTTGTCATATCAGGATTACCGATCCTTCCTGCTACCAAACCTTCATAAGCTTCCAGAACGGATGCTAGTAATGCGATGTGTTGCTTGGCTGCATTCTCGGTTATCTCATTCCCGTTCTTGATGTTGACAGCTATGTTACATTGCACGCCAGAAACAAATGCCTGCTGGTTTAAACCTGTAGAACTTTGAGGCGAAATCTGTTCTGGAACTTTGATGTTTGGCTCAAAGTTGGCAAATGGAGTAGACTGGCTTGACTGATAAGCATTGGATGCAACGTTGGAGGTGTTGTCAGCACTAAACCCGGTCTGAATCTTCGGACTTTGAACATTTGTTGCTGCCGGACTGTTTTTATAATACAATGACACATCTTGCGGCATATTTGCTGAGTTCATCTTCTTTATCTTTACCAGCTCCAGCTCATGAGCCTCTATTTTCTCGATAAACACGCTCAAACTGTAATTCACAAAATCTGAATTATTTTTCAACATCATCAAATACGTTCCCCATTCTTCATAGGGAAGCGCATCACATAGCTTGTCGATCCACTCCTCATTCGTTTTCTCAATATTCAACCTTCTCATTTCAACGACTAGATGACAGTATCTCTCTATCAGTTGCTTTGTCGACTCGCCTTTAATTCCAGTGCATATATCAAATTCTTTCTTTATCAGCGCTTTCTTACTTTTGATCATAGATGCACTGCCTTTAAACTTCTGTTCCTAAGCTTGCCATATCGATTGTGCACTCTCATTGTGCTGTAGCAGAACTAGAATATCTTCCTTGATCGCTTGCTGCAGAATACTAACCATCTTCTTCTCTGCTTTAAACTCTATCTGCTCCGCATCTGTAAGACTTGCGATAGTTTTCAACATTTTCAACCCATCCATCGGAGGAACATATTTGCGTTCGATTTTAATCCAGCATTCTAGATGGTTGGCCTGCACCCAGTTTTTGAATCTCCCAGACCACCCCGAATACTCATCCAGACTCATCAACTTTGGCGGCTTCTGCATAGTTCCAAGTTCGTTTTCCAAATTTACGTTTTGCATGATACTCGCCGGACTCTGAGTAACTCCACCACTACCAGCAAACATGTTATAAAAGTCTTGGTTTTCCATTTTTAGTCACAACGGAGAAATTTACACACAACTGTTCAAACAAGCGGATCTACACCAACCGAATAAGCGAACCAGCTCTTGAACCAATAAGCGAACCAACAGTAGTCCTATGAGCGGACTAGAACAATAACCTTTCGAGCGGACCAGAAAAACAACCTTTCGAGCGGACCAGAATAAACTTTCGAGCGGACCAGAAAAAATCTTTCGAGCGGACCAGAATAAATCTTTCGAGCGGACCAGAATAAATCTTTCGAGCGGACCAGACAACAAACTTTCGAGCGGACCAGACAACAACCTTAGGAGCGAACCTGAAAACTAGTGAACCTTGGAGCGGACCAGAAAAGCGAACCCTACACTGAACGTATAAGCGGATCTGTTTCACGAGTGGTTTTTGGTCACTTTTAGGCCGAATTTGAGTCTAATCTTCTCAAGGGTTTGTTATTAGTAGATTTTACACCTTTTGTCAAATTTTCAGTCCATTTCAACCATTCAAACTGTCCGAATCTACAAAAGTACGGGTAAAAAGCTTTGTATCGGGCAAACTAACTCACAACTGGCTCTGATACCAATTATAGGATCAGTTTTGACCTCTAGAACGAGTCAATCAGAGCTAGTGCGTGTCGGAAATGTCGCGGAAATACATTTCGGACATGATACAAAGCAAACAGTAAAAGAATGGAGTAGAAACAGAAGGATTATACTTTAAACACACTTTTTCACTTGTATTTCACTTGTCGTACGGACAACACTTCGACTTGATATCACATACAAGGTTACAAATGAAATACATCACAGGGGTATTTATACTGTTTCTGGTCCGCTTATGTGACATGCCACAAAAGCGGATCTCCCTATCAAGTGGGTTCGCTTTTGTGGACATGTGACACAAAAGCGGACCTCTTACATTCAAAACATAAAATTACAGTTTAACCCCCTGTACTATACAAAATCAACCTATCCAGACCCTATACATGAAACTAGCACAACAAAGACGAAGGCTTTAGACATTGTGTACCAACAGCCCCCCCTCTTCCCAAGACTAGGATGGTCCAATCAAATTGCATGCAAATGCATGTGTTAGAAGCTCTTTGATTGGGTGGTCTTTCCAAGACCATTTTGGTCCAATGAAAATCCATGCACTTTGCATGGTTAGAGACTCTCTCATTGGATGATATGGGTGGCCATTTTCTCTCACTTGATTTAAGATAATTGTTTATGACAATTTCAATGGAAGAACTTGTAAGACTTGAAAAAACACTAGAGATTTCTCTCTAGAAATCGGCCAACATAAGGTTGTGCATAAGGTTTTTTCAAGTTTGATTTTCAAGTGCAAAACTCCATACTCTTCTCTCATATTTTCGGCCAAGGGTTGGTTCCAAGAGAGGGATTTTAAGTGAGTTTTGAGTGTAAAAATCCTAGCTAAACACAAGGTGTTTGTTGGAAGGCTTGGGGTATACAAGCTTGAGGTATTCTACACTTGAAGACTACCATTCAAGAAGCATCATCTTCTTCATATCTTTAACTCCATGGAAGGTAGTATTCTAAACACCCTATGGTTGTGTTTTAACTTTTGATAGCATGCATGTTCGTATATGGATCCGGGGTTTGGGTTTTGCATATAAAATGGGTTTTATATCTTGCAAGTAACATGTTCTAAATAATTATTCCGCTGCGTTTTTATTTTATACGGATAAAATAGCTTTCATAAACATGTGAAAAACCCAGCAATTATTAGTATTAGTATTAGGATTAGTATTAGTATTAGTATTAGTATTAGTATTATTAGTATTAGTAGTATTATTAGTGTTATTAGTCTTAGTATTAGTATTATTAATATTAGTATTAGTATTAGTATTAGTATTAATATTAGTATTAGTATTAGTATTAGTATTAGTATTAGTATTAGTATTAGTATTAGTAGTAGTATTAGTATTAGTATTAGTATTAGTATTAGTATTAGTATTAGTATTAGTATTAGTATTAGTATTAGTATTAGTATTAGTATTAGTATTAGTATTAGTATTAGTATTAGTATTAGTATTAGTATTAGTATTAGTATTAGTATTAGTATTAGTATTAGTATTAGTATTAGTATTAGTATTAGTATTAGTATTAGTATTAGTATTAGTATTAGTATTAGTATTAGTATTAGTATTAGTATTAGTATTAGTATTAGTATTATTAGTATTATAGTCTTAGTGTTAGTATTAGTATTAGTATTATTAGTATTAGTAGTATTATTAGTGTTATTAGTCTTAGTATTAGTATTAGTATTATTAGTATTATTAGTCTTAGTGTTAGTATTAGTATTAATATTAGTATTACTAATGTATTAGTATTATTAGTATTAGTATTAGTATTAGTGTTAGTATTAGTTTTAGTATTAGTATTAGTATTAGTATTATTACTAGTATTAGTATTAGTAAAGTATTATTAGTATTAGTATTAGTATTAGTGTTAGTATTAGTATTAGTATTAGTATTATTAGTATTATTAGTATTAGTATTAGTATTAGTATTATTTGTATTAGTATTATTAGTATTATTAGTATTAGTATCAGTATTAGTATTATTAGTATCAGTATTAGTATTATTAGTATTAGTATTAGTATTATTAGTATTATTATTAGTATTATTAGTATTAGTATTATTAGTAGTATTAGTATTATAAGTAGTATTATTAGTATTAGTAGTATTATTAGTATTAGTATTATTAGTATTATTAATATTAGTATTATTAGTATTATTAGTATTATTAAGTTAATAGTATTAGTATTAGTATTATTCATATTAGTATTATTAGTATTATGATGAGCTGTGTTTTAGAAAGAGAAACTTAGAGAGAGGGAGAGTTAGACCAAAACAAGCTTGCTTCATTCATTCTTGATCACCGGTTATATAACCGAAATAACAGACAATAACAAACTTTCAAACTATTGCCCGCCTATCCTATAGGTCCCTATATTATGACTTTATTACACTTTCAGTCCTTATTATAATACTCATACACACACACTAATACATTTTACACAATGACCCCCTGAACTTTCTAAACGTTATCTTTACACATCAATAGTCCCCTGTTCTTGACATCTTTGTCCTCAAAGATCATCCAACTGGAAATCTGGAAACCTCAGCTGCAATTCATCTCTGAATTCCCATGTAGCATCTGAATCTGGCAAGCCAGTCCACTTAATCAATACTTGACCTGCAGCTCTGTTGCCCCTCCTGACAACTCTTGATTCCAAAACTTTTTCAGGTTTCAAAGAAAATCTATGGCCCTTTGGAATAGGAATGACTGTAGTGGGAGGACCTGTTGCCTTCTTCAGTAGTGAAGCATGAAATGTGGGGTGTATATTAGCATCATCAGGTAAGTCAAGCTTGTATGCTACTCCACCCACCTTTTGAACCACCAAGTAAGGCCTATAGTATTTAGGTGATAACTTGCTATAGGCATGACCCCTTATAGAACTCTGAACATAGTTCTGTAACTTCAAAAATACCCAATCTCCCACTGCAAAGACCCTATCAGACCTGTGTTTATTTGCCTGCTGTCTTAGTCTATTTTGAGCCTTTTCAAGTGATTGTTTCAACAGCCTGATTGTTTCTTCCCTACTGATCATAAAGTCATCCACAGCAGCAACCATGGAATCTCTGTGCACATAGGGTACATGTAAGGGTGGAGCATAGCCATACAAGGCCTGGAATGGAGTTGTATGTGTGGCTGTGTGATAGTTAGTGTTGTACCAAAATCCTGCCAAAGATAACCATTTCATCTAAGAGCTGGGCCTCTCCATTCTCATGCATCTCAAATAAGTCTCAACACATCTATTGACTACCTCAGTCTGGCCATCAGACTGAGGGTGATATGCTGTAGATAAGGCCAAAGACACCCCTTGTAACCTTGTGAATTCCTTCCAAAAATGGCTTAAGAAGATAGGGTCTCTGTCAGAAGTGATATTGGAAGGCCACCCATGCAGCTTATAGACATTGTCAAGGAATAACTGAGCCACTTGTGCAGCAGTAAAAGGGTGTGATAAAGCCATAAAATGGCTGTATTTGGTTAGCCTATCAACTACCACAAAGATCACCTCTTTACCTTGTGATTTTGGAAGACCAGATATAAAATCCATGCTTATATCAGACCATACCTCAGTTGGAATAGGTAATGGCTGTATTAAGCCAGGGTATGCAGAACTGTCATACTTAGCTTGTTGACAGACATTGCAAGCCCTTATAAACTCTTTAATGTGCTTAGTCTGACCCTTCCAATAAAACAAACTCTTTAACCTTTGGTGTGTGGCATGCACCCCACTGTGTCCACCCATGGAGGAAGAATGGCATATTTCAATAAGCTTTTTCCTTAATTCCAGATTTGCCCCTATCACTAATTTCTGCTTTCTTTTTAATAACCCATCATGCCAACTATAATGATGGACCTCTTCCCCTTGTAACAACTTCTGAATAACATTTTGAACCACTGGATCATGTTCCCAACTGTCCTTTATATCTTTCAATAGTAATGGGTCAAAGGATGACATTACCATAGTATAAACAATGGAACTCTCAACTCTTGATAGGGCATCTGCAGCCACGTTTTCAACCCCTTTTTTATTTTGAATCTCATAGTTGTAACCCATCAGTTTAGATAGCCAAGAACGTTGTAAGGGTGTGGTAATTTTTTGTGTTAGTAAATGTTTTAGGCTTTTCGGGTCTGTCCTTATAATAAAAGGCTTAACAACCAGATAATAATGCCATTGTTTAATGGCCATTATTTTGGCTAGTAACTCTTTTTCATAAACAGATAAAACCATTTGTCTAGGACATAAGCGTTTACTGAAAAAAGCCAGGGGATGGTTATCTTGTATTAAGACTGCCCCAATTCCTTTCCCTGAGGCATCAGTCTCTATGATGAAAGATTTAGTTAAATCAGGCAGTGCTAAGACAGGAGCCTCAGTTAATGCATGTTTCAACTGATCAAAAGCTTGTTGGGCCCTGTCATTCCACTTAAAAGAGTCTTTCTTTGTTAATTCAGTCAGTGGCTTTGCAATCACACCAAAGGACCTTATGAATTTTCTGTAATACCCAGCCAACCCCAAGAACCCTCTAAGCTGCTTCCCTGAACTGCCTCGGCCACCCCATCTTTGTTGATTTTGTGACCCAATTATTCCACTTGTCGTCCACCAAAACAACATTTTGATTTCTTTGCAAATAACTGTTGATCCTTTAAAATTTTTTAAACCTTCTCAAGATGAACCAAATGCTGATCAATATCCTGGCTGTAAACCAGTATATCATCAAAGAAAACTAATACAAATTTTCTCAAAAAAGGTCTGAAAGTTTGGTTCATTAGAGCTTGAAAGGTTGCATGGGAATTATTAAGCCTAAAGGCATAACTAAAAACTCAAACAGCCCCTGATGTGTTCTAAATGCAGTTTTATGAATGTCATCATTGAACATTCTCACCTAGTGATAGCCAGATCTCAAATCCAGCTTAGAAAACACAACAGCTCCTTTTAATTCTTCTAAAAGTTCATCAAAAGGGGTATGGGAAAACTGTTCTTGATGGTGGCATTGTTGAGTTGTCTATAATCAACACACATTCTCCATGTTCCATCCTTCTTTTTTACAAGAGCCATAGGAGCAGCAAAAGAACTTTTGCTGTTTCTTATCACCCCTGATGCCAATAACTCCTCAGTCATCTTTTCAATAACATCTTTTTGGATTTATTGGTATCTGTAAGGTTTCTGATTAATAGCCATCTCTTCATTTTTTTAGTTCAATTTTATGATCACATTCTCTTGATGGTGGTAAGCCTTTGGGTTCTTCAAACACCACTGGATACTGATTCAGCAGTTCTTCAAGTCTATCATCTCTTACTTCTTTGGACACATTTGTGCTTTGACCATTTTGCCCTTCTAATGATACCAGCTGAATGCCATACATGTGAGATTCTACTAACTGATTTGGGTGGCTCAACATATGCTCCATTTGTTCTATAGAACAAAGGCTCATCTTGTTATTATTATTAATCCCTTTCAACATTTTCTTCTCACCGTTAACCATAAATTCCATGGTTAACTGGTTGAAGTTCCAAACAATATCACCCAATGGAGACAACCACCGGATGCCCAACACCATATCATAACTATCCAATGGGATTACCATCACATCTACTTCAAACCACATCCCCTGCATCATCCATTGAAATTTCTTACACATTTTTGCACAACTAATCTGATTCCCATTTGCCACTGATACTTTCAGGGCTGGTACATCATAGGTAACACATTGTAATAATCTTGCCAACCTTTCACTGATAAAATTGTGTGTGGAACCAGAATCCACTAAGATGTACAATCTTCTGGTTCCAAAAGAGCCCACAATCTTCATTGTGGAATATGAAGGAACGCCATTCATGGCATGGATAGAAATTTAGGGTTGTCCCAATATCTCAGCCAGTTCCATGATTTCATTCTCTACTTCCTCCTCTATTTCCTCATCATCCAGGATCTCGATCACAAACAACTGTCTATTTTTACATTTATAGGTAGCAGAATATTTCTCTGGACAAAAGAAACATTCTCCTCTTGCCCTTTTTTCATCAGCCTCTTTAGTGGATAATCTTCTCACACTTTTATGTCCAAACTTGTTATTATTATTATTATTAGGTGTAGGTAGTAAGGGAGGATTTGAAGAACTTACATTTGTTGTTCTATTCCCATAACTTGTCTTTCCACCACTGTTGGAAGAAGCAGACGAATTCCAACTGTTTTTCCTTACTTCTTTACTTCCAAATAAGGTTGTGTGAACCTTATCTTGCTGCTTAGCCATAGCAATGGCTTCTCTCAATGTTCTTGGTCTGAAAACCTTGATTAGACATCTTATTTCAGGTTTCAGACCTCCAACAAATAGGCTAGCAGCATATTCTTCGGACAATGTGACCTTAGTCATCAGTAAATCAAAAGAATTGCAGTATTCATCAAGTGAACCAGATTGCTGCAAATTCTTGAGTTCGTCCATTGCGTCTTCCCGTAGGTCTTCTGAAAACCTAGTGGTAATGGATCGAACATACTCATCCCAAGGAATCAATTCAATGGGTCTGTTAGAACTTGACAGATACATTGCCGATGATCTTTTCCTGTTTATTAACCCGGACATGGTCTCTGTTAAAGTGATGCGTGATACATTGGAATTGTTTACTAGAATGTCGGGACTAACTCCGAATCTAGCTAAAAGTACTACATTCTTTTGCAATGTCTCTCAGGTGGTCAAGCAGGAAATTCGGTCGCTATTGCCGTTTCAAGAGGGAGAGCTCCCTGTGAAGTATTTGGGAGTGCCTCTTATATCTACTAAGCTTATGTATAAGGATTGCAAGATTCTTGTGGACCGGGTAGATAAAAAGATCGATCATTGGATGAATAAAACTCTTTCTTTTGCGGGTAGACTCCAACTGATTAAATCAGTCATATCGGCTATGCATATTTATTGGGCATCTGTGTTTATGCTTCCAGCGCGTATTATTGGTGATATTGAAAAGCGTATGCGGAATTTTCTATGGAGCGGGGGGCTGAATAAAGTTAGCCATCCTAAAGTGGCATGGAAAAATGTTTGTCTTCCTAAGACGGAAGGGGGATTGGGTGTTCGAAGGATCCAGGATATGAATAAAGCTCTTCTCGCTAATCATGTTTGGAGTATTTTGCTTAAAAGGGAGTCGTTGTGGGTTAAATGGGTCCATTCTTACAGGATTAAGGGCAAGAACTTTTGGGATATTCCGTTGCGGGGTAGCATGACTTGGGGGTGGCGGAAAATTCTTAACCTTCGTGCTTCTATTCGCCAGTTTACTTGGTATGAGATTGGTAATGGCCAGAGCACGAATGCATGGCATGATAACTGGTGTAATCATAGTCCTTTGGGAGCCTTCATTACGCCAAGACGCATACATGGGGCGGGATTTAATATGAGTTCTAGAGTTGCGGATCTTGTCAGTCACCGTAGTGAGTGGACATGGCCTAGCTCGTGGCTTCAGCTATATCCGGGTTTGATGAGTCTTGTGCCGCCTATTCTGAATCAAAATGCTCCGGATAAGTTGATATGGAAGGATAGAGATGCTAAGCATAGGGAGTTCAGTACTTATGAAGCCTGGGATAACGTTCGTTCGCGGGGGGAAGAGGTTCTTTGGGCTGAGCTGGTGTGGTTTTCTCAGTGTATCCCGAGGCATTCGTTTCACATGTGGCTTGTTATAAAAAATAAGCTCAAAGTAATAGAACAAATGGCTCTGGCGACTCTGGGCGATATTGGCGATCTACTGAAACCCTAACTTTCTTGTTCTTTCGATCTTGCTGATCTTCTTTCTTGATTGATTTGGGTTAGGAATTGTGGTGTTGTCGTTCCTTCTGAGTAAGGATACTAGACTTCACCGTGGTTACTAATCTTTTGACGTCAGATTTAGGGTTAGCTTTTGTTTCGTTTCTTGTTAGGGTTTATCGCTAATTTGCTTGGTTTCTCTCTTCTGTTCATTATTATTGTTCGTTGCATGCTGCTAGATTACGTGTGGTATGGATTTTAATCAATCTTTGCCGGTGGATAAGGACGCTAGGAATGTGAAGCCGCCGGATATCTTGCTAAACCCTAATAAGGGTTTTACGGCTAGAGTATTGAACATAGATGGCAAAACATTCTGCCCGCGTAGGGGTGTTTTGTCGGATCATCAGCAGGGACCGAAGATAGTTAATATTATCGACGAACTAACCAAGATCACAGTTCCAGTTGAATGCATAGCGGATGGTCATAATGGTGCAACACCTGATTCGGTGCATGCTGAAGGAGAAAATTCTAACCCTAATAGTTCTACTCAGACGTATGCGGATAGGGTTAAGATTAATACTAAAGGGAAACGCGAGGTAAATTTCAGGTTATTGGAGTCTACAGAAATGGTGGAGGAGGCTGATGTGGTCATACCCAAGGAAGCTGTTAGGCAGGTACAAAAGAAATACGAAAACGTTCTGTATGGTTATTTTCTAGGTGATAGATTGCCGTTCCCGGTGGTTGAATATTATGTTAAGAATGTTTGGGCGAAGTATGGTTTTGTTAAGCTCATGATGAATTCAGATGGTTTTTTCTTTTTTAAATTCGATTCCAAGGAGGGCATGAATAAAGTTCTTGAAGGTGGTCCATGGCTGATTAGGAAGATGCCGTTATTTTTGAATGTTTGGGGCCCAACAACTAGCTTAAAAAAGGATGGTATCAAGTCGGTTCCAGTTTGGATTAAATTCCATAATGTACCGCTTGCAGTTTACACAGATGATGGGCTTAGTCTTCTGGCGTCTAAAGTTGGTATTCCCAAGAGGTTAGACGCTTATACTGCGGATATGTGCATTGATAATTGGGGGCGTACCAGTTATGCTCGAGCTTTGGTAGAGATTAATGCGGATAATGAATTAAAGAACCATGTTATAGTTGCTATCCCGAAAATGGATGAAGAGGGTTTTGTGAAAGAAACCATTAAAGTAGAGTATGAATGGAAACCTCAACGATGTGAGACTTGTTGCTTGTTTGGTCATAACAATTCGTCATGCCCGAGAGTTCAAAAAGAGAAGGCTAAGCAGGTTACGATTGATGAGGAGGGATTTATCATGGATAGAAGGAAAACGGCTAGGTATGGCTTTCCACAGAAAAAGCAAAAACCAAAGTTTGTATACAAGCCTAAGCCTAATTATGCGGGTGCAAGTACGTCAGGAACAAAAGATCAGCCGGTAGCTAAACAAGACTCTCATCCGGTGAACACTCACAATAAGTTTGAAAGTTTAGCAGATGATTCTTTGAAATCAGGTACTTTAAATGAGTTGCAGTTGGAGAATCCGGTGTATGAGAAGGTGGATGGAAGCACGAGTAGACCTGTGGACGTGAGTAATAAGCAACCGAATCAGAGTAATTATGAGGAGGAGGGTTTTGAAGATCCTGTCAATACGGAAATGTCGTCTTTTATGAGTATGTATTCAAAGAATAATCGTTCTGAGGGGGCAAGCACTCCCGGTGATATGGGTTTTTATGGATAGCATAGCCGCCTGGAATATAAGGGGCTTGAACCGGCCCCTGAAACAAAGGGAGGTTCACCAAATAGTTAAAGATAATCATCTAAGTGTCTGTGCCATCTTGGAATCTCATGTGGAGGTTTCTAAGCTTTCGAAAGTCTGTGGTAGGGTGTTTAAAAAGTGGGATTGGACGTCTAATGGGGGGGTGTGTAATAAAGGAACCAGAATTATTGTAGGTTGGAATGCCGATTATTTTCAGCTTATGGTTCTTGCCCAAACGGATCAGGTTATACATGTTCAGCTTAAGTCTACTTTCGATGCCAAAATTCTTTTTGTGTCTTTTGTTTATGCTAAGAACACTTATCAAGAGCGACGGGTGTTATGGCAAGACTTATGTAAGCATAGTTTGGTTGCCGGAAACCATCCGTGGATTGTTATGGGGGATTTCAACTCGGCCCTTTATATGGATGACTGTTTGCATGGTTCGTCCACTCCTACGACAGGTATGCGAGATTTCTTCGAGTGTGTTCAACATAATGAGTTGCTTGATATTCCGGGCCATGGTCTTCACTTTACGTGGAACCAAAAACCAAGAGATGGTATTGGTATTCTTAAGAAAATTGATCGGGTCATGGGTAATGTTCGTTTCTTGGATGAATTCCCGAATGCTCACGTGTTTTACCACCCTTACCGTTTGTCTGACCACACCCCGTGTATTCTAAAAATGGCTAGAGAGGTTCGGCCTAAACCTAAGCCATTTAAGTTCGCTAACTTCATAGCTTCTAAGGATGGGTTTAAGGAGTGTGTTATGGCTGAATGGAGCAAAACGATTGTTGGTATTCCTATGCTCTCTGTGGTAAAAAAGCTTCGTAACCTTAAACATCCGTTGCGGATCCTTCTTCATAAACAAGGTAATTTGCATGCTAAGGTTGAAAGTCTTAGAGCGAGCCTGGATGATATTCACAAGCTGATTGATCAGAACCCGTTTGATGCTGCTCTTCGGGTCAAAGAATCTAACATTATAAAGGAGCTACATTGTGCTGCTTATGATGAGGAGTCGTTTCTCAAACAGAAAGCGAAACTTGATTGGCTTAGTGCGGGTGATGGTAACACAACATATTTCCACAACTTTGTTAAAAGTAGGAATGCACGGAGCAAAATTTACTCTATTAATGACGCTAATGGTAACCATTATGAGGGTCCAGATGTGGAGCATGCGGTTGTAGATCATTATATGAAGTTTTTGGGTGTGGAGTCCGAGGTTGATGAGCTGATTATGGAGGATTTGTTTTCTAAATCCGTTAGCCCTATTGATGCTAATAATATGATTCGTCCTGTGACTAGAGAAGAAATAAAGGCTGCTATGTTCAGTATTGGTGATAATAAAGCTCCAGGTCCTGATGGTTTCACTTCGGTTTTCTTTAAGAAAGCTTGGGATATAGTGGGTGAGGAGGTTTCGGATGCTATTATGCAATTCTTCGATAATGGTAAACTGCTTCAACAGGTGAATCATACTATTATTGCTCTTGTCCCGAAGGTCCCGACTCCCTCATCGGTATTGGATTATAGGCCCATTTCTTGCTGCAATGTCATTTTTAAATGCATCAGCAAAATCTTGGTTGATCGAATTAAGTGTAGTTTGGGTAGTTTGGTAGATATCAGTCAATCTGCTTTTGTTCCGGGTAGGAAGATTACTGATAATATTCTGCTCACTCAGGAGCTTATGCATAATTACCACCTTCAAAAAGGTAAACCAAGATGTGCGCTCAAGATTGACATACAGAAAGCTTATGATACGGTTAGTTGGTCTTTTTTGAAATCTATTCTAACCAAATTTGGTTTCCCGAGTAAAATGGTTGAGTGGATTATGACATGTGTATCCACTGTCTCCTTCTCGCTGAGCATAAACGGGAATCTTTGTGGTTATTTCAAAGGTAGAAGGGGTCTTCGGCAGGGTGACCCTATTTCTCCTTACTTGTTTACTTTAGTTATGGAAGTTCTTTCGTTGCTATTACATAGAGCAGCTGATCAACATCATGCGTTCAGATATCACGATAAATGCAAGCAACATAAGATTCTCAATGTCTCATTTGCTGATGATCTTTTCTTGTTCGTCAATCCGGACATGACCTCGGTTAAGGTGGTGCGTGATACTTTGGAATTATTCACTAGAATATCAGGGCTAACCCCGAATCTAGCTAAAAGCACAGTGTTCTTTAGCAATGTTTCGTTGGGTGTTAAACAGGAAATCCGGTCCCTTCTGCCGTTTCAAGAGGGTGTGCTCCCTGTCAGGTATTTGGGTGTTCCGCTAATTTCTACAAGGCTTATGTACAGGGATTGTAAAATCCTGGTGGAAAGGGTGGATAAAAAGATTGACAATTGGATGAATAAGTCTCTTTCGTTTGCGGGGAGGCTTCAGCTAATTAAGTCAGTTATTTCGGCTATGCATATATATTGGGCTTCAGTTTTTATGCTCCCGGCTCGTATTATGGCAGATATTGAAAAAAGGATGCGAAAGTTTCTTTGGAGTGGTGGTGTAGCGAAAGTTGTTCATCCTAAAGTTGCGTGGAAAAACGTATGTCTTCCGAAATCGGAAGGGGGTTTGGGTGTGAGAAGAATTCGGGATATGAATAAGGCGTTGCTTGCGAACCACATTTGGAGTATCTTGCTTAAAAGGGAGTCTCTTTGGGTGAAATGGATCCATTCTTATAGGATTAAGGGAAAGAATTTTTGGAGCATTCCCTTTCGTGGTAGTATGACTTGGGGATGGAGAAAAATCCTAATGATTCGATCTTCGATTCGTCAGTTTGTTTGGTATTCTATCGGTAACGGTCGGGACACTAATGCGTGGTATGATAACTGGTGTGACCATAGCCCTTTGGGCGATTTCATTACCCCTAGACGAATACATGGAGCGGGTTTTAATATGCAATCTTCTGTGGCAGATCTTGTAGGTAGCCTCAATGAATGGATATGGCCGGATACATGGTTTCAGTTATACCCGGTTCTCACGAACTTTATTCCTCCGGCTCTTAACCAAAATTCGGACAAGCTGATTTGGAAAGATGGTCAACATATGCAAAAGGAGTTTAGTGCTAGTGAGGTTTGGGATAATATCCGTTCGCGTGGGGAAGAGGTGAACTGGGCTGAATTGGTGTGGTTTAGTCAATGTATCCCTAGACACTCTTTTCACATGTGGCTTGTCATCAAAAACAAGCTGAAAACCCAGGATCGTATGAGGATTTGGGATGCTGGAAGTGCTACTAATCTTAATCTGATGTGTTGTCCTCTTTGCAGGAAGGGTAAAGACTCTCGGGATCATTTATTCTTTCAGTGTGCTTATGGGGAACAAGTGTGGAATATGGTTAAAACTATGGCTTATATGGATGTAGTGGATGCTAATTGGGACTCTATAATGACTTGGTTCTCACAGCATAGATCGAGTAAGTCGCCTGAAGTTTCAGTTGGTAAAATGGTGGTGGCTGCATCTACTTATTTCATTTGGCAAGAAAGAAACAATAGATTATTCACTCCAAATCAAAGGAAGGCTGCGTTGCTTGCTGATATAGTCTTGCATACGGTGCGTATGAAGCTGATGACATTCAAAGCAGGAAAAGGTTCCAAGAATCCGTTAGTTTTAGAGCGGTGGAAGTTCCAAGTGAAGTCTATGAGCATCGATCCAGGCTAGAGTCGGTTTGAGTTTTGTGTTTTGTTTGTTGCCATTGTTTCGGCTTTTGGTTGTTTAGTCTTTGGTTGTTTGGCTTGGTTGTGAACTTGTTGGTTTTGGTTGTGCTAGTCTTGGGATGCCAAGTCTAGCCCTAGTGTGCTTCTCTGGCACGCTCGTGTGATTTTTTTATTCTTTATTTATAAAATTCACCGGGGTAACCCTTTACCCAAAAAAAAAAAAAAAAAAAAAATAAGCTCAAAACTCAAGATCGGATGGGGATATGGGACGCAGGTAGTGCAACTAATTTAAACCTTATGTGTTGTCCGCTTTGCTGGAACGGTAAAGATTCTCGTGATCACTTATTTTTCCAATGCTCGTTTGGGTTGCAAGTGTGGAATTTGGTTAAAGATTTGGCGTACATGGAAACAGTCGATGCCAATTGGGATTCTATTATGAATTGGTTTTATCATAATCCTTCGGGTAAGTCGTCAGAATTTTTAGTTGGTAAAATGGTTGTTGCGGCTTCAACTTATTTTATATGGCAAGAGAGGAACAATAGATTATTTTCTACAAAGCAGCGGGAGGCTACCTTGATTGCAAATATTATTCTCCATACGGTCCGCATGAAGTTGATGACGTTCAAGCCAGGGAGAGGATCCAAGAGTCCGTTATTGCTAGAGCGGTGGAAGTTCCAAGTCAAGACTATGAGCATTGATCCGGGCTAGAGTGGATAAGTAGTCTTTGTGTGTCTTGTTGTTGCCTTTGTTTTGGCTTCTGGTCGTGTTTGGATGTGGTTGTTTTTGTTTTGTTTGGTCGTGAATGCTTGTTGGTGTTTTTGGTTTTGCTAGTCTTGGTATGCCAAGGCTAGCCCTAGTGTGCCTCTCTGGCCCACTCGTGTTATTCTTTTTTCTTTATATAAAATTCACCGGGGTAACCCTTTACCCAAAAAAAAAGAACTTGACAGATACCCTTGATGCCATTTCAAAGCAACTCCCTCAAGATTAATGACTGCAAATTGGACTTTCATATTTTCAGGAGTTTTGTCAATTAAGAAAAAATGATTGCACTTATAAATCCACCCATCAACATCATCACTGTTGAATTTGGGGAAATCCAAACGGCCAATTCTTGATAATCTTTGATCATGGTGGTGCATTTGTAGGTGATTATTATTATTCTGCAATTGGAAAGATTCCAACTGCTGTTTAAGGCTATCAAACATGGTTTGTAGGTTAAGATTCAATTGATTGATGGCTGTTCTATTATCTTCATGAAGGGTTTGAGAATTTTTAATGGATTGAGCATGTTCTTTCAAGGTTTTCTCAAGTTTATCCATTTCTTGTTGACGAGTGTTGGCTGCCATTAATGGTGATTGAAAAGAAACGAAACAAAATTAAGAACAAGAATAAGAAGGATTTAATCACAAATTGATTAATTCCGGGAGCAGATTGATCTTCAAAGATCAATCCAGGTACAAAAATGAAAGGAATAAGAAAGAACGATGAAAAGAATAAAAGAACAAAACAGAAAAATATTTGGAGAAGGTGATCGGAATTGCGACGGTGAATGGTGGTTAACAGCGGATAACGATGGTCACCAGAGCTCAGATCGGAAGAGCTCTGATACCAATTGATGAGTTCTGTTTTAGAAAGAGAAACTTAGAGAGAGGGAGAGTTAGACCAAAACAAGCTTGCTTCATTCATTCTTGATCACCGGTTATATAACCGAAATAACAGACAATAACAAACTTTCAAACTATTGCCCGCCTATCCTATAGGTCCCTATACTATGACTTTATTACACTTTCAGTCCTTATTACAATACTCATACACACACACTATTACATTTTACACAATGATCCCCTGAACTTTCTAAACGTTATCTTTACACATCATATTAGTATTATTAGTAGTATTATTAGTATTAGTATTATTACTAGTATTATTAGTATTAGTAGTATTATTAGTATTATTAATATTTATTATTAGTATTAGTAGTATTATTAGTATTAGTAATGTATTATTAATATTAGTATTATTAGTATTAGTATTATTAATATTAGTATTAGTATTAATTAGTATTAGTATAATTAATATTAGTATTAGTATTAGTATTAGTATTAGTATTAGTATTAGTATTAGTATTAGTATTAGTATTAGTATTAGTATTAGTATTAGTATTAGTATTAGTATTAGTATTAGTATTAGTATTAGTATTAGTATTAGTATTAGTATTAGTATTAGTATTAGTATTAGTATTAGTATTAGTATTAGTATTAGTATTAGTATTAGTATTAGTATTAGTATTAGTATTAGTATTAGTATTAGTATTAGTATTAGTATTAGTATTAGTATTAGTATTAGTATTAGTATTAGTATTAGTATTAGTATTAGTATTAGTATTAGTATTAGTATTAGTATTAGTATTAGTATTAGTATTAGTATTAGTATTAGTATTAGTATTAGTATTAGTATTAGTATTAGTATTAGTATTAGTATTAGTATTAGTATTAGTATTAGTATTAGTATTAGTATTAGTATTAGTATTAGTATTAGTATTAGTATTAGTATTAGTATTAGTATTAGTATTAGTATTAGTATTAGTATTAGTATTAGTATTAGTATTAGTATTAGTATTAGTATTAGTATTAGTATTAGTATTAGTATTAGTATTAGTATTAGTATTAGTATTAGTATTAGTATTAGTATTAGTATTAGTATTAGTATTAGTATTAGTATTAGTATTAGTATTAGTATTAGTATTAGTATTAGTATTAGTATTAGTATTAGTATTAGTATTAGTAATAGTATTAGTATTAGTATTAGTATTAGTATTAGTATTAGTATTAGTATTAGTATTAGTATTAGTGTTAGTATTAGTTGTCACACCCCGACCACGTAAAACAACAAAACGTGGCGGAAACGTCGGGGAGTGTTGTAACAGAATCATTGTTTCATAACACATGGAAAATTGAAATGTTGTATTATTGATTTAAAAGAGTTACAATGTCTTAACAAACAAGAAGTAAAACAAAATTTAACTAGTCTCGTATCTTTTAATGTCACTAAGGCCTCGTCCAATCCTATATGAGCATGCATCAATATCATCATCAAATTTCATCAACTATTGTACCTGAAACACATGTGAAAATATCAGCATAAAAATGCCGGCAAGTACATAGGTTTTGTGAAAATAGGATTCATGACTTAGGTTTAAGAAAATGTTTATTGAAAACTTGTCATGAATCCAGTTTAAGTGTTTGCTTTTATAAAACGTTTGAAAAGCGATAAAAAGATAGATGATATGTAAAAGAGTAGTGTAAGGTTAAATGAATAACCAAGTAAAAATGAGTTTTGTGTTTTGCATTGTTTGTCTACTAGATGTCGAGTCATGATGTATAGTAGACTAGGTATTTGGGGTTTTATAGGTCTTTGGATTTGTTTTGTATTACATATATGGGGCATGTCCTGTATATGAACTAGTGTGGAACACATCCTCACTACTTGTACTTTATTGCGGTTGCTTTTTAATAGATTCACCGGGGTAACCCTTTACCCAAAAAAAAGTAAAAATGAGTTTGTATAAAATAAGTTGTTTGTAAAACGATGTCTTGTGGAAAATATGTTATTTTTGTAAAAATGTGTAAATCCAAATTCAATGATTTAAATAATGCTACGACATGTAATATAGTACAAGCACTTATATATAGGAAGTACCAGCGGCGTATCCACCATGCTTGTATCACATTACACACGTCTCGTTACTTAAGTCACTTACCCAAACAAACCACCAATGTAAATTTGCCCATGTCTAAACCAATTGTAAAATGTCATTGTGAAAACCATGTCAAAATGTTTATGTCAAAATGTATATATCAATACCAAAATGTCTGTGTCAAATGTCAATCATGAAATGTGTAAACAAAATGTCATGTCAAATGTCAATCATGAAATGTGTAAACAAAATGTCATGTATGGCAAGTGATATATGTATCAACTAAACCATAGGTGAAAATGCACAAAACAAAGTATTGAAGTAAAACTCAGTTTAAATCAATGTTATGTTTTGTGGAAATGCATGCTATACTGAATACGAACATTTATGCGGTATTGTTAAAATGCATACATTCAAGCCTTGTGACTATGGTGATAAACCCCTAAACGAATTTAAAGGTCTATCTGTCTAAATGTTTTAATCGAATTCGGTCATTCCTTCCATCCAAACATACCCAGGATGTCAGGAACGGGAGTTGTCAATTCCTATGGTACCATTACCTACTAACGAGCGGCGTGATCAAAGTTAATGAATGTATATGGTCCCACTTAAACAAACCAAATGTCATACCCAAAATGTAAGCATGTGATGAAAAACAAATGTACTAAGTATGATGAACATACATAGCATGAAAAGGTAATGTAAAACAATGCACTAAGTATGCGCTAAACGAACATACGTAGCATAAAATGTCATGTAAAACGATGTACTAAGTATGCACCCAATGGACATACATAGCAAAAACGCAATGAAATCATGTACTAATAGTGTACTAATGAACATAGCAAGTATATGATATGAAAACATGGAAAGCACGAAAGTAACAAGTAGGCACACGTGTTTCACCCCAAAATGTTTGGAAAACAGTAAAAGAGGGGACTATGTACTCACTTGAGGGTGCTTAGAAGTCTTGAACAACAACCAAGCAAAGCTAGAGGGATCACGGAATCAAACGGCACCCTATATAGATAACTACATAAATAACCGGACCTAAATCGGGGGATTGGATAGTATGAGGTTTCGTAAACCAAATGAGTATTGGAACTCATATGATATGGTTAAATAAAGCCCACATACTAAAATGAAACCTAACCTAAGTGCTTACGACCCATTATGACCCGTTTAGGTAGCTTATGCTACTTTAACGCGTCGTTCGCGTAAAACGCGTTCGGACCGCTTAACTAGTCCTATGACAAGTAAAATATGCCTTAACATGTCTAATATAGTTACCTAATTAGTTTAGATGTCAAAATTTAGGTTACATATGCTTTAAATAAATTTTGGTGCAAAAAGTGCATTTTGGTAATTTACCTAAGGCATAAGAACTACTTATCATACAACTACTTAAATGACGTGACCATAAGGTATAACCTCGGAAGTTTATTCCCTATACAACTATAGTCACCTAAAGTGTTTGGTCGGATCCTAATGATCGACCAAATGGGTCGGGTTCGAAAGTATAAGCGATTGATTAGATCGCTTACCTTTACGACCCTAAACAAGCACAAATCTAAAAGGGACGAGCTAAACATGCTAGAACATGTTTAGTAAAGTTAGAAAACAGGTTTGGTATCAAAACAAACGGTTTTGATACCCTAGAGTAGTTTGGTTACAAAATACGCGAGGAAACGCATTTTGGCCGAAACTACGACTCGTCACTGAGCCTAGATAACGTGGTAATCAGTGGGTATAGTCACTAGGGACTATAACCATCGTGATTACGTTCACGTTATGAAGTTCATACGAACTTCGTGTTGACCATAGATTGGTCAAAGCAGAAAGTGAAACAAAGTTTGACTTTCACGATAAAAACGCGTAAAAGAACGAAGGAATACTTACAAAAGGTCCAAGAATGGAAGCTTGATCCGATTATCCTCAGGTATGGAGCATAATAACCCCAACTTAGAGGACAAAATCAGATCAAGGTGTGGAATGAGGTGAAAAGGGTTGGGGTATTTATAGGAAAACAAGAACCGTTAGGATCGTTTCTTGATTCTCGTGCTTTAATCTTGAGCGTACAAGTGAGCACAAGGTTTTGTGATACTAGGGGCACCCAAAACCAGCCCATAGAATCAAAGAAACTATGTGCAAAACCATGGGAGCAGCTGGGTTTTAATAAAATAAAGTTTTCTGACCTGGGAGAGGCTTACGGACCGTAATCAACTCCATACGGTCCGTAAGGACCCTATTTGCTGGCAGCAACTTTCAGAATTTGGCAGAAGAGGCCCCTGCACCTCCAAACTTGGTTTTTGATGCGTTTTGACACGTTTAAGCCCCGTTAACCCCATTTAAAGGCACAAATATGAAGTTAAAGTATAGGCAACTTAAAATGTGCTCAAAAATATCCCGGATGTCGGCTCGTTTGGTCGTACGGTTGCGTTGTTCGGTAAATTACGACGGAAGTCGTAACGGACGCGAAAACGATCCAAATTGCGCGATGAATGTAATTTTGACAAGCCAATCACTAAAACATAATATTTTAATGATTACATAAATTTTTGGATGTCCGGATGTATTCAGAACGTAAGATATGCGCGAAAATGCAAACTTATGCATTTTTTGACGCTTTTAGTCCCTGAATGTCCCAAAAGTTTATTTTAGCACACCGAACACCTCAAAGCCTATTTCTAAGCTATGTCAAGGATATTTAGGGTATGTTTAACTTATGGTCAAGTTCCGGAATGTTCGTTACAGTACGATTCGACATACTTTCGCAGTTTGTCGATTTTAGTCCCTGTAAGCGAATAAACTTGATTTCGGCACATCAAACCTTCCAAAACTTATTTCTAAGTTATGTAATGGTTATTTGAGGTATGTTAAGCCTATGTCACTATTCCTGAGTGTTTGTTGCATTAAACTGGTTATATTTACGCATCAGTGCGCGTATAACCTTCCAGAAAAGCGATTTAGAGCCCGAAATCGAACAAGAGCAGATATGTGCAAAATGATACACATGTTTATACAAATCCCAAGTATGAAATACAATATTTCATTGGTTTGGTATTTGTTTTACGGCTGAAGTGACACAGGTGTCACAGTCTCCCCTACTTCAGGAAATTTCGTCCCGAAATTTATTTAGAGGAAGCTCGTGAGAGCTTAAAACATGAAGTTGAAAAGATTGAACAACACTGGTTAGAGTCCTGAACTTCTAGTAACTTTAAATAACATCATGCTTGCAATGTGAGAGGGTCACTTATATACAAGTATATAAAGCGTTATTGGTGCGTCCACCGTACCTCTATTACATTGTTCACATTTTGTTATGATTGCCACTATTGGTTCTTACACATAATAAGTCTTACCGTGGTTTCCGTGCACTGAACTTCGTAATTATGTATGCATCCATAATTACGTAATTCCTTGCATAGTCACGTAGTGCATCTTATAATGTGTAGGGGAAGGAAACAATGGATGAGCCGGTGATGATTGTGCCTAGACCACCATAGGGTCTTTTAATAAATCAACGAATGATTTAAATAGACTACCAAGGAGTCTGTTCAGCTATATCACCATATGTCATTCTTAACCAGATTCTGAACCAATCTTTTGACTAGACCACTAAAAGGGGTCTCTTTGAATTATGGAATGGTACTATATAATCCAAGGGTCTTAACGATTACGTAGAAGCCCATTAAGGATTTAAGGTAGTACCTTATGAATATCCTACTACGAATCCCTCATACGAAGATATGAAAGGTTCTACGAGGATTTGGATAACGAATATCCAGAGTATAAAACACAAAATATGCATAAAAGAAAACGCAAAATGCATAAACACATAGTCACATAACCACAAAATTGTTTATCTTGATTTTAAACTTGTCATGATTTTGTTAATTTGTTCTGCTAACTTAGCACATGTATTTAAAGCACACCAGGTATCCAATCAGTGGATTTTGATTGGTGCTTTAAACATTATCAAGAATCTAACTATGAAGTTAGAAAAGATCTTAAAAAGAAAATTCGATTTCGATTATAAGGAACCGAAATGTTCGAATTAAGGTACACAAAGAATCCAATTAAGGACTCTGATTTGAATGACAATTTTCCACAAGGATCTAATTGTGAAGATAAAAGATCCATATGGATTTTGGAAATTGAAGATGTTTTGAAATCTTGCACTGGGTGTGCTTAAGTCAATACATGAAGTAAAAAAACGCTTATGAAGTTGAGATGCTAGATATGCCAAGGCGACATATGAAGCGGAATTTGAAGGTTAAGTCAACGTATGAGGAAAAATATTTTTGAAACTATGCATGGGATTCTAAAATAAAAATGTGTGCAATGTTTTTGAAACCTTATATATAATACTTTTGAAATCATAAAGTAGGTGTATTAGGTAGGTAGATTTATAAAAATGTTTAAAAATTATGCGGGATGAATTTTGAAATTATGTATAAGGTTTTTGAAAACATGAATGATGCTTTTGAAATCATGCACTTGATATAAGTAATTATACTGTATTAGTAACATTTTGAAATCTTGAAGGTTGTTTTTGAAAACATAGACAATGTTTTTGAAATCATGGAGGTTGTTTTTGAAAATATAGACAATGTTTTTGAAATTATGCATATGATATGTTAAGTAAATACACTATATTAAAAAAAATGTTTTCGAACTATATAAAATGTTTTTGAAGTCATGAAGGTTGTTTTGAAAACTTATGTTATGCATGTTGAAAAGAATCAGAACGTAACGAGTATGAGATTTGAAAATACCCTTAGTTATCTAACCAAGGATTCAAAGGCACAGATGCACAAAAGGCACGATTACTCAAAATTTCGCTTTATTTCTTATACTTTGTCTCATAGAATGAAACGAGTACTTAAAATTTTTGAGGAAATCACGAGCGATCACTTGAAAGGGAGAATCATAAGAGTAGTTTGTAAAGAACATAGTTCCTTGATGTAGATATCATAGGGAAATACCATACACACATGTAACTACATTTGTATATTAGAATTGCGAACAACGACTTTTATTTATGTACAAAACAAATTGTTTCACAATACAAGAAAACAAAAGAAACAAGGCATAAGAGAGCAACATCTTTTGCTCGGCCAAATGCTTATCCAAGGGTTGGATTTGCATTGACAATCTTTGGGCATTTGTTCCTGAAATGGCTCGTTTCGCCACAGTTGTAGCAAGTACCAGACGAAAAACGAGCTCGAGTAGGGTTGACTTGGAGTTGGGTAGCAGCAGGATTTGCAAAAGCTTTGTTCTGGATAGCAAAGCGGCATATGTTAATCAAATGTCCCAACCGTCCACAGTAGGTACATTTGGAGCAGGGTATGAGGTTGGAATGATGACGGTTGCATCGTTTGCACCATGAGGCAGTTCCTATGTACGGCTTCCTAGCTGGTGGCGCTGCCACTTGGCTAGGTCCCGCTTGATTAGGTGTAACTGCTGCGGGTTTCCTTGAAGCCTTACGCTTCCTTGATTTTGGTGCAGGCTTGACTTCTGCTTCCTTTGGTGGCTCTTGAGTGGCTGCATTTTTGAGACAAGACTTGGCAATGCCTAGATCCACGGACTTCAAAATCACTTCGCCTATTTGCTGGGCAAATTTGGCTGTTTGCCCGGACATTTGACCGTTATTGAGATGGAGAGACATTCTAGGAGAAAATGAAAGACATAGGAAGCAACAAATGAAATGTTATCGGATAAACAAAACAGAAAGGCAATGCATACGAATTGAGATCATTTGTTTGTTACCTAAGGAAAACAAATGAGATGGTGACAAATCAAAGCAAGCGGGTCATAATAATGTATCGCTGAAGACATGCTTGCCTATAACTGAACACTCACCCCAAGAGTTCCCAGGTAAGAGTGACTGGTCCGATACTGCGGATTTGTACGAACACTCTAGCCTTAGACAGAAAACTCAGAGTACAGGCATTCACTCTTCCAGTTTGCACGTGTTCACATCATTTAGACCCAAACTTTGACGGGATTTTGAAAACTCGAAAGGCATTAAGCCAAATATGAGTCAAACTGGAAGGGTTCAAAACCTTAAAATAAATCATCCTAGAACAGATGATTAGTTTTCAAGGCAGATCAAAATTTATGTTCTTATTGTGGTTGTCACTTAAGGATAAGTGACGGTATTGTTTTTATGACTAAACGCAAGTAAACTCGCGTTAGGGTCCTAGGAAGGTTATAGACTAGGTCAAAGCATTACTAATAACCTAATTCCCTATAACCATGAGCTCTGATACCAACTTTTCTGTCACACCCCGACCACGTAAAACAACAAAACGTGGCGAAAACGTCGGGGAGTGTTGTAACAGAATCATTGTTTCATAACACATGGAAAATTGAAATGTTGTATTATTGATTTAAAAGAGTTACAATGTCTTAACAAACAAGAAGTAAAACAAAATTTAACTAGTCTTGTATCTTTTAATGTCACTAAGGCCTCGTCCAATCCTATATGAGCATGCATCAATATCATCATCAAATTTCATCAACTATTGTACCTGAAACACATGTGAAAATATATCAGCATAAAGCCGGCGAGTACATAGGTTTTGTGAAAATAGGATTCATGACTTAGGTTTAAGAAAATGTTTAATGAAAACTTGTCATGAATCCAGTTTAAGTGTTTGCTTTTATAAAACGTTTGAAAAGCGATAAAAAGATAGATGATATGTAAAAGAGTAGTGTAAGGTTAAATGAATAACCAAGTAAAAATGAGTTTGTATAAAATAAGCTGTTTGTAAAAGATGTCTTGTGGAAAATATGTTATTTGTGTAAAAATGTGTAAATCCAAATTCAATGATTTAAATAACGCTACGACATGTAATATAGTACAAGCACTTATATATAGGAAGTACCAGCGGCGTATCCACCATGCTTGTATCACATTACACACGTCTCGTTACTTAAGTCACTTACCGAAACAAACCACCAATGTAAATTTGCCCATGTCTAAACCAATTGTAAAATGTCATTGTGAAAACCATGTCAAAATGTTTATGTCAAAATGTATATATCAATACCAAAATGTATGTGTCAAATGTCAATCATGAAATGTGTAAACAAAATGTCATGTATGGCAAGTGATATATGTATCTACTAAACCATAGGTGAAAATGCACAAAACAAAGTATTGAAGTAAAACTCAGTTTAAATCAATGTTATGTTTTGTGACTGTGGTGATAAACCCCTAAACGAATTTAAAGGTCTATCTGTCTAAATGTTTTAATCGAATTCGGTCATTCCTTCCATCCAAACATACCCAGGATGTCAGGAACGGGAGTTGTCAATTCCTATGGTACCATTACCTACTAACGAGCGGCGTGATCAAAGTTAATGAATGTATATGGTCCCACTTAAACAAACCAAATGTCATACCCAAAATGTAAGCATGTGATGAAAAACAAATGTACTAAGTATGATGAACATTTTTTTTTTTTTGGGTAAAGGGTTTTACCCCGGTGAATTTTTATAAATAACCAATAAAAGAACAGGATGCGTCCAGAAATAGACGCACACTACTAGCCAAGGCATACCCTGACTAGACCAAACAAAAAACAGAGACCCGTAATAATAAACAAACACGACCAAGGGAAACAGCCCGACCAAAACACATCCACAAACTAAACGTAACAAACAGAGAACATCCTCCTTAGCCCGGGTCCTCCATTACGTTCTTCTTCGAGATCTGCCATCGGTCCATAATCTTCATGTGATCCGGGTGCTTCATAATCCTGAATCCCATTATCTTCAGCCTGACCGAGTTAAAAATGACTTGCGAGAGGATAGCCGGAGACCGCTGTAGTCTCGAGAATAGCCTGTTATTTCGTTCTTGCCATATGTAATAGGTAACCGCCCCCACCAGAATCTTGCATACAACACCGCCAAGATGTCTCATGTTAGCACTATTCACCAACCAACCCATAACGGAATCCCAAGTATTATTGACATTCCCCATATCCACCCAATCTCTAACTGTTTTCCAAACCTCGGCTGCATAGGCACATTGAAAGAATCGATGATCCCTAGAGTCACGGTCATAAGAGCATAACGGACAACACATGAGGGCCAGATTAGTAGCACTACCCGCTTCCCCAATGGACATCCTGTCCTGCGTCTTCAGCTTATTCTGAATAACAAGCCAAACATGAAACGAGTGTCTAGGAATACACTGGCTAAACCACACCGCATCAACCCAAGCGACTTTATCATTTCTCACCCGAAGAGAATCCCAAGCTTGTGAAGAGTGGAAATGTTGAAGTTTACCCCCATGGTCCTTCCAGAATAAACGATCAGCCGTATCATCAACTAACATGGGCCGAGGAATATTAATGAGAACCGGGAAAAGATCATACCACGCCACAGGCCATTTCCATTGACCGTTCGAATCAATCAAGTCCGCAACTGTCGAGCCCAGGTTGAAACCTGCATTAGCAATACGCCTAGGCGATATAAAGGACCGGAGTGGGCTACAAGCATTCCAGTTATCACTCCATGCGTTTGTTTGACGGCCGCTTTTGATAGACTTCCAAACATAAGGCCGAATCTGATTACGAATAGCAAGGATTTTCCTCCAACCCCAACTCGGGTTAGCGGAGCATTTAACCTCCCAAAAACTAGAGCCTTTAAGCTTGTAAGAATGAATCCATGAAACCCACAAAGAACGCCGATTATTTAAAATACTCCAAACATGGCTAGAAATCAGCGATTTGTTCACCTCCATAATACTCCGAATACCCAAACCACCCTCCGACTTAGGCAAGCAAATATCTTTCCAAGCCACTTTAGAACGAACCGGACCCCGAGCACCACCATTCCAAAGAAAACGACGCATACATTTTTCAAGATCTTTCACAATTCTGACCGGAAGCATGAAAACGGAGGCCCAATAAGAATACATCGCTGAAATAACCGAATTAATCAACTGGAGCCTACCCGCGAAAGATAACGATTTAGACACCCAGTTATCAATCCTCCTATGAACTCTTTCCACCAGAATCTTACAATCACTGTAAGCAAGTCTTGAAGACACCAAAGGGACTCCAAGATAACGAACAGGGAGGGATCCCTCCTGAAACGGCATTAGCCGCAAAATTTGGTCCTTTGTAAGGGAAGGAACATTGCCGAAAAAAATTGTTCTTTTAGGGGCACTTGGAACCAAACCCGAAATCCTTGTAAACATGTTGAGCGCGTCCCGTAAGAGCTTAACCGAGAGGGTATCTGCATGAGCAAAGATAAATAAATCATCGGCAAAAGAAACATTAACAATCTTCTGTTTGGCACACTGCGGATGAAACTTAAACCCGGAGCCAATTTTCGAAGCACGCTGAAGCAGGAGAGAAAGAACTTCCATGACCAATGTGAACAAGTAAGGAGACAAAGGATCACCCTGTCTAAGACCTCTCTTGCCACTAAAGTATCCATGCAGCTCACCATTGATACTCAAAGAATAGGAAACTGTAGACACACATTTCATAATCCACATGACCATTTTCCTATGAAAACCGAAACCCTCCAAGATAGCTTTAAGAAAAGACCAATTGACCGTGTCATAAGCCTTTTGGATATCAATCTTCAAGGCACATCTAGCCGGGCCTCTATCAAGATGGTAGTTATGCATAAGCTCCTGCGTTAGAAGAATGTTATCGGTAATTTTGCGGCCTGGGATAAAAGCTGACTGATTAATGCTAACTAATCCATCCAAGCTCCCTTTAATTCTATCCATAATAATCTTGCTAATGCATTTAAAGAGGACATTACAACAGGATATCGGCCTATAATCAAGAACCGAATTAGGCGAATCCTTTTTAGGGATTAAAGCAATAATAGTGTGATTAATCTGCTTCAACATTTGGCCATTCTCAAAAAAATCCAGAACTGCATTCGTCACTTGATCTCCTACCACATCCCACGAATGTTTAAAAAAAGCCGATGTATACCCATCCGGACCTGGCGCTTTGTTCTCACCAATACTAAACATAGCTTTTTTAACCTCATCTCGGGTAACCGACCGCACCATATGATTAGCCGAGAGAGCATTCAAAGTGTTAGCACATAAATCTCCAAAATCAAAATCCTCCACCTGGTAATCCATACCCAAGAAGTTCGTATAGTGATTAAGAAAAGCCGTAGAAACTTGATCACCCTCGAACTGGTTCCCTTGCGCATCCAGAATACTAGAAATTTTATTCCTAGCATTTCTGCTTTGCACACATTTATGGAAGAATCTCGTGTTTGCATCCCCCGCACTCAACCATTCAACCTTGGCTTTCTGTTTAAGAAAGCACTCCTCATCATAAGCAGCCGTTTGAAAATCAAGAAGACATGTGGCAAGCTCGTCCCGAAGTAGCAAATCCAAGGGATTTGCATCCACTTGGTTCTGAATATTATCAAGTTTAACCCGCAAATCCTCAACCCTTTTATGCAAGTTACCTTGCTGAAAAAGAATTTTACGAAAGAGAGGCTTCAAGTTTCTCATCTTTTTAACAACCGCAAACATGGAATGACCATGGATCTCCTTAGCCCACTCCGCTGAAACAACCTGCTTGAACTCGGGTTTTGAAACGATGAAATTCGGAAATTTAAACGGTTTCGGTTTAGTGTTAATCGCCGAAGAAAACTTGAATATGCACGGAGAATGATCCGACAAGCGGGCCGGTTTGAACAAGGCATACCCATTCGGAAATAAATCCAGAAATTTTAGATTACCCATGACCCGATCCAGCTTCTTCATAACTCCAATACCCTCTCTCGGTTTTTGGTTCCACGTATAGTGGATGCCATGACTCGGAACATCTAACAATTCAGTCTCCTTAATGCATTCAAAGAACTCCCTCATGCCAATCGAATGGTTCGAGGGACCGTATAAACAATCTTCCATATTGAGAGCAACATTGAAATCCCCCATGACAATCCATGGCTTATCACGAGCCAAAGCATTAAAGTTGCAAAGATCCTCCCAAAGAGCACGACGATCATGGTATCTGTTTTCAGCATAAACAAAGGAACAGAAAAAAATTCTATGATCAGCTTTTATCAGAACTTGAGTATGCATCACCTGATCAGTCTGCGAGATCACCATAATATCAACTACATCAGAATTCCACCCAAGAATAATTCTAGTACCTCTGGAACATAACCCCCCATTCGAAGTCCAATTCCAGCCGCTAAAAACTTTGTTACAAATAACAGAAAGTTTATTAATATGGATGTGCGATTCTAACACTGCACAAATATTCAGCTTGTTTTCAGCAATGAGAACCCGAACCTCAGCTTGTTTAAGGGGCCGGTTCAAACCCCTAATATTCCAAGCTGCTACACTATCCATGTAAACCCTTAAAACCGGGAGTGCTTGCCCCCTCAGCATTGCTACCAAGCGATTTGTTGCTCATAAAATTAGACATTTCCGTTGGCACAACCTCAACAACTTCTTCCTCATAGTCGTCAAACGGACTACTAGGAACAACCACTTTTGGCTCCGTTGGCTTCACATTACCAGGAGGGATATCTGCACCCCCATCCGATTTAGACAAAACTTCAAATGGGTTTTTAGTCTCTACATTGGCCTTCACAGTAGAGTCCGGCTTATCATCCTTAGTACCTGAAGTGCTCGCACCCGAGTTTCCTATTTTCGACCTGTACACAAAGTTTGCCCTCTGTTTCTTTTGCAAAACACGCTTTCTAGCCACTTTCCTCTCATCAGTTACGAAACCCTCATCATCAATCACAACCTGCTTAGCTTTTGGAACTATATTCTTAGGACAGGATTGATCACTATGACCAAAAACACAACAAGTCGAGCACCTCTGGGGTTTCCATTCGTATTCAACCTTCACCTTATGAGTAACATACCCATCCTCCACAAGGTTAGGAATAGCAACCGTAATAAAATCTTTCAACTCATTATCCGCACTAATCTCAATTAACGCACGAGCAAAACTACTTCTCCCCCAGTTATCAACACACATATCAGCCGTATACCCATCCAACCGTTTAGGGGTACCCAACTTAGACGCTAATAAACTCAGCCCATCATCCGTGTAAATAGCAATAGGAACATTATGAAGTTTCACCCAAATCGGAACTGACTTAATGCACTCCTTTTTGAGACTGACCGAAGGCGACCAAACATTCAAGAAAAGAGGCATTTTTCTAATTAACCATGGCCCTCCTTCAAGCACTTTCATCATCCCCTCCTTAGAGTCAAATTTGAAAAAGAAAAAACCTTCAGCATTCATCATGATCTTAGCAAACCCATGTTTAGACCAAACATTTTTAGCATAGTACTCCACAACAGGAAAAGGTAACCGATTGCCCAAGAAATATCCATACAAAACATTATCAAACTTATCCTGAACCTTTTGGATTACCTCACGAGGAATAAGAATATCAGCATCCTTAACCGTCTCTGTAGCGTCCAGTTTTCTGAAGTTAACCTCTCTTTTCTGCGGCTTCTGCATTTTAACCTTATCAGCATACGAAAGAATGGAAGCATCATTGACCACTGTATTCATGCTAGGGTTATGTTGGCTATCCACGTTGGCAGCCGAAGACCCATCTCCATAATCCCACGAGCTAGGTAAGTCTACCGGTTTCGATATTTCAAACAACCCATCTATAACAGAAACATTACTCGTAGAGAACATACCACGACGCGGCAACATTGGATTACCTTCAATGTTCGTCACTCTCAAACCAATCCCACGTACCGGTGGGGTCTTATCATCAATCCCCGGAGACTGTTGAGTCAGAGGTTTCAGACCTCCACTCTCATCCGCCATGCATGCAAAGGGAAAACCCTACGTAGCTGAATGAAACCAAACAAGTGAAGAAACCCTAATCGGCAAAAGATAAGGGAACAAAACAAAACCCTAATCAGCCGATCAAAAGACAAGAAGACCGAAAGAACCAGAATCCAGCGACAAGAACAAAAAAACCCGAACTCCCTTAAACCCTAGAACAAAAAGCTCAACGCTTGATCGATTAATCCAGTGTCATCAATCTAGCTAAATTAAACATAGTTAACCGCAATCAATGGCAACCAGATTAATAGATTAGGGTATCAGAATGTGTATCTAGAGCGGCGATTGAAGAAATCAAATGAAAAAAACCCTAATTCTTAATTGATCCCTAATGCTAACGAGTTCGTTATGGATACAATATCCAATCACAGACTGTTATACATACGATCACAAGAAAGAACAAGGGAGATCACGAACAAGAAAGCAAAATCGCCAAAATCGCCTAAGGGAAGGAGAGAAAACACGGCCCTTTACTCTTGTTTAGCCTTTAAGATTTTGAATTTCAGCTCTCCAACATGATGAACATACATAGCATGAAAAGGTAATGTAAAACAATGCACTAAGTATGCGCTAAACGAACATACGTAGCATAAAATGTCATGTAAAACGATGTACTAAGTATGCACACAATGGACATACATAGCAAAAATGCAATGAAATCATGTACTAATAGTGTACTAATGAACATAGCAAGTATATGATATGAAAACATGGAAAGCACGAAAGTAACAAGTAGGCACACGTGTTTCACCCCAAAATGTTTGGAAAACAGTAAAAGAGGGGACTATGTACTCACTTGAGGGTGCTTAGAAGTCTTGAACAACAACCAAGCAAAGCTAGAGGGATCACAGAATCAAACGGCACCCTATATAGATAACTACATAAATAATCGGACCTAAATCGGGGGATTGGATAGTATGACGTTTCGTAAACCAAATGAGTATTGGAACTCATATGATATGGTTAAATAAAGCCCACATACTAAAATGAAACCTAACCTAAGTGCTTACGACCCATTACGACCCGTTTAGGTAGCTTATGCTACTTTAACGCGTCGTTCGCGTAAAACGCGTTCGGACCGCTTAACTAGTCCTATGACAAGCAAAATATGCCTTAACATGTCTAATATAGTTACCTAATTAGTTTAGATGTCAAAATTTAGGTTACATATGCTTTAAATAAATTTTGGTGCAAAAAGGGCATTTTGGTAATTTACCTAAGGCATAAGAACTACTTATCATACAACTACTTAAACGACGTGACCATAAGGTATAATGTTACACCCCCAAAATCCGCCATGCGGAGTACTACCGCTTGGAGGCGTGACGTGACCAGGATCGAGCCACCAATCATACTGAACAACGTATTTAAATAAATCAAGCCAACCACAATACGATTGGTGACCAAAAGCTAGTTAACCAAGTTTTAATTTAGACAGCGGAAGCATAAACATAAAGTTCAAAACATAAGTTCACAGTTCATAAGTTTAAAGTCTGACGCATAGGTTTAATAAGTTCATAAGGATTATATATTAAACACGGGACATAACCGTCCGTACACCACAACGACTCCTTCCTCGTGCAAGCTCCAAGCATTTAGCGACCTGTAAGGCATGTAACAACGAGTCAACAACAAAGTTGAGTGAATTCACAGTTGGTTGTTTAGTTATAGCATTCGTTTCGTAAATCATTTGTTCGTTTTGAAAACCATGTATCGTATGTGTTTGCATCGCGGTCTTTCTGACATGTTTGCGAAGATTAGTGGGGGTTTCCCATGTGTTACTAGACCACGCGAATCGACTGCTACGAAAATATAAGAGGTGCCCTAAGTCAATGTCTATCAGCATTGACCCTTTGCCCATAGTCCATTAGTACACGCCCGTCCGACTGGCACGGTGTGAGGTTTGTTAAACCTAATAGCGCTATTAACTAATGACCCGCTCGCCATAGGCCTCGGCGATTAAGTCAATAAATGAGGGACTTAAAGTGATAGAGTTGATGGTCTTATGATCGTGTACGTAGGTTTTACGTACGTGCCCTTCAATCCGTGGACAGAAAAAAAGTAGTTTAATAGTAATGATAGTACAAGTAGTTAATCAATCCCATTCCCAAACCCCTGGGAATCCCATGCCTTAGAAAGAGTGTGAATGTCACACCCCCAAAATCCCACACGCGGAGTATCACCGCTTGGGAGCGTGACTGACCAGGATCAAGCCACCAATCATACAGAACATTGTATAAAGTAAAAGTAAATGCAATATAAACCAAACCAATTCCATATGAAAGGTGTTTCCAAAACATAAGTAAGTTGTCATTGTTTAGCGGAAGCGTATTATTGTAAAACCCATAGCAAATAAATATCAAATATCAAAAGTGTTCAATAAGATGATCGAGATCCAAGCCCCACAACGACCTGCTCCTTCCTTGTGCAAGCTCCAATATGTACCTAAGGTCCTGCAAGGCATGCAGCAGATAATCAACAAACTAGTTGAGCGAGTTCATAGTTAATAGTTTAGTTTGGGTAATAGTGCGTTCGTTCAGTTAAGTTTCATATCGTATCAGTTCCATCGCGGCCTCCCAGGCATGTGTGCGAAGATTAGGTTCGTTAGTTCGCGACCGTAGTCTTTACTGACCAGGGTGTGTGCGAAGGCAATTGATCAGTTCGTTCGCGACCATAGTCTTTACCGACCAGGGTGTGTGCGAAGGCAGTTGAGTAGTTCGTTCGCGACCATAGTCTTTACCGACCAGGGTGTGTGCGAAGGCAGTTCGTAAGCATCAACAGTTTAATCGTTCGTTATAATATCAAAGTATGCACAAGTAATCATCCAACCCATTCCCACCCTGGGAAACCATGCCTTGGCTGTGTGAACTCACCTTGGTTTGCTCGGTATGCTAGGTTATGCACTCACAAGAATTTAATCACGTCCTATTGTATGCACGTATAACAAATCAGTTCATGTTCGCAATGATACGCATGCAATTTAATGTTCACATAACAGTCAGTTTGCATAACGGCACAACACGTAGTATTTCACATTAAATCATCAGCTAGTATGCACGAATGCAATTTTTAACGCTCATCACCAAGCATAGCATGCCAAATAAATCAAACATTTGACCCATTATTTAGATCATACCCTAATATCTTTCGGTTACACTATTATCCTTTGACTCATTTATGATCCTTCGACTAGCAGTTTTTCACAATTATCATTCGGACCAATCATTATGTTTCGAACAATGTCATCTTTCGGTCAAGCTATCCTTCGGTCGAAACTATGGTTCGGTCGAGCTATCCTTCGGTCAAAACTATTATCTTTCGGCATGTAGTTATCCTTCGATGCATATCAGTTACATTTTATTCAAAGTTTCCAAGTTTATCCGATTTTTAATTAACACAATCTCAGTAAAGAAAACAGAATAAACATTATCGCAAAATAATAAAAATACCCTACTAGACATGTACCAGCCTACACTTCAACCAATCTATAAATCACATGAAACTCAATATGACCCCCACATGGCCGACCACTTAGAAATCATCACTTTGTCTCATAGGACCAACTCTCTAACATATATTCATTCCATAGACCAAGGTAATGGATCTGACAATTGTTTTTAAATAAATTAATACAAGAATCATATGATGTCAGTTGACTATTGCCGACAACTACATTAATCACACACATACAATGACAATTCATGAATTAATGCTTTATCTACTATGGCTGCATCTTCGATGCTTAACACATGCATGCCAAATTGACTTTTGATATATTAGTATTTGGTATGCTCTAATTTTTGATTGGACCATTTATCCAGCCAATGGCCTTAACTTGGCCGCCCATATATACCTACAATTTATTAGCTAGCAAACACACATGGTTGACCATTTCATTAACAGACATACACAAATGATCATATCATCCAATAAACATGACAGTGTGTGTTGATAATATATATGTATATTGTTCTTTTATAATGGCCGACAAAGATTGTTGTGCATGATAACTTTCACATATACCTATAATTTATCAGTAGGTCACATGCTGGGGAATCAATAATACTCAATATATCACATTCAAATCTTACAAGCTACATCATGCGAACAGAATTATTATCAACATTTAATTCAGCAGTAAACATACGTATTGCAGCCGATCTATATCCTTGCATCCATCCATTATTCAATCTAACGTATACATACAAACATGAAGACATGCATAGATCAAACAATAGTGCAACTAACCGTGATGATAGATTACAAGTTTGATTAAAGGAGGGGATGAGTTCTTGCAGTTGCCGTCGCACAAGTAGAGGGGTGTTCTAGGGTTTTTGCCGACTAGAATTTTTCACGTAAAGACTAGGAACAAAAATATAAAAGGAATTACTGGGCCAAAGCCCAATTGATTTCCGTTGGGCACCTGTTGGACGAAAACACTAAGGTGTTTTCATCAGGAAGTGTTTTTCATGAGAGTGGGGGTGATTTCGTAGGGGGAGGGGTGTTTAGCAAGGTTCCATCTTATTTATTTTAATTAAGCATACATTAACACTAATCATGTATCAACAACCCATCCACATATCACATCATTTATATAACATACAATCACAATGAAATTTAACGAATTACAAACGTGTACAGTTGTGAATCCAACCAGTCGTGTAAACAAATAAACAATTAACGTGCGATCAATGCAAAGATAGAAATCGTGGAAATTCGAGTTGTCACATTATCCCCAACTTAAAAGAAATTTCGTCCCGAAATTTGGTACGCACTCACTGAGGAAGCTAGGTAAGTTACATCGTTCACTGGTTTTTCCTGGGGTGTCACATCATCCCCCCGTTGATTTGGAATTTCGTCCCGAAATTCAGTAGTAGTAGCTTCAGCCTCAGTAGTGGATGCATTGGTTTCGAATAACTGGGGTACTTTTCTGTCATCTGATCTTCGCGTTCCCAGGTGTACTCTGGGCCATGTCGGGAGTTCCAACGAACTCGAACAAGAGGGATTCTCTTGTGTTTGAGGACCTTAACATCCCAGTCCGTGATTTCAACTGGTTCCTCGACGAACTGCAACCGTTCGTCGATAGTGAGTTCCTTAAAAGGAACTATAAGGGTCTCATCTGATAGGCATTTCTTCAGATTCGACACGTGAAATACATTGTGAACTGCACCGAGTTCAGCTGGTAGGTTTAATCTGTAGGCTACTTTGCCAATCTTTTCTAAGATTTCGAATGGTCCGACGTACCGCGGATTTAATTTGCCCCGTTTGCCAAAACGAACTACACCCTTCCAGGGTGAGACTTTTAGTAAAACCCGGTCCCCGACCTGAAATTCCAATGGCCTCTTACGCTTATCGCGTAGGCTTTCTGACGGTCGCGCGCTGCCGCCATGCGTTGTCGTATCTGTGCAATCTTTTCTGTGGCGTCCACTACAATATCTGGACCCGTAATCTGACTATCCCCCACCTCTGCCCAACAGAGAGGTGACCGGCATTTACGTCCGTACAATGCCTCGAATGGAGCGGCTTAAATGCTGGTATGGTAACTGTTATTGTATGAAAACTCCACTAAAGGGAGGTGCTTTTCCCAGCCGTTGCCGAAATCGATAACACACGCTCGAAGCATGTCTTCTAGGGTTTGAATCGTGCGCTCAGACTGCCCGTCGGTCTGAGGATGGTACGCTGTGCTCATGTCTAATCGTGAGCCGAAATGATTTGTGCATCGCTTGCTATAGTTCTGACGTGAATCGTGCATCCCGATCCGAAATGATAGAGGTGGGCACTCCGTGCCTCGAAACAACTTCTTTAAGATAGACGTCTGCGAGAGTGGAGAACTTGTCCGTTTCCTTGATCGGCAGGAAGTGTGCAGACTTGGTGAGTCGATCAACTATGACCCATATTGTATCGTTCCCACGCTGAGATCTAGGTAGACCTGTAACAAAATCCATGGAAATTTCTTCCCATTTCCATTGCGGTATCTTAGGCTGCTGAAGTAGACCAGCTGGTTTCTGATATTCAACCTTGACTCTCGCACAGGTTAAGCATTTGCCAACATAGGTGGCGATGTGGGCCTTCATACTAGGCCACCAATAAGTAGTACTGATGTCGTGGTACATTTTATCTGACCCTGGATGTACCGAGTAGCGAGACTTGTGAGCTTCATCCATTACAAGTTCGCGTAAACCGCCATAAAGTGGGACCCAAATACGCCCCGTCACATAGTAGGCGCCGTCTTCCTTTTGTTCCATGCGTTGCCTTGTGCCGCGTAAGGCTTCAGCTTTGACGTTTTCGGGTTTCAGTGCTTCTAACTGAGCAGCTCGTATCTGTGCAGGAAGACTGGACTGAATGGTAAGCTGTAGCGCTCGCACGCGCTTAGGTAGAGTGTCTTTCCGACTGAGGGCATCAGCTGCAACATTGGCCTTGCCTGGATGATACTTGATGGCGCATTCATAGTCGTTTAGAAGTTCAACCCATCTCCGTTGACGCATATTCAAATCCTTTTGCTTAAGAATATGCTCGAGACTCCTGTGATCAGTGTAAATCGTGCGCTTGGTACCGTACAGGTAGTGTCGCCATATCTTAAGCGCGAAAACAACAGCTCCCAGCTCTAAATCGTGCGTCGTGTAGTTTCGTTCATGAACCTTGAGTTGTCGAGAAGCGTAGGCTATCACTTTATCACGTTGCATCAACACACATCCAAGACCCTGGATGGATGCATCACAACCTACTACGAAATCGTCCGTGTCCTCTGACAATGAGAGAATAGGTGCGCTGCAAAGCCTATCCTTTAGGTACTGGAAAGCGGTTTCCTGGGGATCTCCCCAACGGTAGGTGACACCCTTCTGTGTCAGTAGTGTAAGTGGCTGAGCAATCTTTGAGAAATCTTTGGTAAACCGTCTGTAGTAACCCGCCAAACCCAAAAATTGGGTATTTCCGTGGGTGTACGTGGTGCAGGCCAGTTCCTGATCGAATCTACCTTGGACGGATTGACATGAATCCCATCCCTGTTCACCACATGGCCTAAGAAGTGGACTTCACGAAGCCAGAAGTCGCATTTTGAAAACTTGGCGTACAGTTGTTCCTTTCGAAGAAGTTCCAAGATAAGACGTAGGTGCTGCTCGTGCTCCTCCTGACTCTTGGAGTAAATCAGGATGTCGTCGATGAAAACAATGACGAACTTGTCGAGATAGGGTTTGCACACCCTGTTCATAAGGTCCATAAATACGGCAGATGCGCTCAATAATATCAAACCATCCATCATATCAAACATAAAGCATAGTAGTTAAAATAATTCATAAAACCCAATACAATTGATGTTCAAACCAAACTTTATTTGAGTAGCGGAAACATAATAATAAAAACCCAAAATAAGTTATAAGTTCAATTGTCGTTCATTGCGTCTCCTCCTCCTAACATGAAAACTCGACCCCTTGCCTCGTTGCCATTGTTGTTGTTTCCCCCGTTGTTGTTGTTGTTGTTCCCGTTGCCCTGATTATTGTTGCGGTTCTGGTTCTGGTTCAACTGAGGACAATCGCGTTTGTAATGACCTTCTGCCCCACACTGGAAACATCCCCGGTTTCCACGCTGTGGTTGCTGCTGCTGGTTCTGTGGAGCTGGCGGTGGGAGTTGCTGGTTCTGATTTGTTGGCCGAGAGCTTCTACAATCCTTAGCCTCATGACCCATCTTGAGGCATCTTTGACATTGTTCCCTGCGACATCTTCCGCTGTGGTGTCTGTTGCACTTATTACACAGTGGGTGAATTCCCCGATATCCACCCTGCCCCTGACTGCCAGATGATTGCTGACTCGAGTTCTGATAGTCGTTTGTCTTGCGCTGCTGAGACTGAACAGAAACCGATCCCTTGCTGGAATCCCCCTCCCATTTCCTCTTGTTGTCACTGGGAGGAGCAGAAGTGGTGACAGCAGCAGTGGTAGCCTTGACACGTTTTGGCAGTTTGTTCTGTTCCACTGCCTGATCCGTGAGGCGATGAGCAAGACGCTGAATGTCTTGGATATTGTCGAGGTTAGCCGAGGTAGCATGGCTCTGAATCTCTGAGCTAGACCCTTGAGGTACAATTCGATACGCTTGCTTGGAGGGTCCACCATGGTTGGAGACAGGATGGCCAGTTCGTTCGGCCGTTCCGTATAAGCATCAATTTCCTGACCCCGTCATTTTCAAATGGTAAAGCTCCACTTCCAACTTGTGGATGTCATCACGCGTGCAGTATTCCCTTTTAATGCGTTCTTTGAATTTGTTCCAGGGGGTGGCGTTAGCAGCTGCCAGCCCTAATATCTGAACTTGCGCGTTCCACCAGGTTAGCGCGATTCCTTCCAACGTAATAGTGGCGTACTTGACCCTGCGAGCCTCAGGGCATTCACACATCTCGAATACCGACTCGAGCTTCCCAAACCAATGGAGTAGTCCCACTGCTCCTTCTGTGCCACTGAATGTGCTTGGACGACAGTCCATGAAGTTCTTGAATGTGCAGACAGGTTGCTGTGCGTTCCGACCCGTTGCGCGAGAAAGATAGGTCAAGGTCAAGCGCGAGAGTTGGGTCACGAGAGTAGGATCTAACATCCTAGGATAGGTCTGGAATAGCAGGTTATACCTCCTGCTTGTGCGGCTGCAAGTGCCGCAACAACTTGTTCGTTAATGAGAGCCGTCAACTGGGCTTGAGTCATGTTAACACGTCCAGACATGATCGAACAGTAACGGTAGCATAAGTATGAATGGTTCGCGAGTAGTGCGATGACAGAAAAGTGTAGGCTCATAGGTGTTCTCAAGCAGAAACAAGTAGTGAGCAGAGTAATGTAAGCATACTACGAGCAAAGTTCTATGCAATTCTAGCATGTAGGCAATAATCATAAACCTTATTACCTAGAATGTCGAGTCTTGCACGTGGAGCGAAGCGTCGTTGTGGATCGTTGAGAGCACTGTTCTGGTTATAGTCTGGTTTTAATAAAAACGTTTTTCCCATATTAAAACCAAGTTCTCTATAACCAATGGCTCTGATACCAATCTGTCACACCCCCAAAATCCCACACGCGGAGTATCACCGCTTGGGAGCGTGACTGACCAGGATCAAGCCACCAATCATACAGAACATTGTATAAAGTAAAAGTAAATGCAATATAAACCAAACCAATTCCATATGAAAGGTGTTTCCAAAACATAAGTAAGTTGTCATTGTTTAGCGGAAGCGTATTATTGTAAAACCCATAGCAAATAAATATCAAATATCAAAAGTGTTCAATAAGATGATCGAGATCCAAGCCCCACAACGACCTGCTCCTTCCTTGTGCAAGCTCCAATATGTACCTAAGGTCCTGCAAGGCATGCAGCAGATAATCAACAAACTAGTTGAGCGAGTTCATAGTTAATAGTTTAGTTTGGGTAATAGTGCGTTCGTTCAGTTAAGTTTCATATCGTATCAGTTCCATCGCGGCCTCCCAGGCATGTGTGCGAAGATTAGGTTCGTTAGTTCGCGACCGTAGTCTTTACTGACCAGGGTGTGTGCGAAGGCAATTGATCAGTTCGTTCGCGACCATAGTCTTTACCGACCAGGGTGTGTGCGAAGGCAGTTGAGTAGTTCGTTCGCGACCATAGTCTTTACCGACCAGGGTGTGTGCGAAGGCAGTTCGTAAGCATCAACAGTTTAATCGTTCGTTATAATATCAAAGTATGCACAAGTAATCATCCAACCCATTCCCACCCTGGGAAACCATGCCTTGGCTGTGTGAACTCACCTTGGTTTGCTCGGTATGCTAGGTTATGCACTCACAAGAATTTAATCACGTCCTATTGTATGCACGTATAACAAATCAGTTCATGTTCGCAATGATACGCATGCAATTTAATGTTCACATAACAGTCAGTTTGCATAACGGCACAACACGTAGTATTTCACATTAAATCATCAGCTAGTATGCACGAATGCAATTTTTAACGCTCATCACCAAGCATAGCATGCCAAATAAATCAAACATTTGACCCATTATTTAGATCATACCCTAATATCTTTCGGTTACACTATTATCCTTTGACTCATTTATGATCCTTCGACTAGCAGTTTTTCACAATTATCATTCGGACCAATCATTATGTTTCGAACAATGTCATCTTTCGGTCAAGCTATCCTTCGGTCGAAACTATGGTTCGGTCGAGCTATCCTTCGGTCAAAACTATTATCTTTCGGCATGTAGTTATCCTTCGATGCATATCAGTTACATTTTATTCAAAGTTTCCAAGTTTATCCGATTTTTAATTAACACAATCTCAGTAAAGAAAACAGAATAAACATTATCGCAAAATAATAAAAATACCCTACTAGACATGTACCAGCCTACACTTCAACCAATCTATAAATCACATGAAACTCAATATGACCCCCACATGGCCGACCACTTAGAAATCATCACTTTGTCTCATAGGACCAACTCTCTAACATATATTCATTCCATAGACCAAGGTAATGGATCTGACAATTGTTTTTAAATAAATTAATACAAGAATCATATGATGTCAGTTGACTATTGCCGACAACTACATTAATCACACACATACAATGACAATTCATGAATTAATGCTTTATCTACTATGGCTGCATCTTCGATGCTTAACACATGCATGCCAAATTGACTTTTGATATATTAGTATTTGGTATGCTCTAATTTTTGATTGGACCATTTATCCAGCCAATGGCCTTAACTTGGCCGCCCATATATACCTACAATTTATTAGCTAGCAAACACACATGGTTGACCATTTCATTAACAGACATACACAAATGATCATATCATCTGTCACACCCCCAAAATCCACCTGCGGAGTATCACCGCTTGGGAGCGTGACTGACCAGGATCAAGCCACCAATCATATTGAACATGCATTTAATATTAAATAAAGTAAATGAAAACCATCCATTCAATACAAAAGGTGTTCAAACATTAAATCGTTTCAAAAGTGTTGCGGAAGCATAGTAAATAAACCAGTATCAATAGTTTTAAGTATCACAATAGTAAAGCGGAAAAGCCACGATCCTTGTCCACAACGACCCGCTTCTCCAGTGCAAGCTCCAAGTATCTAGCGATCTGCAAGGCATGTAACAGAATGATCAACAAACTAGTTGAGCGAGTTCACATAAAGGAAATGCGTAATAGTAAGTTCATTTGTAATAGGTGGCTCTACTGGGCCGTTTGTATATTTTACTGTGGTGGTGTTCCACGTTTTCCTGTGGTGGTGTTCCACGTTTTCCTGTGGTGGTGTTCCACGTTTTCCTGTGGTGGTGTTCCACGTTTTCCTGTGGTGGTGTTCCACGTTTTCCTGTGGTGGTGTTCCACGTTTTCCTGTGGTGGTGTTCCACGTTTTCCTGTGGTGGTGTTCCACGTTTTCCTGTGGTGGTGTTCCACGTTTTCCTAACCACTAGACTACTCGTAGCTATAGGTATCCTTCACAACCGAGGATAGTGATGTGGTAGTCTAGTCATAGTGTCAATAGAGTATCTAATCAACCTTTCAATCCCATTCCCAACACCCCGGGAACCCCATGCCTTGGTAAGAGTGTGAACTCACCTTGGTTTGCTCGGTATGCTAAATAAGTACACACGCTCACAGTTAATCAATCACGTCCTATTGTATACACGTATAGCAAATCAGTTCATGGTCGGAATATTACGCATGCAATTAATTGTTCACACAGCAGTCAGTTTGCATATCAGCACAACACGTAGTATTACACAAACATGTTCATCACCAAGCATGGCATGTCAATTAATTCAACATATGTTCAATTGTTCAAGACATTATGCAAAACCCTAACATCTTTCGATTCATACTTCATAATTCATCCTTCGACAGTCCATTATCTTTCGGACCGAAGGTTATCCTTCGGACCATGTTATCTCTCGGTCCAACTATCTGTCGGTCCAATTATCTTTCGGTCCAACTATCTGTCGATCAGACTATGGTTCGGTCAATCATAACAATGGTTCGACCAAAGCTATCCTTCGGTCAACATGACATCCTAACAGTCTCAACACAAATCATCGATCAAACAGGCTGAATTCAAGTTGTTTCTCAAGAACCCTAATGAACACAATCCTATTTACATACAATCAGTTTAACCTTGAAACACATCAAGTTTACACTAATCAATATCAATGTGTGAATCCATGGAGTAACAATCCAATCAACATAACTATCATTCAACACGTATATACCAACCGATTACAATTTTGATCAATCCGATTAACCTATATCCGATGTCTATACCAACCACATATTGCGAGACAATTGGTAAATAATGAATCACACACAACCGATTAAATCAGGTTATCATCATACAACGATCCGACCGGTTAAGCACATTCATATATGGTAAATCAAACACATAATCACCAAACCGATATGGATACTAACCGGGGTAGAAGACAAAGAATTGATCAGCAAGGTCTCCGTAAGGGTTGTGATTGCCGTCACAAATTAAGAGTGTTCTAGGGTTTTACTGAAAAACTGCCGACTATGCATGTTTTCGTATTTAAACATACTATGGAAGTGGGCCAAGCCCATGAAGGAACTGGGCCGAAACATATCGAAGGATATGTTTCGTGATCCTTCGGGCCAAACCATGTCGAAGGATGTGCTTCGTGTTCGAACCATGTTGTCGAAGGATATGTTTCGAGGTCTTCGGATCCTTCGAACTAAGTTAATAATATTATAATAATAACAATTCTAATATTTATTTTCTATCACCACAAATAGTAACATGTAGGCAAAACGACAATATATTTCATTAACACACAACTCGTATAATTCAAGTCCACAATCCAACAACTAAACAGTCTAAGTCAAAGTCAACGCGCATTAAATGCGAAAGTGAAAGTCAAAAACTCGAGTTGTCACATTATCCCCAACTTAAAAGAAATTTCGTCCCGAAATTTGGTACGCACTTACTGAGGAAGCTAGGTATCGTTCACTGGTTTTCCTGGGGTGTCACATCATCCCCCCGTTGATTTGGAATTTCGTCCCGAAATTCAGTAGTAGTAGCTTCAGCCTCAGAAGTGGATGCATTGGTTTCGAATAACTGGGGATACTTTTCTTGCATCTGATCTTCGCGTTCCCAGGTATACTCTGGACCACGCTGGGAGTTCCAACGAACTCGGACAAGAGGGATTCTCTTGTGTTTGAGGACCTTAACATCCCGGTCCGTGATTTCAACTGGTTCCTCGACGAACTGCAACCGCTCGTCGATAGTGAGTTCCTTAAAAGGAACTATAAGGGTCTCATCTGACAGGCACTTCTTCAGATTTGACACGTGAAATACATTGTGAACTGCACCGAGTTCAGTTGGTAGGTTCAGTCTGTAGGCTACTGGGCCTATTCCTTCAGTGATTTCAAATGGTCCAACATACCGTGGATTGAGTTTGCCTCGTTTACTAAATCGAACCACACCCTTCCAGGGTGAGACTTTCAATAAAACCCGGTCCCCGACCTGAAATTCCAAGGCTTGCTACGCTTGCCCGCGTAGGCTTTCTGACGGTCGCGTGCTGCCGTCATGCGTTGTCGTATCTGTGCAATCTTTTCTATAGCGTCCACTACAATCTCTGGACCCGTAATTCGACTATCCCCCACCTCTGCCCAACAGAGAGGTGACCGGCATTTACGTCCGTAGAATGCCTCGAATGGAGCGGCTTGAATGCTGGTGTGATAACTGTTATTGTACGAAAACTCCACTAAAGGGAGGTGCTTTTCCCAGCCGTTGCCGAAATCAATAACACACGCTCGAAGCATGTCTTGAATAGTTCGCTCAGACTGCCCATCCGTCTGAGGGTGATATGCTGTGCTCATGTCTAAACGTGAGCCAAACGCTTTGTGCATCGCATGCCGTAGTTCTGACGTGAATCGTGCATCCCGATCCGAAATAATAGAAATGGGCACCCCGTGCCTCGAAACAACTTCCTTGAGGTAGATATCTGCGAGAGTGGAGAACTTATCCGTTTCCTTAATAGCCAGGAAGTGTGCAGACTTGGTGAGTCGATCCACGATCACCCATATTGTGTCGTTCCCACGCTGAGATCTCGGTAGGCCTGTAACAAAGTCCATGGAAATTTCTTCCCATTTCCACTGTGGTATCGTAGGCTGTTGAAGTAGGCCAGCTGGTTTCTGATATTCGACCTTGACTCTCGCACAGGTCAAGCATTTTCCAACGTACGTAGCAATGTGGGCCTTCATACTAGGCCACCAATATGTAGTGCTGATGTCGTGGTACATTTTATCCGACCCTGGATGTACCGAGTAGCGAGACTTGTGTGCTTCGTCCATTACGAGTTCGCGTAAACCGCCATAGAGAGGGACCCAAATCCGGCCCGTGACATAGTAGGCGCCGTCCGCCTTTTGTTCCATTTGTTGTCGTGAGCCGCGTAAGGCTTCAGCCTTGACGTTTTCGGGCTTCAGGGCTTCTGTCTGAGCAGCTCGTATCTGAGCAGGAAGGCTAGACTGAATCGTAAGCTGTAGCGCTCGCACGCGCCGTGGTAAAGTGTCCTTTCGACTAAGGGCATCCGCCACAACATTGGCTTTGCCTGGATGATACTTGATAGCGCATTCGTAATCGTTAAGTAACTCGACCCATCGTCGTTGACGCATATTCAAATCCTTCTGCTTAAGGATATGCTCGAGACTCCTGTGATCGGTGTAAATCGTGCACCTGGTACCGTACAGGTAGTGTCGCCATATCTTAAGCGCGAAAACAACAGCTCCCAGCTCTAAATCGTGCGTCGTGTAGTTGCGCTCGTGAACCTTGAGTTGACGAGAGGCGTAAGCGATAACCTTGTCGCGCTGCATTAACACACATCCCAGTCCCCGAATGGATGCATCACAATAAACCACGAAGTCGTCTGTGCCCTCTGGCAATGAGAGGATAGGTGCATTGCAAAGTCTATCCTTTAGGTGCTGAAAAGCAGTCTCCTGGGGCTCTCCCCAGCGATAGGTAACACCCTTCTGTGTCAGTAGCGTAAGTGGTTGCGCGATCTTTGAAAAGTCTCTAATAAACCGTCTGTAGTAACCTGCCAGACCCAAGAATTGACGTATTTCTGTCGGTGTACGCGGTGCAGGCCAGTTTCGGATCGAATCTACCTTGGATGGATCGACATGTATCCCATCCTTGTTCACTACGTGGCCTAAGAAGTGGACTTCACGAAGCCAGAAGTCGCATTTAGAAAGCTTGGCGTACAACTGTTCCTTCCGAAGGAGTTCCAAAATAAGACGAAGATGCTGCTCGTGCTCCTCCTGACTCTTGGAGTAGATCAGAATGTCGTTGATGGAGTCAAGAACATTTTGTCTAGGTAGGGTTTGCACACTCTGTTCGTAATGTCCATAAATACGGCGGGTGTGTTCAATAATATCAAACCATTTATCACATCAATCATAAAATATAGTAGTTGAAATAATTCATAAAACCCAAAACATTTGATGTTCAAACCAAACTTTGTTCGAATAGCGGAAACATAATAATGAAAAACCCCAAAAAGAAGTCATAAGTTCAATTAGCGTTCATTGCGTCTCCTCCTCCTAACATGAAAACTCGACCTCTTGCCTCGTTGCCATTGTTATTGTTGTTTCCCCCGTTGTTGTCGTTGTTCCCGTTGCCCTGGTTATTGTTGTGGTTCTGATTCTGGTTCAACTGAGGACAATCGCGTTTGTAGTGTCCTTCTGCCCCACACTGGAAACATCCCCGGTTTCCACGCTGTGGTTGCTGCTGCTGGTTCTGTGGAGCTGGCGGTGGGAGTTGCTGGTTCTGATTTGCAGGCCGTGGACTCCTACAGTCTTTGGCCTCATGACCCATCTTGAGGCATCTTTGACAACGAACCTTATTACACTGGCCACTGTGATGTTTGTTGCAGGTGTTACACTTTGGAAGGTTTCCTCGATACCCTCCTTGTTTATGGCTGCTAGAGGAGTGCTGACTTGGACTCTGGTAGCTGTCCGTCTTTCGCTGCTGAGACTGCGCCTGCACTGAAGCTGACCCCTTGCTAGAATCCCCCTCCCATTTTCTTTTACTTTCACTGGGAGTAGCAAGTGTAGTAGAAGCAGTAGCGGTAGCAGTAGCACTGATACGCTTTGGCAGTTTGTTCTGATCCACTGCCTGATCGGTGATGCGATGAGCGAGACGCTGGATCTCCTGAATGTTGTTGAGGTTAGCCGAGGTAACGTGGCTCTGAATCTCTGGTACAAGCCCCTTGAGATACAACTCAATGCGCTTGTATGGTGGGTCTACCATGGTTGGACATAGCACAGCCAACTCGTTCGACCTCTTGGTGTAAGCTTCAATCTCTGAACCCACCATCTTCAAGTTGTACAACTCATCCTCCAACTTGTGAATGTCTTCTCTAGTGCAGTATTCCCTCTTGATCAGTTCTTTGAATTCATTCCAGGGTGTGGCGTTAGCAGCCGCCAACCCTAAGATCTGCACTTGTGCGTTCCACCAAGTGAGCGCAATCCCTTCAAGTGTGCCAGTGGCGAACTTCACCCTGCGAGCCTCAGGGCATTCACACATTTCAAAAACCGACTCGAGCTTTTCAAACCAGTGGAGGAGTCCAACTGCCCCCTCCGTGCCGCTGAACGAGCTAGGACGACAGTCCATGAAATTCTTGAATGTGCACCCAGGTTGTTGCTGAGCGGGTTGACCTGCTTGGGCGGCTGCAACTGCCGCAGCAACGAGAGCCTCTAGCTGGGCTTGAGTCATGGTAATTCGTGCGGCCATTGATCTTCACATCAAAGGCAACATAAGTGAGAAAGGTTCGCGAATAGTGCGATGACAGAAGAGTGTAAGCACATAAGTATTCTCATGCTATGACAAGTTGTGAGCAAGGTAATGTAAGCATACTACGAGCAAAGTTCTAAGCAAATTCTAGCATGTAGGCAATAAACATAAACCTTATTACCTAAGAAGTTGAGTCTTGCACGTGGAGCGAAGCGTCGTTGTGGATCGTTGAGAGCACTGTTCTGGTTATAGTCTGGTTTTAATAAAAACGTTTTCCCCTTATTAAAACCAAGTTCTCTATAACCAATGGCTCTGATACCAATCTGTCACACCCCCAAAATCCACCTGCGGAGTATCACCGCTTGGGAGCGTGACTGACCAGGATCAAGCCACCAATCATATTGAACATGCATTTAATATTAAATAAAGTAAATGAAAACCATCCATTCAATACAAAAGGTGTTCAAACATTAAATCGTTTCAAAAGTGTTGCGGAAGCATAGTAAATAAACCAGTATCAATAGTTTTAAGTATCACAATAGTAAAGCGGAAAAGCCACGATCCTTGTCCACAACGACCCGCTTCTCCAGTGCAAGCTCCAAGTATCTAGCGATCTGCAAGGCATGTAACAGAATGATCAACAAACTAGTTGAGCGAGTTCACATAAAGGAAATGCGTAATAGTAAGTTCATTTGTAATAGGTGGCTCTACTGGGCCGTTTGTATATTTTACTGTGGTGGTGTTCCACGTTTTCCTGTGGTGGTGTTCCACGTTTTCCTGTGGTGGTGTTCCACGTTTTCCTGTGGTGGTGTTCCACGTTTTCCTGTGGTGGTGTTCCACGTTTTCCTGTGGTGGTGTTCCACGTTTTCCTGTGGTGGTGTTCCACGTTTTCCTGTGGTGGTGTTCCACGTTTTCCTGTGGTGGTGTTCCACGTTTTCCTAACCACTAGACTACTCGTAGCTATAGGTATCCTTCACAACCGAGGATAGTGATGTGGTAGTCTAGTCATAGTGTCAATAGAGTATCTAATCAACCTTTCAATCCCATTCCCAACACCCCGGGAACCCCATGCCTTGGTAAGAGTGTGAACTCACCTTGGTTTGCTCGGTATGCTAAATAAGTACACACGCTCACAGTTAATCAATCACGTCCTATTGTATACACGTATAGCAAATCAGTTCATGGTCGGAATATTACGCATGCAATTAATTGTTCACACAGCAGTCAGTTTGCATATCAGCACAACACGTAGTATTACACAAACATGTTCATCACCAAGCATGGCATGTCAATTAATTCAACATATGTTCAATTGTTCAAGACATTATGCAAAACCCTAACATCTTTCGATTCATACTTCATAATTCATCCTTCGACAGTCCATTATCTTTCGGACCGAAGGTTATCCTTCGGACCATGTTATCTCTCGGTCCAACTATCTGTCGGTCCAATTATCTTTCGGTCCAACTATCTGTCGATCAGACTATGGTTCGGTCAATCATAACAATGGTTCGACCAAAGCTATCCTTCGGTCAACATGACATCCTAACAGTCTCAACACAAATCATCGATCAAACAGGCTGAATTCAAGTTGTTTCTCAAGAACCCTAATGAACACAATCCTATTTACATACAATCAGTTTAACCTTGAAACACATCAAGTTTACACTAATCAATATCAATGTGTGAATCCATGGAGTAACAATCCAATCAACATAACTATCATTCAACACGTATATACCAACCGATTACAATTTTGATCAATCCGATTAACCTATATCCGATGTCTATACCAACCACATATTGCGAGACAATTGGTAAATAATGAATCACACACAACCGATTAAATCAGGTTATCATCATACAACGATCCGACCGGTTAAGCACATTCATATATGGTAAATCAAACACATAATCACCAAACCGATATGGATACTAACCGGGGTAGAAGACAAAGAATTGATCAGCAAGGTCTCCGTAAGGGTTGTGATTGTCGTCACAAATTAAGAGTGTTCTAGGGTTTTACTGAAAAACTGCCGACTATGCATGTTTTCGTATTTAAACATACTATGGAAGTGGGCCAAGCCCATGAAGGAACTGGGCCGAAACATATCGAAGGATATGTTTCGTGATCCTTCGGGCCAAACCATGTCGAAGGATGTGCTTCGTGTTCGAACCATGTTGTCGAAGGATATGTTTCGAGGTCTTCGGATCCTTCGAACTAAGTTAATAATATTATAATAATAACAATTCTAATATTTATTTTCTATCACCACAAATAGTAACATGTAGGCAAAACGACAATATATTTCATTAACACACAACTCGTATAATTCAAGTCCACAATCCAACAACTAAACAGTCTAAGTCAAAGTCAACGCGCATTAAATGCGAAAGTGAAAGTCAAAAACTCGAGTTGTCACATCATCCAATAAACATGACAGTGTGTGTTGATAATATATATGTATATTGTTCTTTTATAATGGCCGACAAAGATTGTTGTGCATGATAACTTTCACATATACCTATAATTTATCAGTAGGTCACATGCTGGGGAATCAATAATACTCAATATATCACATTCAAATCTTACAAGCTACATCATGCGAACAGAATTATTATCAACATTTAATTCAGCAGTAAACATACGTATTGCAGCCGATCTATATCCTTGCATCCATCCATTATTCAATCTAACGTATACATACAAACATGAAGACATGCATAGATCAAACAATAGTGCAACTAACCGTGATGATAGATTACAAGTTTGATTAAAGGAGGGGATGAGTTCTTGCAGTTGCCGTCGCACAAGTAGAGGGGTGTTCTAGGGTTTTTGCCGACTAGAATTTTTCACGTAAAGACTAGGAACAAAAATATAAAAGGAATTACTGGGCCAAAGCCCAATTGATTTCCGTTGGGCACCTGTTGGACGAAAACACTAAGGTGTTTTCATCAGGAAGTGTTTTTCATGAGAGTGGGGGTGATTTCGTAGGGGGAGGGGTGTTTAGCAAGGTTCCATCTTATTTATTTTAATTAAGCATACATTAACACTAATCATGTATCAACAACCCATCCACATATCACATCATTTATATAACATACAATCACAATGAAATTTAACGAATTACAAACGTGTACAGTTGTGAATCCAACCAGTCGTGTAAACAAATAAACAATTAACGTGCGATCAATGCAAAGATAGAAATCGTGGAAATTCGAGTTGTCACAGTGAACTCACCTCGGTTTGCTCGGTTAGATTCTCAATATAGCTAACACTCAAGGTCGGTCAATCACGTCCTAGTATGATTTACCAGTTAGTCATTTAGTGGCTTTCAAATAGAACACAAAGTTTCTACACGTATCTATCACATAACATGCATCACTTTAACGGTTTATGCCCTCTAAGTTTCCCATCCATTCCCCACTCAAAATCAAACATACGATAATGCACATAACATATATAACATGTTAGTTCATTCACGGATAGCATACTCGACATTTAGACACGCAAGTCACAACTTATCTCAATTCAACATTTATATTCAAAACCGGCTGTTTTCGGACATCTTAATAAAATAGTTATATTATTCCAAAAATTCCCAAATTTCTACAAGATGTCTTAAACGTTCCATATTTTATTGTGTAAATGTATCGGAGTCCGGTTCACTACCAATATTTTATAAAAAAATCATATTCAGATTTATGAATTTCTGACCACAGTCCACGGAACAATTTATTAAAAATTCATCGAGCGTCCGATTTACCAAATTCCGGTGTGGTAATTACAATTTATTAAAAATTCATCGAGCGTCCGATTTACCAAATTCATCGAGCGTCCGATTTACCAAATTCATCGAGCATCGGTTGTCATCTACTGTACAAATTTCATGGTCCGATTCATCACAAAACTCAGGTTATGACTGAAAGTACGACACCCATTTATTGCTGTAAAAATTTAGCTTAAGTTGATGTTACAAATTAACACTTTAAAAATAGTAAACGAGGTCCAAAAATTATGATTCCGGTGCCATTAGAACCGTATTTCCTAATACCACATTTTAGAGTCAAAATATCAGTTTTTCGCAGCGTTTATGACCTGTTTACAGCCAACTGAAGTTGGCTGTAAAACTTGGACAGATTCTGTTTTCACTTTCCAACTTACTAATTTGTGTTCGATTGATTCCGTTAATCATGTTTAGTGACCACAACAACATCAAACATCCATATAATCCAGCAATACTTCAGATAATCAACCAACAATCATAATCACACAAGATCTACATGCTTTACACTAATATTCATCCATTAACCACCTTGTTCATCATTTTAGTAGACTTTTAGATTTTGATCTTGTATGTTCATAATTTTTAACCAACAAATCTCTTATTAACCACATCAAACATGAACAAGAAGTCGATTAGGAGCACTTACAACTAGCTCAAGGCTAGGGAAGAAACTAGACGAAAAACGAGTGGTTAAAAGCAACGAGCTGAGGTCCTTCGCTTTCCGAATGCACCAAGCCTTCTTATACGGGATCCTTAACACTTGAATGAACTTGGAATGTGAAGATCAAAGCTCGAAAAATTGATTGTGGCAAGAGGGGTGTTCGGCCGAGAGTTATTGAGAGAAGAGGGAGAGTTTTGTGTTGTGATGTTTGGGTGTGAATGATATGGGGGATTAAGTCTACTACTTATAGACATTACATATGATTTTTAACCAAAGGTCTCCATGTCTCATAGATATTAGACATACTTGGTTATTTTAATCACAATTAGTACAAGGGTGTCCCCCTAGGGGACGGTTTGGTTAGAGGGGGGGGGGTTCCTAGTTCATTTCCAACCATTTAGTTAGTTTATAGTTAGGTTAATCTAGTTAGTTTAGGGATTAACCCGGTTAGTAGTGTGTTGAGCTTCATGGCGGGTGTTAGGGTATTCAGGGACCCTAATTGGCTCAGGAAAGAATAAGCAATGTTATTGGCAATATTTTCATGTTCCGGGTAAAGTCCGGTTGTTCGGTTTGATACTGTTTCGTTAAAGTGCTTAATTAATCTGTAAAGTGTCATACAAATATATTTTTGTAACGTTTTTGATTTTTAATACTCAGGAAAGCATAACGGACCATTTAATGATTTTTCTGCATACTACCAGTATGTTAACAAGCGCATGTAAGCATAACACATATATCAGAAAGCAGTTAAGTAATTCCACACAGTCGTCAAGCACTTTAATTATTATTAATAAATTGTACGGAATACATGGGATTTTGGGGGTTGTCACATTCTCCCCCTGTTAAGAGAATTTCGTCCCGAAATTTAGCGCGTGGTTTCTGAGGAAGCTAGTTAAGTTGCATTGTTTTCCTGATTTTCCTGGGGTGTCACATCATCCCCCCGTTGATTTGGAATTTCGTCCCGAAATTCTGCAGTAGCTTCAGCCTTAGTAGTGGTTGCGTTTTTCTTAAACAACTGGGGATACTTGAGTTTCATTTGGTCTTCTCGTTCCCAGGTATACTCTGGGCCTCGACGGGAATTCCAACGAACTCGGACGAGAGGTATTCTAGTGTGCTTGAGAATCTTAACGTCTTGATCTGTAATCTCTACTGGTTCTTCGACTAATCGCAGCTGGTCGTCGATAGTGAGCTCCTTGAGAGGAACTATGAGGGTCCCATCTGACAGACACTTCTTCAGATTTGACACATGGAAGACATTGTGAACTCCGCTGAGTTCTTCAGGTAGGTTCAGCCTGTAAGCGACTTTGCCAATTTTCTCAATGATCTCGAACGGTCTGACATAACGCGGGTTGAGCTTGCCCCGTTTGCTAAATCGGACTACACCTTTCCAAGGTGAGACTTTGAGCTGCACTCGATCCCCAACCTGGAACTCGAGTGGCTTTCTTCGCTTATCGGCATAGCTTTTCTGACGGTCACGAGCTGCCGCCATTCGCTGTCGTATCTGAGCAATCTTTTCTGTTGTATCTATTACTAGTTCTGGACCAGTGATTTGACTGTCACCAACTTCTGCCCAACAGAGAGGTGATCGGCACTTGCATCCATACAATGCCTCGAACGGGGCGGCCTGGATGCTGGTGTGGTAACTGTTGTTATATGAAAACTCCACTAGCGGAAGGTGTTTTTCCCAGCCATTGCCGAAGTCGATTACGCATGCCCTAAGCATGTCTTCGAGGGTTTGGATGGTGCGTTCAGATTGCCCATCCGTCTGTAGATGATAAGCGGTGCTCATATCTAAACGTAAGCCAAAAGACTTATGCATAGCTTGCCACAGTTCAGAGGTAAAACGATCGTCACGATCAGAAATGATGGAGGTTGGCACACCGTGCCTTGATACCTCTTCTTTTAGGTAGATGTCTGCTAGAGTAGAAAACTTATCCGTTTCTTTGATAGGCAGAAAATGTGCAGACTTGGTCCGTCGATCCACGATCACCCAATGGTATCATTTCCGCGTTGAGATCTGGGCAGACCAGTAACGAAATCCATGGAAATTTGCTCCCATTTCCATTTAGGTATCTCTGGTGGTTGGAGTGGGCCTGGTGGTTTCTGGTATTCGACCTTGACCCTGGCACAAGTCAAGCATTTACCGACGTAGGTTGCTATGCTGGCTTTCATACCAGGCCACTAGTATGTAGTCTTGAGATCATGGTACATCTTGTCCGAACCAGGATGTACTGAGTAACGCGACTTATGCGCTTCATCCATCACAAGCTCGCGTAGGTCTCCATACAGTGGAACCCATATGCGTCCGTTAACATAGTAGGCGCCGTTTTCTTTTTGTTCTAGTCGTTGCCTCGATCCTCGTAAGGACTCAGCCCTGATGTTCTCTGCCTTCAATGCTTCAACTTGAGCATCGCGAATCTAAGCGGGAAGGTTAGATTGGATGGTAAGCTGTAACGCACGTACACGCCTAGGTATAGTATCCTTTCGACTGAGGGCGTCGGCCACAACATTGGCTTTGCCCGGATGATACTTGATAGCGCATTCGTAATCATTCAAGAGCTCTACCCATCGGCGTTGTCGCATATTCAATTCCTTTTGCTTGAAGATATGCTCGAGACTCCTGTGATCGGTGTAAATGGTGCACTTGGTACCGTACAGGTAATGTCTCCATATCTTAAGCGCGAAAACAACTACTCCCAATTCCAAGTCGTGCGTAGTGTAGTTCCTTTCGTGAACCTTAAGTTGGCGTGATGCATAGGCAATGACCTTGTCACGTTTCATCAACACACAACCAAGTCCTTGGATGGAAGCGTCGCAGTAAACCACAAAATCATCTGTGCCTTCAGGCAATGAGAGGATAGGTGCGCTACAGAGTCTATCTTTCAAGTGCTGAAATGCGGACTCCTGTGCATCACCCCAACGGTAGGTAACACCTTTCTGAGTTAGTGAAGTGAGAAGTTGCGCAATCCTTGAGAAATCTTTGATAAACCTTCTGTAATATCCTGCCAAACCTAAGAATTGGCGGATCTCTGTTGGTGTGCGGGGTGCAGGCCAATTCTTGATCGATTCAACCTTAGATGGATCTACATGAATTCCATCCTTGTTTACCACATGGCCTAGAAAGTGGACTTCGCGAAGCCAGAAGTCACATTTCGAAAACTTGGCATACAACTGCTCTTTTCGAAGTAGTTCCAGAATAAGCCTCAGGTTTTGCTCGTGTTCCTCCTGACTCTTAGAATAGATCAGGATGTCGTCGATGAAGACTATGACAAATTTATCCAAGTAAGGCTTGCACACTCGGTTCATGAGTTCCATGAAGACTGCAGGTGCATTCATCAATCCGAAAGACATAACCAGAAACTCATAATGGCCGTAACGAGTCCTGAATGCTATTTTGGAGACGTCCTCCTCTCGGACTCTCAGCTGATGGTAGCCTGACCTTAGGTCAATCTTAGAATAGAAGCTCGACCTTTGCAACTGGTCGAACAAATCATCAATGCGTGGAAGGGGATAACGATTCTTCACGGTCACCTTGTTGAGCTCACGGTAGTCAATACACATCCTGAAGGTACCGTCTTTCTTCTTACGAACAACACTGGAGCTCCCCATGGCGAAGAGCTTGGACGTATAAAACCCTTTTTCCAGAAGTTCTTGTAGTTGCGTAGACAGTTCTTCGAGTTCTGATGGAGCAAGTCGATAAGACGCACGAGCTATTGGTGCTGCTCCAGGTGCTAGCTCGATTTGAAACTCGACTTGTCGATGAGGCGGAAGCCCAGGTAATTCCTCAGGAAATACCTCGGGAAAGTCGCGTACAATAGGAATGTCTTCTATCTTCCTTTCTTCCGTGGATGCCTTAGTAACGAGGGCTAAGATAGCGGTGTGGCCCTTCCGTAAACACTTCTGGGCTTTAAGGAAAGAGGTGATGCCTACAACAGCACCACTCTTGTCGCCACGAATCACGAGGGGTTCTTTACCAGGGCGAGGGATGCGGACGATTTTCTCCTTGCAAATAATCTCCGCTTGGTGTTGAGATAACCAATCCATCCCAATGACAACGTCAAAACTACCCAGAACGATAGGAATGAGGTTGATAGAAAAGGTCTGATCGGCAAGGACAAGCTTGCAACCTTTAACTATATATGTAGCCTCTAAACTTTTGCCATTTGCTATTTCTACCATGTGCTTGGTGTTCAAAAGTGTTGGAGTGCGCTTAAGCATTTGGCTAACTTTTAAGGACACGTAGCTAGTATCGGCACCCGAATCAAATAAAACAGTAACAAAGAAATCATCCAGAAGAAACTTACCCATCACAATGTTGGGATCATTCCTTGCATCACCCTGACCAATCACGAAAGCACGACCTCTTGCTCCATTACTATTGTTGTTACACCCGTTGTTACCTCCATTGTTGTTCCCGTTTCCCTGGTTGTTGTTGTTGTTCTGATTTTGGTTAAGCTGGGGACAGTTCTTCTTAAAGTGGCCTTCAGCGCCACACTGAAAGCATCCCCTGTTGCCCCGTTGTTGTTGTTGATTTTGCGGTGCTTGCTGTTGCTACTGGCGATTCTGATTTACAGGCCGTGAGCTCCTGCAATCCTTGGCTTCGTGACCCATCTTGAGACACCTCTGACAACGTCCTTTGTTGCATTGACCACTATGGTGTATGTTACATTTTTTGCACTTCAGGTGGTTTCCTCGATACCCACCCTGTCCTTGATTACCGGAGGATTGCTGACCAGGACTCTGGTAGCCATCAGTCTTTCTCTGCTGAGACTGAACCGAAACAGAACCCTTACTGGAGTTTTCGTCCCATTTTCGCTTGTTGTCGTTGGGAGCATCAGAAGTAGCGGCGCTAATACGTTTGGGCAGTTTGTTCTGCTCAACTGCCTGATCAGTGAGACGGTGAGCCAACTTGACGATTTGCTGTATAGTGCCAAGGTTAGCGGAGGCTACGTGGCTTTGAAATTCTAGCACCAAGCCCTTAAGGTACAGCTCAATGCGTTTGTAAGGAGGGTCCACCATAGTAGGACACAGGATGGCCAGTTCGTTTGACTTTTTAGTATACGCCTCAATCTCAGACCCCGTCATCTTCAGGTTGAAAAATTCCACCTCTAGCTTGTGGATGTCGTCACGACTGCAATACTCTTCTCTAATCAGTTCTTTGAAGCCGTTCCATGGGGTGGCGTTAGCAACCGCCAACCCAAGCAATTGGACCTGTGCTTTCCACCAGGTTAACGCAGCTCCTTCGAGTGTTCCAGTAGCATACTTCACCTTACGATCTTCCGGGTAATCACACATCTCGAAAACAGACTCGAGCTTCTCGAACCAGTAAAGAAGGCCTACAGCACCTTCTGTGTCGCTGAAAGTGCTAGGTCGGCAATCCATGAAGGTTTTGAATGTGCACACAGCAGGCTGAGCATGTTGACCTCCTGCGGGAACAGCTGCGAGTGCCTCGCAACTCGTTCGCTGATCAAAGCCGTCAACTGGGCTTGAGTGAGGTTGATACGTCCTCCGTGTCCGCTCATGGTCTTCATCACGAAGCAACGTAAGTGAGAAAAGTGTCGTGAAAGTGCGTAAGTGTGGGACGACAGTAGAGAGTAAGCACACAAGGTTCAAGTAGCAGTTATCACGTTAACTAATGAACAGCTGCGTAAGTGTGGGACGACAGTCGTGAAAGTGCTATCTAACCGACAATATAACATAAATCATACCACTTATGGTGTCGAGTCTTACACGTGGAGCGAAGCGTCGTTGTGGATCGTTGAGCACTGTACAAGTTATAGTCTGGTTTTATCAAAAATATTTTCCCTTTTTAAAACCAAGTTCACTATAACCAATGGCTCTGATACCAATCTGTCACACCCCCAAAATCCACCATGCGGAGTACTACCGCTTGGAGTCGTGACGTGACCAGGATCGAGCCACCAATCATACTGAACAACGTATATAAATAAATCAACCCAACCACAATACGATTGGTGACCAAAAGCTAGTTAACCAAGTTTTAATTTAGACAGCGGAAGCATAAACATAAAGTTCAAAACATAAGTTCACAGTTCATAAGTTTAAAATCCGACGCATAGGTTTAATAAGTTCATAAGGATTATATATTAAACACGGGACATAACCGTCCGTACACCACAAAGACTCCTTCCTCGTGCAAGCTCCAAGCATTTAGTGACCTGTAAGGCATGTAACAACGAGTCAACAACAAAGTTGAGTGAATTCACAGTTGGTTGTTTAGTTATAGCATTCGTTTCGTAAATCATTTGTTCGTTTTGAAAACCATGTATCGTATGTGTTTGCATCGCGGTCTTTCTGACATGTTTGCGAAGATTGGTGGGGGTTTCCCATGTGTTACTAGACCACGCGTATCGACTGCTACGAAAATATAAGAGGTGCCCTAAGTCAATATCTATCAGCATTGACCCTTTGCCCATAGTCCATTAGTACACGCCCGTCCGACTGGCACGGTATGAGGTTTGTTAAACCTAATAGCGCTATAAACTAATGACCCGCTCGCCATAGGCCTCGGCGATTAAGTCGATAAATGAGGGACTTAAAGTGATAGAGTTGATGGTCTTATGATCGTGTACGTAGGTTTTACGTACGTGCCCTTCAATCCGAGGACAGAAAAAAAGTAGTTTAATAGTAATGATAGTACAACTAGTTAATCAATCCCATTCCCAAACCCCTGGGAATCCCATGCCTTAGAAAGAGTGTGAACTCACCTCGGTTTGCTCAGTTAGATTCTCAATATAGCTAACACTCAAGGTCGGTCAATCACGTCCTAGTATGATTTACCAGTTAGTCATTTAGTGGCTTTCAAATAGAACACAAAGTTTCTACACGTATCTATCACATAACATGCATCACTTTAACGGTTTATGCCCTCTAAGTTTCCCATCCATTCCCCACTCAAAATCAAACATACGATAATGCACATAACATATATAACATGTTAGATCATTCACGGATAGCATACTCGACATTTAGACACGCAAGTCACAACTTATCTCAATTCAGCATTTATATTCAAAACCGGCTGTTTTCGGACATCTTAATAAAATAGTTATATTATTCCAAAAATTCCCAAATTTCTACAAGATGTCTTAAACGTTCCATATTTTATTGTGTAAAAGTATCGGAGTCCGGTTCACTACCAATATTTTATAAAAAAATCATATTCCGGACTAACTCAGATTTATGAATTTCTGACCACAGTCCACGGAACAATTTATTAAAAATTCATCGAACGTTTGATTTACGAAATTCCAGTGGGGTAATTACACATGCATCGGTTGTCATCTACTGTACAAATTTCATGGTCTGATTCATCACAAAACTCATGTTATGACTGAAAGTACGACACCCATTTATTGCTGTCAAAATTCAGCTTAAGTTGCTGTTACAAATTAACACGTTAAAAATAGTAAACGAGGTCCAAAAATTATGATTCCGGTGCCATTAGAACCGTATTTCCTAATATCACATTTTAAAGTCAAAATATCAGTTTTTCGCAGGGTTTATGACCTGTTTACAGCCAACTGAAGTTGGTTGTGTTCGATTGATTCCGTTAATCATGTTTAGGGACCACAACAACATCAAACATCCATATAATCCAGCAATACTTCAGATAATCAACCAATAATCATAATCACACAAGATCTACGTGCTTTACACTAATATTCATCCATTAACCACCTTGTTCATCATTTTAGTAGACTTTTAGATTTTGATCTTGTATGTTCATAATTTTTAACCAACAAATCTCTTATTAACCACATCAAACATGAACAAGAAGTTGATTAGGAGCACTTACAACTAGCTCAAGGCAAGGGAAGAAACTAGACGAAAAACGAGTGGTTAAAAGCAACGAGATGAGGTCCTTCGCTTTCCGAATGCACCAAGCCTTCTTATACGGGATCCTTAACACTTGAATGAACTTGGAATGTGAAGATCAAAGCTCGAAAAATTGATGGTGGCAAGAGGGGTGTTCGGCCGAGAGTTCTTGAGAGAAGAGGGAGAGTTTTGTGTTGTGATGTTTGGGTGTGAATGATATGGGGGATTAAGTCTACTACTTATAGACATTACATATGATTTTTAACCAAAGGTCTCCATGTCTCATAGATACTAGACATACTTGGTTATTTTAATCACAATTAGTACAAGGGTGTCCCCCTAGGGGACGGTTTGGTTAGAGGAGGGGGGGGGGGTTCCTAGTTCATTTCCAACCATTTAGTTAGTTTATAGTTAGGTTAATCTAGTTAGTTTAGGGATTAACCCGGTTAGTAGTGTGTTGAGCTTTATGGCGGGTGTTAGGGTATTCAGGGACCCTAATTGGCTCAGGAAAGAATAAGCAATGTTATTGGCAATATTTTCATGTTCCGGGTAAAGTCCGGTTGTTCGGTTTGATACTGTTTCGTTAAAGTGCTTAATTAATCTGTAAAGTGTCATACACATATATTTTTGTAACGTTTTTGATTTTTAATACTCAAGAAAGCATAACGGACCATTTAATGATTTTTCTGCATACTACCAGTATGTTAACAAGCGCATGTAAGCATAACACAGATATCAGAAAGCAGTTAAGTAATTCCACACAGTCGTCAAGCACTTTAATTATTATTAATAAATTGTACGGAATACATGGGATTTTGGGGGTTGTCACATATAACCTCGGAAGTATATTCCCTATACAACTATGGTCACCTAAAGTGTTTGGTCGGATCCTAATGATCGACCAAATGGGTCGGGTTCGAAAGTATAAGCGATTGATTAGATCGCTTACCTTTACGACCCTAAACAAGCACAAATCTAAAAGCGACGAGCTAAACATGCTAGAACATGTTTAGTAAAGTTAGAAAACAGGTTTAGTATCAAAACAAACGGTTTTGATACCCTAGAGTAGTTTGGTTACAAAGTACGCGAGGAAACGCATTTTGGCCGAAACTACGACTCGTCACTGAGCCTAGATACGTTCACGTTATGAAGTTCATACGAACTTCGTGTTGACCATAGATTGGTCAAAGCAGAAAGTCAAACAAAGTTTGACTTTCACGATAAAAACGCGTAAAAGAACGAAGGAATACTTACAAAAGGTCCAAGAATGGAAGCTTGATCTGATTATCCTCAGGTATGGAGCATAATAACCCCAACTTAGAGGACAAAATCAGATCAAGGTGTGGAATGAGGTGAAAAGGGTTGGGGTATTCATAGGAAAACAAGAACCGTTAGGATCGTTTCTTGATTCTCGTGCTTTAATCTTGAGCGTACAAGTGGGCACAAGGTTTTGTGATACTAGGGGCACCCAAAACCAGTCCATAGAAGAAGACTTTCACCCAAAACCAGTCTAAAGTGACAGAGGCTTTTATTGATGGAAGATGGGAATGGCCAGAGGAGTGGAGAAATGAGTATCCGGTTTTGTTTCAGCTTCGTCCTCTATCTATATCGGATATGCAGGACAGAAGATTATGGATGAATTCGGATGGCAAGCTGGTTCCTTTCACAACGAAAGAAGTGTGGAATGTTGTTCGGACTCGTGAACAACCAAAGTTATGGTCGAAAGTGGTGTGGTCGTCGTTTAATATTCCAAAGCATTCGTTCATGTGCTGGCTTATTTTTAAGAAAAAGCTTTGGACTCAAGACCGGATTATGAGGTGGAATCATTTGGTTACGGGATCTATGAATCTGATGTGCTGTCTGTTATGCCAATCAGATTTAGAAACGCATGAACATCTATTTTTTGAATGCTCTTATTCGAAATCAGTGTGGCATAAAGTAAGGCATAAAGTTGAGATGAACTCGGTTAAAGAGTCTTGGGAGGAGATTTCAGCTTCGTTGATTACGAAAGCAAACTCGAAATCGGTTTTTGCTGTTGCGAGTAGATTGGTGGTGGCAGCCGCGGCGTATAGTATTTGGAGTGAACGTAACGCGCGTTTTTTCAGTAACCGGTTGAGACCTCCGGAACAGCTGGCGGATAGAATCGTTAGTACGGTTAGAACAAAGTTATTCTCATTCAGGTATAAGCAAACCTCAAATGTCAAGCGTTTTATGGAAGCGTGGAAGTTGGATAAAGCAGACTTTTTGGAAGAAGACTGAAGATCAGCGAGTTTTTTATTTCGTTTGATATTTTGGTTGTGTTATGTGGTTGTTTTCTTGTTGCACTCTTTAGTGGTATGTCACTAAGAGAACTAGAGGGTATTTTCAGCCTTCTACTTGTTTGATTTTGATATGTTATAAAATCACCGGGGTAACCCTTTACCCAAAAAAAAAAACCAGTCCATAGAATCAAAGAAACTATGTGCAAAACCATGGGAGCAGCTGGGTTTTAATAAAATAAAGTTTTCTGACCTGGGAGAGGCTTACGGACCGTAAGCAACTCCATACGGTCCGTAAGGAACCTATTTGCTGGCAGCAACTTTCAGAATTTGGCAGAACAGGCCCCTACACCTCCAAACCTGGTTTTTGATGCGTTTTGACACGTTTAAGCCCCGTTAACCCCATTTAAAGGCACAAATATGAAGTTAAAGTATAGGGAACTTAAAATGTGCTCAAACATATCCCGTATGTCGGCTCGTTTGGTCGTACGGTTGCGTTGTTCGGTAAATTACGATGAAGTCGTAACGGACGCGAAAACGATCCAAATTGCGCGACGAATGTAATTTTGATAAGCCAATCACTAAAACATAATATTTTAATGATTATATAAATTTTTGGATGTCTGGATGTATTCAGAACGTAAGATATGCGCGAAAATGCAAACTTATGCATTTTTTGACGCTTTTAGTCCCTGAATGTCCCAAAAGTTTATTTTAGCACACTGAACACCTCAAAGCCTATTTCTAAGCTATGTCAAGGATATTTAGGGTATGTTTAACTTATGGTCAAGTTCCGGAATGTTCGTTACAGTACGAATCGGAATACTTTCGTAGTTTGTCGATTTTAGTCCCTGTAAGCGAATAAACTTGATTTCGGCACATCAAACCTTCCAAAACTTATTTCTAAGTTATGTAAAGGTTATTTGAGGTATGTTAAGCCTGTGTCACTATTCCGGAGTGTTTGTTGCATTAAACTGGTTATATTTACACATCAGTGCGCGTATAACCTTCCAGAAAAGCGATTTAGAGCCCGAAATCGAACAAGAGTTGATATGTGGAAAATGATACACATGTTTATACAAATCCCAAGTATGAAATACAAAATTTCTTTGGTTTGGTATTTGTTTGATGGCTGAAGTGACACAGGTGTCACATTAGTATTAGTATTAGTATTAGTATTAGTCTTAGTATTAGTGTTAGTATTAGTGTTAGTATTAGTGTTAGTATTAGTGTTAGTATTAGTGTTAGTATTAGTGTTAGTATTAGTGTTAGTATTAGTGTTAGTATTAGTGTTAGTATTAGTGTTAGTATTAGTGTTAGTATTAGTATTAGTATTAGTATTAGTATTATTAGCTTTTAACCAAAGGGTTTTGTGTCCCTTATAGTACATGCCACATCTTGCACAATCCAAAGAGATCTACTCAAAATATTAACAAGATTATGGAAGATCATAAGTGGGGCCACCTTGGGACCGAAAATGTGAAGGGGGAGGGGGGGTTATGTGTAAGTTTCATGGGTAGTTAAGTTAAATGGTTAGATTTCAAGTGTAGTGTTTAGGTGTTAAACATATATGGTGTTATATAGTGTGTTAGGGTGTTCAGTGATCATAACTAGCTCAAAAATATTAAAACAATGCTTCTAGCAATATTTTGGTGTTCCGGGTAATGTCCGGTTGTTCGGTTAAATACCGGTTCGTTAAAGTGCTAAATTGCACAGTTTAGTGTCCTTTATGTATCCTTTTGTGCTTAGGAAAGTATTTAGGACCATTTAGTCACGTTTTTGCATGGTACAATCTTGTCATAATGCTGAATTTTGCTGAAATATATAAAATTCAGCATTTAAAGTGTATTTCTGGTGCTTTTCAGTGCGTATTTTAGCTTCCAGAAAGTCTATATGTTAACCCTTGTATGTACTCTTGGGTTTTAATGCATTCTTGTCGTTGGACCTACACCTAGGCCCCAATTAGCAAACCCCCCAAATAACACGTATGGAGTGTCCCTGTTAGGCGTGTGACGTACCAACAACGAGCCACTAATTACGTTGAAGCCACACAAGTTACAAAATAAAATCCTCAAGTATTAATGAAAAACACCAATCACGAGTTTAAATGTAAACCAACATGTTCAGCGGAAGCAAATAATAATCCATAGTTAAATTCCACTTGTAATATTTTTGGCCATACGTTGGAGTCGTGCCCTAAGTCCGTGAAACCGGTTGTAATTCAGGAAAACAAAGGTAAGAATAAGGTGGATGAGCAGGGTTATCAAGTGATGGGAAGGAAGAAATCAGCAAAACAAGTTGTAAGAGATAAACCTAAGTTTGTCTATCGTCCGGTTCGAAAGGATCAACATAATGCTTCTACATCTAAACCAAAGACAAATGGTATTCGGCTGAAGAATGCGTTCAGTGCTTTGGAGACTCCTAATAATGATTATGATGAGAATGACTCGGATCATGATGAAGTCAGGGAAGTGGCTGATGAAACAACTAGGTTTATGCAAAATAACATGAAGGACGGTGGTTCTTTTTCAGGGGCAAGCACTCCTGCTGTGGAGGTTTCTAATGGATAGTATAGCCAGCTGGAATATAAGGGGGTTGAACCACCCTCTGAAACAAAAAGAGGTTCGGCATGTTATCAAGGAAAATAACTTAAAGGTGTGTGGCATTTTAGAGTCTCATGTTCAAGTTCATAACTTAGGGAATGTGTATAGTAAGCTTTGCAAGGGATGGGATTGGTTGTCGAATGGAAACTTATGTCACAAAAGCACTAGAATCATCGTAGGGTGGAATCCTAGGGATGTGGATGTTATGCTCTTATCTGCTACGGATCAAGTCATGCATCTTCAACTTGTCTTTAAAGGTGCGAAGAAGGCCATGTTTTGTTCTATGGTTTATGCTAGTAACGATTATAAGGAAAGAAGAGAGCTATGGAGTTCGTTGAACAGGCACAAGGGTTTTGTCAATGACAAGCCGTGGACGATTATGGGGGATTTTAACGCCATTCTTGAGCTTGGTGATACTCATTTGGGGGCATCAGGTGTTTCGGTTAGTATGGTGGAATTTAGAGAATGTGTTCGGAACATTGAGGTTTTTGATATTAAAAGTTCAGGTGTGCACTTTACTTGGAACCAAAAACCTAAGCATGGGATAGGGATTATGAGAAAGATTGACAGAATCATGGTTAATTGCCATTTCACGGATTCGTTTCCTAAAGCGTTCGCGGTCTTTCAACCCCATCGTGTTTCGGATCATTCAGCTTGTGTTTTGAAGTTAACGGAAGTGTCGAGTTGCAAGCATAAACCGTTCAAGTTTCCTAATTTTCTTACCCACAAGGCTGAATTTTTAAACCTCGTTAAAGATGGTTGGGATGCTCACTTTGATGGGGTTCCAATGTTTAAAGTGGTGAAGAAGCTAAGAAGTTTAAAGCATCCAATTCGGTCCCTTTTACATCGGCAGGGGAACCTGCATGAGCGTGTGGCAATTATCAGGAAGGAGCTGGATGACTATCAAAGTAAAGTGGATAAGGATCCGGACGATTACACCCTTAGGAACTTGGCTGCTGAATGTCAGAAAAAATTCATGGAGGTTTCTTTAGATGAAGAACGATTTCTTAAGCAAAAGGCGAAACAAAAATGGCTTCAGGTTGGGGATGCTAACACGAAATTCTTCCATAATATGGTTAAGAGCAGGAATAACATTTCGCAAATCCAATTTATTAAAGATGCTAATGGAAACGAGTTTGAAGGAATAGCGGTGGCTAATGCTCTCGTTGATCACTATAAAGCTTTTCTTGGTAAGAAGGGTAATGTGACCAAACAGCCTAGTAGTATGTGTTTTCCTAGACGTATTAGTGATGCAAAGGCTGAATTCATGATTCGTGAGGTCACTGATGATGAAATAAAGTCGGCTTTCTTTGATGTCGGGGATGACAAAGCTCCGGGTCCGGATGGATATTCGTCAGCTTTCTTTAAAAAATCATGGCAGATTGTTGGTGAGGAGGTAACTAGTGCTATCAAAGATTTCTTTAGAAGTGGCCGGTTATTGCAAGAAATCAATCATACTTTTTTGGCGCTGATTCCGAAAGTGAGCACTCCAACGTATGTGACTGATTACCGGCCTATCTCTTGTTGTAATGTTATTTACAAAGCGATTAGTAAGATTCTTACTAATAGGCTACTGGAGGGGATTAACGAGGTTGTAAGCATAAATCAGTCAGCTTTTATCCCTGGGCGTAGAATATCGGATAATATCCTTTTAACTCAAGAATTGCTCCATAACTATCACAGAAGTTCGGGTCCTCCAAGGTGTGCTTTCAAAGTAGATATTCAAAAGGCGTATGATACTGTCGATTGGGATTTCCTTCGTGCGACGCTATTGGGTTTTGGTTTTCATGATATGATGGTGAATTGGGTTATGAGTTGTGTTACTTCAGCATCTTACTCGATCAGCATTAATGGAGAAATTCATGGGTATTTTAAGGGCCAAAGGGGGTTAAGACAGGGTGACCCCATATCTCCGTACTTGTTCACTCTAGTCATGGAAGTCCTCACGTCCATTCTTCAGCATGCGGCAGCTAATCACAATACCTTTCGGTTTCATAATAATTGTCAGAGACAAAAAATCATCAACTTGTGCTTCGCTGATGACTTGTTTTTGTTTGCCAGAGCTAACTTCGAATCGGTAAAAATCATTATGGAGTCGCTAAATAGTTTCAGGGACATGTCTGGGCTCGTTCCCAGCTTGAGCAAAAGCACTTCGTTCTTCTGTAATGTCCCAGCTCGAGTAAAGAACCAGATCTTGTCCTTAGTTCCGTTTCCAGAGGGAGCGTTGCCTATTAAATATCTTGGAGTGCCGCTGATTGCTTCTAGATTGCTTAAAAGTGATTGCAAGGTGTTGGTTGAGAGGATTGCTAAGAGGCTTTTAGATTGGAAGACAAAGTTCTTATCTTTTGCAGGGAGGCTCCAGTTGGTTAACTCAGTTTTAGCGGCTATGTATTCTTATTGGGCTGCTGTTTTCTGTCTCCCAGCTAGTATCATCAAAAGCATAGAGAGGATTATGAAAGATTTCCTGTGGAGTCACGGATCTTTGGGTTCGAAAAGAGCGAAGGTGGCGTGGAAGGATGTTTGTCTCCCTAAGTCTGAAGGGGGGTTGGGTATTAGAAAGGTTTCGGATGTTAACAAGTCGTTAATGACCTTTCATATCTATAGTATTGTCTCGGGTCGGAAATCGTTGTGGGTGGAATGGATTCAGGCTCACCGGCTTCGAGGTAGGAGTTTTTGGGACATCAAGGTGCCGCAAAGCTCAACTTGGGGTTGGCGGAAGCTTTTGTCGTTCAGGAGTTTGGTCCGCAAATTTTTTTGGAAACAAATTGGTAATGGTGAATCTACGTCTTTATGGCATGATACTTGGTGCAACCAATGCCCGCTCAGCCGTTATATCTCTACCAGAAACATGTATCAACATGGTTTTTCGATCTTTTCTAAAGTAGCCGAGGTTGTGCATAATGGCATGTGGTCGTGGCCGGAGGCCTGGCGGGACCTTTTTCCGGTTTTATTCCAGCTGAATCCGATCTATATCGTTCCAAACAAGCAAGATGTCACGCTTTGGAGATCTGATGGAGGTAAACTCATGTCGTTCTCGTCTAAACAGGTATGGGAAGCTATTCGTGCTCGAGGTCAAGAAACGACATGGTCAAAGATTGTGTGGTCGGGTTGTAATATTCCGAGACATTCTTTTCATTGCTGGCTGATCTTTAGAAGGAAATTGTGGACCCAAGATCGGATTCAAAAATGGAATTATCTCACCAGTGGCTCTATGAACATGATGTGTTGTTTGTTGTGTCAACGGGAACTAGAATCGCATGAACATTTGTTTTTCCAATGTTCTTACTCCTCTTCAGTTTTGGATGCTATCAAGGATAAGTCTAGTATGAAGATGGTGCCTAACAAGTGGGTTGACATTGTTGGATGGCTACTACCGAAAGCGACATCAAGGTCCCTAAATTCGGTTATTGGTAAACTTCTTATCAAGGCGACTGCGTATTTTGTTTGGCAAGAAAGAAATTACAGGTTTTTCAACAACCAGTTAAGACCGCCTGAGGTGTTAATAAATATCATTAATGACAACGTGAGGCTGAAGTTATTATCATTCAACTACAAGGATAAGCCGCATGTGAGGAAAATCTTGGAAGATTGGAAGCTGAGCTCCGTTGAGTTCTTCGGCGAGACCTGATTGTTTTAGTGTTTTGAGGGTTGTTTTTTCCTAGTTTGGCTTGTTTGCTTGTTTTACTCTTATGTGGCATGTCATGTAAGAGAACTGGTATAGGCTTTTCTACATCACTTGTACGTATTTTTTGTTTGGAATGAAATCACCGGGGTAAAACCCTTTACCCAAAAAAGAAACCAATGTGTAATAGTGACAGATAATCACATGAGTCCCTTCAGTCGACCCATGACCACTCCTGCTCCTCCAGACAGCAAGTTTCCAAATCCAAATTACTTAATGACATGCGAGCATGCAACAAGTGTATCAGACAAAGCTGGCGAGTTCACAGTTTACGAAAACGTTTGTTACCAAGTATTTATTCCAGTTCGTTGACAAATGCAAAAGTAATATTGATAATATCTCGATACTGAACAAGACGGCTCCTGATGTATGTTTTGCCCGTTCCCCAGTGCTCCTATCAAAACACTGGGCCCGACTGGGTCATTAGTTCACAACCGTCCTCCCCGGTACGGTGTGAGGGTGCCAAACCTAAGTAGCGCTACCAACTAATACCCCGTTACCTCCCCGGTAATAAAATATGTGACTTAAGAGTGATAGAATGAGAATATTATCCAATATACCAGTTTTACCCAAAAGACTTATCCCTCCCCGGGATACCCACTGACTGTCCCAACCACCGGGACGCATGCTCAAAAGTAGTGAACTGACCTTGGATTGCTCGGTAAGACTAGTTACTTGATTATAGTGGGTCAACCAAATCCTAATACGATTACCAATAGAAATCAGTTTCTGTGACACCCCAAGAAAACCAGTAAACCACGCAACTTAACTAGCTTCCTCAGTAACCGCATGCTAAATTTCGGGACGAAATTTCTTTCAAGTTGGGGATAATGTGACAATTCGAGTTTCCAAGATTCCATTTTCACGTTAGTTGCACGTTAATTGTTAAGTTGTTTGTTTACATGACTTGTAAGTCTTGTAATTGTACACGTTGGATTATATGTTGAGATTTTTTTTTATGTTATCTAATTAATGTGATTAAGGTGTTTGGTGAGATATCATGTAACCTGTTTGAAAAACTTAAACTGTTTAAGCCTTGAATGGGTTCGACGAAACAGAAGCGTTTCGCCATTAACAACTTCGACGAAACAGGGGTGTTTCGCCATCCCTATCCCGACGATCCCGACGAAACAAGGTGTTTCGCTTGCCCAGTTTCCCCAAAGCCCAGTAAGGGCCCAACACGGTAAAACCCACGTATTTAAAGGACATAGGTTACGTAACTTGTTATTGTGAAACCTTAGCTTTCTCTTCCTCTCTGTTAACCGACAGCAACCATCACTATCATCCTTGGAGACCTTCAAGTTCTTCGTTTTACTCCCTATACCTTTCGGTTAGTTATTTGCTAATATCTGATTTGCTTATGAAATTATTACGTATACCGCGATGATCCATGAATGCATGACTCGTATGCTTGCTTGTTAACAGTTCGATATAGAATAGGGTTTAATGATAATAGATAGTGATGAATGTTTGTGATCACGACGATGTGATTAATGTTTGATTAGGGTTCTTGTTGTTGTTGATCCGAATAGGATGATTGATCGAGGAGATAAGTTGATTGATATTGTTAAATCTGATACTTGTGATTGTATGCGAGTGGGTTCGTCGTTCATGTCGGTCGGATGTTAGATATTAGAACCGTGTATATTGATTGAATGCTTGAATCTGATTGTATGATTCTGTTTAATGATTGATGATTTCGGCATTATATGATAACTGGATGTTCGAGTTTGGTGTAAAACGGCTGTTCAGAATGATTAGGGTTTCGGTGTGTGACTGATTACACAATGTAACTGATATCCTTCTGACGAAACGCTGATGACGACGAATCGGATGTGTTTCGCCGGAGGGAAATCACGACGAAACAGGTGGGTTTCGTCGATTAGGGAACGCGACGAAATGGGGACGTTTCGTCGAAGGGAAGTCACGACGAAACAGGGATGTTTCGTCGAGTGGGTAAACTGCACAGTGAACTCAGTTAAGTCTGTTAAGGGTTAACTAGGTCAGCTAGCTGTTGTTAAACAATAAGCATGACTTGCATGAACTTGTATAGCTGAAAAATGCTATGTGTTAGTTGTTACTTGCATGTACGTGATGATCTTGCCTGTTAGTCGAACATGTGAATGTCAACTGACTTGTGTGTATGTGCAAACTATAGGCTTTGATTGAATTAATTGTGCTCAAGTAATTAAGCATACCTAGCAAACCGAGGTGAGTTCACACTTTCTACAAGGCATGGGATTCCCAAGGGTTGGGAATGGGTTAATAAACTAAAACGGAATCTACATATCCTCCATGGGTAGGATATGTACGGCCATCCTCCTTGGGTAGGATGCCACTATAACTCCTGCGTATTCTCCTTGGGTAGAACTACGTACGTTCGTCCTCCTTTGGTAGGACAACAACCTTAACTTACTAGACAAAACTCTATGATGAAGTCCCTCCTCTTTATATCGACTTAATCGCCGAGGCCGATGGCGAGCGGGTTATTAGTTAATAGCGCTATTAGGTTTAACAAACCTCACACCATGTCGTTCGAACGGGCGTGTACTAATGGACTATGGCAAACTGTCAGTGATGATAGACACTGATGTAAGGCACAACTTATATTTCGTTAGTAGTCGATATGGTATGGTTTAGTGGTTCATAGGGGAAGCCCCCACTGATTATGGTTATGTTTGGGAAACAGGGTAAACTGGTAATTCACATGGGAAGCCCCCACCAACTATAAATATGTTTGGGAAACAGAAGTACTGGTTAACTCGTGGTTTACGAAACAGCTTATGATTTCGAAATGAACTGGTAAAACTGAACAACCAACTGTGAATTCGCTCAACTTTGTTGTTGACTCGTTGTTACATGCCTTGCAGGTCGTTAGGTGCTATGGAGCTTGCACAGGGAAGGGCGGTCGTTGTGGGATTATGGACTGTTATGTTCCATACTTAAACATTTGAACTTAAAACTATGTGTTGGTTATTTGATCATTACTATGCTTCCACTGATTCCTTAGACATGTTGGGTTTATTTTGAAACACCAATTATATTGCGTTTGGTTTTAATTATTTAATTCAACATGATTGGTGGCTTGATCTTGGTCAGTCACGCCTCCAAGCGGTGATTCTCCGCATGTGGATTTTGGGGGTGTGACAGATTGGTATCAGAGCCATTGGTTATAGTGAACTTGGTTTTAAAAGTGGAAAAGTTTTTGTGAAAACCAGACTATAACCTGTACAGTGCTCAACGATCCACAACGACGCTAGTTACATAGAACTTTGCTTATGGTATGCTTAGATGAACGTAACAACTATTGTTTGAAAACACATGTGTGCTTACTCTTTTCTGTCATCGCACTTTCACGAACATCTCTCACTCATGTTTCCTTTGATATGAAGATCATGACTGGACGTGTTAACCTAACTCAAGCCCAGCTAACGGCTCTAATCAATGAACAAGTTACTGCAGCACTCGCAGCTGCTCAGGCAGGAGGTATAACCTGCCATTTCAACTTACTCTAGGATCTTTAGATCCTACTCTCGTGAACCAACACTTGTGCTTAACTTTGTTTATTCTTACACACACGACAGGTCAACCTGCACAGCCTCCTGTGTGTACTTTCAAAACCTTTATGGACTGCCGACCTACTACTTTCAACGGCACTGAAGGAGCTGTAGGCCTCCTCCACTGGTTCGAGAAGCTCGAGTCTGTTTTCGAGATGTGTGAATGCCCTGAGGCACGTAGGGTGAAGTATGCTACTGGTACTCTTGAAGGTCTAGCGCTCACGTGGTGGAATGCTCAGGTTCAAATGCTGGGGATTGTTGCTGCTAACGACACCCCATGGAATGATTTCAAGGAACTGATCAAGGAAGAGTATTGTAGCCGCGACGACATCCACAAGTTGGAAGTCGAGTTCTTCAACTTAAAGATGACGGGGTCAGAAATTGAAGCGTATACGAAAAGGTCAAACGAGCTGGCAATATTGTGTCCCACTATGGTAGACCCTCCCATCAAACGTATCGAGCTGTATCTCAAGGGTCTTGTGCTGGAAATTCAGAGTCATGTGACTGCGGCTAATCTTGGCACCATCCAGCAAGTCACTCGATTGGCTCATCGTCTCACTGATCAGGCGGTGGAACAGAACAAACTGCCCAAGCGTATTGGTACTACTGCTACAGCCACTACTACTTCTGATGCCCCCAACGACAACAAGCGTAAATGGGATGGGATCTCAAGCAAGGGTTCGACATCAGCTCAGTCTCAGTCTCAGCAGCGAAAGACTGATGACTACCAGAGTCCTGGCCAGCAATCTTCGGGTAGTCAAGGGCAGGGTGGATACAGGGGAAACCACCCCAAGTGCAATCGATGCAACAGGCATCACAGTGGGCACTGCAACAAGGGCCGTTGTTTGAGGTGTAACAAGCTTGGTCATGAAGCCAAGGATTGCAGGAGCGTGCGACCTGCGAATCAGAATCGTCAACAGCAACAGCAAGCTCCACAGAATCAGCCGCAACAACAGCAGGGTAATAGGGGATGCTTTCAGTGTGGTGCTGAAGGTCACTTCAAGAGAAATTGTCCTCAGTTGAACCAGAACCAGAACCGGAATAACAACAATAATCAGGGAAACGGGCACACACATTTTTTTGCTGACGTACCTATTTTTACACATGTTTCAGGTGTTGCTATATGAAGATTGTTGATATACTCTATACATAGGATGGACTCTTGCCTTAGCGACTTTAAAACTTGAAAGACAATTATTGTATTTATTTGATTTGTAATAAAACAATGAGTTCAATGATTCAATAAAATGAAATTATTTAATCCATGGTTGTGAAACAATGATTCTGTTACAACACTCCCCGACCCGACCTGCGAATCAGAATCGTCAACAGCAACAGCAAGCTCCACAGAATCAGCCGCAACAACAGCAGGGTAATAGGGGATGCTTTCAGTGTGGTGCTGAAGGTCACTTCAAGAGAAATTGTCCTCAGTTGAACCAGAACCAGAATAACAACAACAATCAAGGAAACGGGAACAACAATGGGAATAACAACGGGGGAACAATGGAAACAATGGCGCCCGGGGCCGTGCGTTCGTGATTGGTCAGGGCAATGCAAGGAATGATCCCAACGTCGTAATGGGTAAGTTTCTACTGGACGACTTTTATGTTAGTGTTTTATTTGATTCGGGTGCCAGTACCAGTTATGTGTCTCTAAAAGTTAGTCGAATGTTAAAGCGTGTCCCAACACTTTTGAACACCAAGCACATGGTAGAGCTAGCAAATGGTAAAAGTTTAGAGGCCACACACGTAGTTAAGGGTTGTAATCTCATCTTAGCTGGTCAGACCTTCTCTATCGACCTCATTCCTATCGTTTTGGGTAGTTTCGACATAGTTATTGGTATGGATTGGTTATCGCAACATCGAGCAGAAATCCTTTGCAAGGAGAAGATTGTCCGCATTCCTCGTTCCGGCAAAGAACCTTTAGTGATTCATGGCGACAAGAGTGGTGCCGTGGTGGGCATCATTTCTTTTCTTAAAGCCCAGAAGTGTTTGCGAAAAGGCCACACTGCTATTTTGGCCCTTGTTACTGACACCTTGAAGAAAGAAAAGAAGATCGAAGATATCCCGATTGTACGTGATTTCCCTGAGGTATTCCCTGATGAATTACCTGGTCTCCCACCCCACCGTCAAGTTGAGTTTCAAATCGAGCTAGCCCTGGAGCAGTGCCAATAGCTCGAGCACCTTATCGATTAGCCCCATCAGAACTTGAAGAACTATCCACACAACTACAAGAACTCTTGGATAAGGGTTTTATTCGTCCTAGCTCTTCGCCTTGGGGAGCTCCAGTATTATTTGTGAAGAAGAAGGACGGTACCTTCAGGATGTGTATCGACTACCGCGAACTCAACAAGGTGACTGTGAAGAACCGTTATCCACTTCCACGCATTGATGACTTGTTCGATCAGCTGCAAGGGTCGAGCTACTATTCAAAGATTGACCTGAGGTTAGGTTACCATCAACTAAGAGTCCGTGATGAGGATATATCTAAGATGTGACACCTGTGTCACCGCGACCATCAAACAAATACCAAGCCGATGAAATATTGTATTTCATACTTGGGATCTTGTATAAATATGTGTATCTTTTGCACATATCAATTCTTGTTCAATTTCAAACTCTACAACGCTTTCTAGAGAATTATACGCAAACTGGTGCGTAAACGTACTCAGTTTAATGCGACAAATACTCCGGAACATCAACATATACTTAACATACCTTAAATATGTGACAACTCGAACTTTAGACTTGCTTTGTGTAACGCTATGTGCATATGTGAACTAAAATTATATGTTTGGAATTAATAAATGTTTTGTTGTTGGGTGTTATGTGAACTTTACGAAAGATGTGTTGTGTTTATATTGTATGTATGTATGTACCGAACCGCACAAGAACCGCACAACACACACAACTACATTGGATCGCACAAAGCCGTTGGGCTTTACACCTTGTACGCGGACCAATAGGGCAGCCCATGTAAGGGCCGGCCCACCCCCTTATACCGTGTAAACACTTAGGGACTTGATCCTTTTCTCATTTGTTACAATTCACAACACAAGAACACACCCAAGAAACCCTAGTCTCTCTCGTTTTGCTTGGAAACCGACGGCAGCACAAGATCCCTATTCGGATCATCCTTGTCCTTTCGCTAATCTGGTTAGTATGATTACATGTTTGTTGTTGCTCTTTGATGTTAAGTGATTGTATGGCTATTGTGATTGGTTATGCTAGTAGAGTTTGTATGAATATGAATCGGCTCATGTGTATGGTTAAAGCCCACAAGAAATCGGATTATAGTGTTAATTGATATGTTGTTGTTAATCGTATGATAAAGTGATCGGATGTATGACGAATCGACTGTTATGTGATATTGTTCGGATATTGTGCATGTATTCGAGGATAGGAAGCAAGAACACGAATCCAGGATGTTACATGTTTAAATGTTTTTAAGTTTCGTACATGATTGAATCAAATTAGGGTTTAATGCCCTGTTTGATCGATACTAGGATTAACCGGATGATTGAATTATGTTAATTGATTGTTGAAAAAGGAAACTGATAAACTCATTGTAACCGACTTGCTTGAATGGTGGAATTGGTTAAACCGACGCACAAGACTTCTTGGTGTACAAGAAGTCCAATCACACAAGGTGGTCCACTCGCACAACTGGGTCAGTCGCACAAGCTGAACCAGCCGCACAAGGCTGTATGATGGGCCGGACAGCCCAAGTCGTTAATCGTACAAGCTGCCTTGGGCCGGACTACCTTGGATCGCACAACCCAGCTGAATCGTACAAAAGCAGCTGGATCGCACAACGTTATTATGTGTTGCATTGGGCCGGGTAGCCCAATTGATCGGATCGCACAACCTAAGTTGGACCGCACAAGTCCACTATTGGTTTTATGATTGGGCCGCTTATGTTACGGAATCCCTTATACATCTTTGGGCCAATATATTCTTAAATTGTGATACTTGATTTGGGCCGTGCATGTTCAAACTGTTTATGTCTATGACGGGCCGGGTTTAGGTTGGGCTTAGTTATGTAAACGCACAAGATGGTTGGGCTCGCACAAGCTCCTTGGCCCAACCATCCGAATAGCACAAGTAGTGTACTTAATGTGTTTGCGTGCATACGTGTTTGCCATGTTGTATACGTGCATTATTGAACCAAACCTGACTTGTATTACAACCATGCTAGGACGTGATTGACCATTTACTAGCTTATCTATACTCTTTGTGTATCTGCCGAGCAAACCAAGGTGAGTTCACACAGCCAAGGCATGGGATTCCCGGGTTGGGAATTGGGTTGGATATGTTAATGTTAAAGGAGTTACTCGTACTTACGCATATACCAGACTATAGACCATCGTCCTCAGGTTAGTCAGGACACGTTACGTAAAGCCTACGTAACCCAGTATACTTGCCATATGTCTCCCGGGTCGGGAGGACACGTTACGTAAAACCTACGTAACCCAATACCATTCACTGGCTTCCAGGTCGGAAGGCCACGCTGCGTAAAGCCTACGTAGCCCCCACGCGTACCATTGTCCTCGGGGAAGGGCACGTCACGTAAAGCCTACGTGACCCTGTACGTTTTCCTGTTCTCGGTAAAGCAGAACACATGGTCGGAAGTTAGTCTAGTAAGTACCGTTAATGAGAAGCCCTCATTAGCCAGGAAGAACATGGGAAGCCCCCACCTTTAGTACACACTAGTATGGGAAGCCCCCACTAGCTATACCTATGCATTATGTTTTGAACTTACTTTCTGTGAACTCGCTCAACTAGTTTGTTGACTATTTGCTGCATGCCTTGCAGGACCTTAGGTATACTTGGAGCTTGCACCAGAGGAGAGGCGGGTCGTTGTGGACAAGAACTCGTGAATGTTTATTAAACACTTTTACATTCACACATTGATACTTATGTTTTGGGTTTTACAATTAATGCTTCCGCTACTTAAACAGTGTTTGGTTTTGAACACCAATTATGTCTTTGATTATTATTGAATGCTATGTTTGATATAATTGGTGGCTTGATCCTGGTCAGTCACGCCTCCAAGCGGTGGTACTCCGCGTGTGGGATTTTGGGGGTGTGACAGATTGGTATCAGAGCCATTGGTTATAGAGAACTTGGTTTTAATATGAGAAAACGTTTTTATTAAAACCGGACTATAACCAGAACAGTGCTCTCAACGATCCACAACGACGCTTCGCTCCACGTGCAAGACTCGACATCCTAGGTGATAAGGTTTATATTTATTACCTGTTTGCTAGAACTGCTTAGAACCTTGCTCGCATTACGCTTAGATACACATGCTATGATTACATGAGAACACCTATATGCCTACGCTTTTCTGTCATCGCCCTACTCGCGAACCATTCTTACGTATGCTACTTGTTACTATGAAGATCATGTCTGGACGAATCAACATGACACAAGCCCAGCTAGAGGCTCTCGTTCAAGCTCAAGTTGCTGCGGCAGTTGCAGCAGCTCAAGCAGGTAGTATATCCTGCAGTATAGGCACACACTAGGATCTTTAGATCCTACATTAACTCTCGTATTTAACTTCGTCCTATTCGTACACAATAGGTCAACCAGCGCAGCAAGTTTGCACTTTTAAGAACTTCATGGACTGTCGTCCAAACTCTTTCAGCGGCACAGAGGGGGCAGTGGGACTCCTCCACTGGTTCGAGAAGCTAGAATCAGTATTCGAAATGTGCGAGTGCCCTGAAGCTCGCAAGGTCAAGTTTGCTACCGGTACTTTGGAAGGGATAGCACTGACTTGGTGGAACGCCCAAGTCCAGATCTTAGGGTTGGCAGCTGCTAACGCCACCCCATGGAACGACTTTAAGGAACTCATCAAGCGTGAGTATTGCACGCGGGAAGACATACACAAGCTGGAAGACGAGCTTTATAACTTGAAAATGGTTGGATCGGAAATCGAAGCGTATACTAAACGGTCCAATGAGCTGGCCGTTCTGTGTCCTACTATGGTGGACCCTCCATACAAGCGCATTGAGTTGTATCTCAAGGGATTGGCGCCAGAGATTCAAAGCCACGTGACGTCGGCTAACCTTGAAAACATCCAGGAGATCCAACGTCTCGCTCACCGTATCACTGATCAGGCAGTGGACCAGAATAAACTGCCCAAGCGTGTTAATGCTACTGCTAACGTCACCACCTCAGTTACTCCTGCTACATCTGGTGACAGTAAAAGAAAGTGGGATGGGGATTCCAGCAAAGGTTCAGCATCTGTTCAGCCACAATCTCAGCAGCAGAAGATTGACCACTATCAGAGTCCCAGTCAGCAATCCTCTAGTGGTCACAGGCAGAGGAGATATCAGGGTAGTCAGCCTAGGTGCCACAACTGCAACAGGCATCACCACGGCCCATGTAACAAGGGTCGCTGTCAAAGGTGTCTTAAGATGGGGCACGAGGCCAAAGACTGTAGGAGCCCTCGTCCTGCAAATCAGAATCAGCAGCCTCAGCAACCAGCTCCACAGAACCAGAATCAGCAGCAGCAGCCACAGCGTGGAAACCGGGGATGTTTCCAGTGTGGGGCTGAAGGTCACTTCAAACGCGATTGCCCTCAGTTGAACCAGAACCGCAACAACAATAACAACCAGGGCAACGGCAACAACAACGGTGGAAACAACAACAACAACGGCAATGAAGCTCGTGGTCGTGCATTCGTACTAGGTCGGGGCGACGCAGTGAACGATCCCAACGTTGTCATGGGTAAGTTTCTCCTCGACTTTAAATCTTGAGGATAAGTCTATGGGTAATTCGGTTGTCTATGGGTAATTCGGTTGTTTCGGCTAGTATGCGGGAGTTTCAGTCTTGTGTAGCCGATATTGAAGTCCTTGATGTGAATCGGTCGGGCTGCCACTTTACTTGGAGCCAAAAACCGAGAAAAGGGATTGGATTAATGAAGAAAATTGATAGAATATTGGGGAATTCGCAGTTTATTGCTTTGTTTCCAAATGCGGTGGCGTTGTTTCATCCGGCTCGGTTATCTGACCATTGTGTTTGTGTGTTGAAAATTCAGGAACCCGGGAATCTGAAGCACAAGCCTTTTAAATTTGCTAACTTTTTGGTTCATAAACCGGAATTCTTAGACATTGTGAAGCGTAGATGGGATATGAGGGTTGAAGGTGTTTTTCAGTTTTCTGTTGTTAAGAAGCTAAAGATGTTAAAGACTCCTCTCAGAGTCTTGCTTTTTCAGCAAGGAAATTTACATCAGAAAGTTCAGGTTTTGCGTGATAAGTTGGATGGGATTCAGATTAGTATTGATAAAGATCCGTCTTCTGAGTTGCTTCGTGAAGAGGAAGTTAACATTCGTCGTGCTTATCAGGAAGCTTTGCTAGATGAGGAGCGGTTTTTGAAACAAAAGTCGAAAGTGGATTGGTTAGCGGCTGGGGATATGAACTCCGCGTTTTTTCACTCATCTCTTAAAAATAAAGTGCATCATAGCCGCATAAATGTTATCCGGGATACTAGTGGCAAGGAGTATGAAGATGATTTGGTTCAAGTAGCGTTTGTTAATCACTATGAAAATTTTTTGGGTGGTAGTAGGGACTCGTCTCTTATGCCAGCTCCAGATCTTTTTTCGAAATCGTTGGATGTGAATGCAGCAGCTAATATGGTTCGTCCGGTTTCTGCGGAAGAGGTCAAGAATGCCATGTTCTCGATGGGTTCTGACAAAGCTCCGGGTCCTGATGGTTTTACTGCGGGTTTCTTTAAGGGTGCCTGGCCGGTTGTGGGTTGTGAAGTTACCAATGCTGTTCGTGATTTTTTCATTCATGGTAAGCTTCTTCGGGAATTAAATCATACTCTTATTGTGCTTCTTCCGAAGTCATCTTCTCCGAGTATAGTTACTGATTACCGGCCTATCGCTTGTTGCAATGTCTTATATAAATGCATTAGCAAGATTATTGCTGATAGAATTAAAGTGGTGTTGGACGACATTGTTAGTATTAACCAGTCTGCCTTTGTGCCTGGTCGAAAAATTTCGGATAATATATTGCTTACCCAAGAATTAATGCATAACTATCATCGTAATATCGGCCCTCCAAAATGTGCTTTTAAAGTTGATATCCAGAAGGCCTATGATACTGTTGATTGGAAATTTCTCAAGAGTATTTTGCTAGGGTTCGGATTTCATCAAACCATGGTTCATTGGATTATGCTATGTGTTTCTACTACCACGTTCTCAGTGTGTGTCAATGGGGAAATTCATGGGTATTTCAAGGGTAGTCGTGGGCTCAGACAAGGTGACCCGGTTTCTCCTTATTTATTCACTCTTGTCATGGAGATTCTTACAGCCATATTGCAGCATTCGGTTAGGATTGACTCGTCATTCAAATTCCATAACAGGTGTGAGCGGCAGCAGATTATAAACCTGTGTTTTGCGGATGACTTGTTTATTTTCTCGAAAGGTGAGATTGCTTCGGCTAGGTGCATTATGAAGTCCCTTGAGACTTTTGCTAATATGTCCGGATTGTTTCCTAGCGTTCAAAAGAGTACTGTCTATTTCTCTAATGTCCCATCGTATGTGAAGAACGCTATTCTGAACATTATGCCTTTTAAAGAAGGCTCTTTGCCGGTGAAATATTTGGGTGTGCCTCTCATAGCCTCGCGTCTTCTTTATAAAGATTGTCAGATCTTGATAGAGATGTTGGAGAATCGTATTATGCATTGGAGGAATAAGTTACTTTCTTTCGCAGGAAGGTTGCAACTTATTACTTCTGTTTTGTCTTCGCTCCATATTTACTGGTCTTCTGTTTTCATGCTGCCAAAGCGAGTGATTGTTAGCTTGGAGGCTTTGATGCGGAATTTTCTGTGGTCCCATGATAAGGCTTTTCAAAAGGGTCGCGCGAAAGTTTCTTGGAAAACGGTTTGTGTTCCTAAGCTTGAGGGGGGGTTAGGAATTCGTCGGATTGGTGATGTTAATATTGCTCTTATAACGGCTCATATTTGGAGCATCATTACGAACCGGAGGTCTCTTTGGGTTGAGTGGGTTCATGCTTATCGGCTAAGGGGTAAAAGTATTTGGGCCTGCAAGGTGCCATCGGCCTGCTGTTGGTCTTGGAGAAAAATTCTTCAGCTGCGTCCGTTGGTGAGAAGCTACTTTTGGACCGAAATTGGGAATGGCTCTCAAAGTTCAGCTTGGTTTGATAATTGGTGCGAGTTAGGGCCTCTAGAGCAATTTTTCTCGCCTCGTCTCATTGCAAATGCGGGTTTTCATATGCATTCTAAGGTGTCTGAAGTCTATTCGGATAATGGTTGGAGATGGCCGCTCGCGTGGAGGGAGGTTTGCCCAGCTCTAGATCAGATTGATCGGGTTTCTCTACAACCGAATAAATCTGATAAATTTTGGTGGCGGCATGGGAATGATAAGCTTGATTTCTCGTCTTCTCGTGTGTGGGATTCGATTAGACATCGTGAAGATCCAGTTAATTGGTGTGGTATTGTATGGTTTAGTCAATGTATCCCGCGTCATGCTTTCTTAATGTGGCTGGTTATGAAGCGAAAACTTCTTACGCAAGATAAAATATTGAGCTGGGATATTTCTCGAAGAAAGAACATGAATATGTTGTGTTGTTTACTTTGTTACGCGAACCATGATTCTCATCATCACTTGTTTTTTGAATGCAAGTTTTCGGCCCAAGTGTGGAGTTTGGTTAGACCTAAAGTTGGCATGGAGCTAGTTCAGCCGAAGTGGGAGGATATTGTCAATTGGCTGCGTGATCGGGTCAAGTCTAAAGCAGCTAAGGACTATGTTGCGAGGCTTTTAGTAGCAGCGACTACTTATTTCATTTGGCAGGAGCGTAATGCTAGGCTTTTTAAGAATCAATTGCGGCCCCCGGAAGCGATAAGTGAACTCATCACTCAACAAGTTCGATATAAACTCATGGGAGCCAAGCTGAAAGATTGTGCAAATGTTCGAAGGTTGCTAGGGGACTGGGAGATAAAGAGTGCCGAAATGAAGGAAGATGGCAGCTAGTTAGAGGGCAGTAGTTGTGTTTTGCTTTTCTAGATAGTTATAGTCTAGTGGTTTTTGATTGTGGTTTGCTCTGTTTGAGTTGTTTGTTTCTTGGTTTGCTTTCATAGGGCATGTCCTATGATTGAACTAGTGTAGGCTCTCTACACTACTTGTTTTATTTTTGTGAATATATAAAATCACCGGGGTAACCCTTTACCCAAAAAAAAAAAGTTTCTCCTCGACAATATTTACGTTACTGTTTTATTTGATTCGGGTGCGGATACAAGCTATATGTCTGTGAAAATGTGTCAACTGCTAAAACGTGCACCAACACTTTTACCCACCAAACATGTAGTAGAGTTAGCTAACGGTAAAAGTCTAGAAGCCACGCACGTAGTTCAGGGTTGTAATCTTATCTTAGCTGGTCAAGCCTTCTCTATCGATCTCATTCCCATAGTTTTGGGTAGCTTCGACATCGTGATTGGGATGGATTGGTTATCCCAACACAAGGCAGAGATTCTATGTAGTGAAAAGGTAATTCGCATTCCTCGTTCGGGTCAGGAACCTCTAGAAGTTCAAGGCGACAAGAGTGGTGCTGTGGTTGGCATCATCTCTTTCTTGAAGGCTCAGAAATGCTTACGTAAGGGTCACACAGCCATTCTGGCTCTTGTTACAGACGCATCGGCAAAGGAAAAGAAATTGGAGGATATTCCAATTGTACGTGATTACCCTCAGGTGTTTCCTGAAGACTTACCTGGCTTACCGCCTCATCGTCAGGTCGAATTTCAGATCGAGCTCGCTCCAGGAGCAGCACCCATAGCTCGCGCACCATATCGTCTAGCTCCATCAGAATTGGAAGAACTGTCAAAACAGCTGCAAGAACTCTTGGAAAAGGGTTTCATACGACCAAGCTCTTCGCCTTGGGGAGCTCCAGTACTATTCGTGAAAAAGAAAGACGGTACGTTCAGGATGTGCATCGACTACCGTGAACTCAACAAGGTGACGGTGAAGAACCGTTATCCTCTTCCACGCATAGACGACTTATTCGACCAGTTGCAAGGGTCGTGTTACTATTCGAAGATAGACTTGAGGTCTGGTTACCATCAGCTGAGAGTCCGGGATGAGGACGTCTCCAAGACAGCCTTCAGAACTCGTTACGGTCACTACGAGTTTCTTGTCATGCCGTTCGGGTTAACGAACGCGCCTGCCGTATTTATGGATCTTATGAACAGGGTATGCAAACCCTATCTTGACAAATTCGTCATAGTATTCATCGACGACATTCTGATTTACTCCAAGAGTCAGGAGGAACACGAGCAGCATCTTCGCCTTATATTGGAACTCCTTCGGAAGGAACAGCTGTACGCCAAGCTTTCTAAATGCGACTTCTGGCTTCGTGAAGTCCACTTCTTAGGCCACGTGGTAAACAAGGATGGGATCCATGTCGATCCATCCAAGGTAGATTCGATCAGGAACTGGCCTGCACCGCGTACGCCAACGGAAATACGCCAATTCTTGGGATTGGCAGGTTACTACAGACGATTTATCAGAGACTTCTCGAAGATTGCTCAGCCACTTACGCTACTGACACAGAAGGGTGTTACCTATCGCTGGGGAGAGCCCCAGGAGACTGCTTTTCAGCACCTAAAGGATAGACTTTGCAGTGCACCTATCCTCTCACTGCCAGAGGGCACAGAAGACTTCGTAGTATATTGTGATGCATCCATTCGGGGACTGGGATGTGTGTTAATGCAGCGCGACAAGGTTATCGCTTACGCCTCTCGTCAACTCAAGGTTCATGAACGCAACTACACGACGCACGATTTAGAGCTGGGAGCTGTTGTTTTCGCGCTTAAGATATGGCGACACTACCTGTACGGTACCAGGTGCACGATTTACACCGATCACAGGAGTCTCGAGCATATCCTTAAGCAGAAGGATTTGAATATGCGTCAACGACGATGGGTCGAGTTACTTAATGACTACGAATGCGCTATCAAGTATCATCCAGGCAAAGCCAATGTTGTGGCTGATGCCCTCAGTCGGAAAGACACTTTACCAAAGCGCGTGCGAGCGCTACAACTTACGATTCAGTCTAGCCTTCCTGCACGGATACGAGATGCTCAGGTAGAAGCGTTGAAGCCCGAAAACGTCAAGGCTGAAGCCTTACGCGGCTCACGACAACAAATGGAACAGAAGGCAGACGGCGCCTACTATGTAACGGGCCGGATTTGGGTCCCTCTCTATGGCGGTTTACGCGAACTTGTGATGGATGAAGCACACAAATCTCGCTACTCGGTACATCCAGGGTCGGATAAAATGTACCACGATATCAGTACTACTTATTGGTGGCCTAGTATGAAGGCCCACATCGCTACGTACGTTGGAAAATGCTTGACCTGTGCGAGAGTCAAGGTCGAATATCAGAAGCCAGCTGGTCTACTTCAGCAGCCTAAGATACCACAGTGGAAATGGGAAGAAATTTCCATGGATTTCGTTACAGGCTTACCTAGATCCCAGCGTGGGAACGATACGATATGGGTCATAGTTGATCGACTCACCAAGTCTGCACAGTTTCTACCGATTAAGGAAACGGACAAGTTCTCCACACTTGCAGACGTCTATCTTAAAGAAGTTGTCTCGAGGCACGGGGTGCCCACGTCCATCATTTCGGATCGCGACGCACGATTCACGTCAGAACTATGGCAAGCAATGCATAAATCCTTCGGCTCACGATTAGACATGAGCACGGCTTATCATCCTCAGACGGATGGGCAGTCTGAGCGAACGATCCAAACTCTTGAAGACATGCTTCGGGCATGCGTCATCGATTTCGGCAACGGCTGGGAAAAGCATCTCCCTTTGGTGGAGTTTTCTTACAATAATAGTTATCACACCAGCATTCAAGCCGCTCCATTTGAGGCATTGTACGGGCGTAAATGCCGGTCACCCCTCTGCTGGGCAGAGGTGGGGGATAGTCAGATCACGAATCCAGAGATTGTAGTGGACGCCACAGAAAAGATAGCACAGATACGACAACGCATGGCGGCAGCACGCGACCGTCAGAAAGCCTACGCAGACAAGCGTAGAAAGCCATTGGAATTTGAGGTCGGGGACCGGGTTTTATTGAAAGTCTCACCCTGGAAGGGTGTGGTTCGTTTTGGCAAACGGGGCAAACTGAATCCGCGATACGTCGGACCCTTTGAAATTATCGAAAAGATTGGCAAGGTAGCCTACAAGTTGAACCTACCAGCTGAACTCGGGGCAGTTCACAATGTCTTTCACGTATCGAACTTAAAGAAGTGCCTATCTGATGAAAACCTCATCATTCCTTTTAAGGAACTCACTATTGACGAGCGGTTGCAGTTCGTCGAGGAACCAGTAGAAATCACGGACCGGGATGTGAAGGTCCTCAAACACAAGAGAATCCCTCTTGTTCGAGTTCGTTGGAACTCCAAACGTGGCCCAGAGTACACCTGGGAACGCGAAGACAGGATGACAGAAAAGTATCCCCAGTTATTCGAAACTAATGCAACCACTACTGAGACTGAAGCTACTACTTCGGAATTTCGGGACGAAATTCCAGATCAACGGGGGGAGGATGTGACACCCCAGGAAAATCAGTGAACAGTACAGTTTACCTAGCTTCCTCAGTGAGTGCGTACCAAATTTCGGGACGAAATTTCCAATTAGTTGGGGATAATGTGACAACTCGAACTTTAGACTTGCTTTGTGTAACGCTATGTGCATATGTGAACTAAAATTATATGTTTGGAATTAATAAATGTTTTGTTGTTGGGTGTTATGTGAACTTTACGAAAGATGTGTTGTGTTTATATTGTATGTATGTATGTACCGAACCGCACAAGAACCGCACAACACACACAACTACATTGGATCGCACAAAGCCGTTGGGCTTTACACCTTGTACGCGGACCAATAGGGCAGCCCATGTAAGGGCCGGCCCACCCCCTTATACCGTGTAAACACTTAGGGACTTGATCCTTTTCTCATTTGTTACAATTCACAACACAAGAACACACCCAAGAAACCCTAGTCTCTCTCGTTTTGCTTGGAAACCGACGGCAGCACAAGATCCCTATTCGGATCATCCTTGTCCTTTCGCTAATCTGGTTAGTATGATTACATGTTTGTTGTTGCTCTTTGATGTTAAGTGATTGTATGGCTATTGTGATTGGTTATGCTAGTAGAGTTTGTATGAATATGAATCGGCTCATGTGTATGGTTAAAGCCCACAAGAAATCGGATTATAGTGTTAATTGATATGTTGTTGTTAATCGTATGATAAAGTGATCGGATGTATGACGAATCGACTGTTATGTGATATTGTTCGGATATTGTGCATGTATTCGAGGATAGGAAGCAAGAACACGAATCCAGGATGTTACATGTTTAAATGTTTTTAAGTTTCGTACATGATTGAATCAAATTAGGGTTTAATGCCCTGTTTGATCGATACTAGGATTAACCGGATGATTGAATTATGTTAATTGATTGTTGAAAAAGGAAACTGATAAACTCATTGTAACCGACTTGCTTGAATGGTGGAATTGGTTAAACCGACGCACAAGACTTCTTGGTGTACAAGAAGTCCAATCACACAAGGTGGTCCACTCGCACAACTGGGTCAGTCGCACAAGCTGAACCAGCCGCACAAGGCTGTATGATGGGCCGGACAGCCCAAGTCGTTAATCGTACAAGCTGCCTTGGGCCGGACTACCTTGGATCGCACAACCCAGCTGAATCGTACAAAAGCAGCTGGATCGCACAACGTTATTATGTGTTGCATTGGGCCGGGTAGCCCAATTGATCGGATCGCACAACCTAAGTTGGACCGCACAAGTCCACTATTGGTTTTATGATTGGGCCGCTTATGTTACGGAATCCCTTATACATCTTTGGGCCAATATATTCTTAAATTGTGATACTTGATTTGGGCCGTGCATGTTCAAACTGTTTATGTCTATGACGGGCCGGGTTTAGGTTGGGCTTAGTTATGTAAACGCACAAGATGGTTGGGCTCGCACAAGCTCCTTGGCCCAACCATCCGAATAGCACAAGTAGTGTACTTAATGTGTTTGCGTGCATACGTGTTTGCCATGTTGTATACGTGCATTATTGAACCAAACCTGACTTGTATTACAACCATGCTAGGACGTGATTGACCATTTACTAGCTTATCTATACTCTTTGTGTATCTGCCGAGCAAACCAAGGTGAGTTCACACAGCCAAGGCATGGGATTCCCGGGTTGGGAATTGGGTTGGATATGTTAATGTTAAAGGAGTTACTCGTACTTACGCATATACCAGACTATAGACCATCGTCCTCAGGTTAGTCAGGACACGTTACGTAAAGCCTACGTAACCCAGTATACTTGCCATATGTCTCCCGGGTCGGGAGGACACGTTACGTAAAACCTACGTAACCCAATACCATTCACTGGCTTCCAGGTCGGAAGGCCACGCTGCGTAAAGCCTACGTAGCCCCCACGCGTACCATTGTCCTCGGGGAAGGGCACGTCACGTAAAGCCTACGTGACCCTGTACGTTTTCCTGTTCTCGGTAAAGCAGAACACATGGTCGGAAGTTAGTCTAGTAAGTACCGTTAATGAGAAGCCCTCATTAGCCAGGAAGAACATGGGAAGCCCCCACCTTTAGTACACACTAGTATGGGAAGCCCCCACTAGCTATACCTATGCATTATGTTTTGAACTTACTTTCTGTGAACTCGCTCAACTAGTTTGTTGACTATTTGCTGCATGCCTTGCAGGACCTTAGGTATACTTGGAGCTTGCACCAGAGGAGAGGCGGGTCGTTGTGGACAAGAACTCGTGAATGTTTATTAAACACTTTTACATTCACACATTGATACTTATGTTTTGGGTTTTACAATTAATGCTTCCGCTACTTAAACAGTGTTTGGTTTTGAACACCAATTATGTCTTTGATTATTATTGAATGCTATGTTTGATATAATTGGTGGCTTGATCCTGGTCAGTCACGCCTCCAAGCGGTGGTACTCCGCGTGTGGGATTTTGGGGGTGTGACAGATTGGTATCAGAGCCATTGGTTATAGAGAACTTGGTTTTAATATGAGAAAACGTTTTTATTAAAACCGGACTATAACCAGAACAGTGCTCTCAACGATCCACAACGACGCTTCGCTCCACGTGCAAGACTCGACATCCTAGGTGATAAGGTTTATATTTATTACCTGTTTGCTAGAACTGCTTAGAACCTTGCTCGCATTACGCTTAGATACACATGCTATGATTACATGAGAACACCTATATGCCTACGCTTTTCTGTCATCGCCCTACTCGCGAACCATTCTTACGTATGCTACTTGTTACTATGAAGATCATGTCTGGACGAATCAACATGACACAAGCCCAGCTAGAGGCTCTCGTTCAAGCTCAAGTTGCTGCGGCAGTTGCAGCAGCTCAAGCAGGTAGTATATCCTGCAGTATAGGCACACACTAGGATCTTTAGATCCTACATTAACTCTCGTATTTAACTTCGTCCTATTCGTACACAATAGGTCAACCAGCGCAGCAAGTTTGCACTTTTAAGAACTTCATGGACTGTCGTCCAAACTCTTTCAGCGGCACAGAGGGGGCAGTGGGACTCCTCCACTGGTTCGAGAAGCTAGAATCAGTATTCGAAATGTGCGAGTGCCCTGAAGCTCGCAAGGTCAAGTTTGCTACCGGTACTTTGGAAGGGATAGCACTGACTTGGTGGAACGCCCAAGTCCAGATCTTAGGGTTGGCAGCTGCTAACGCCACCCCATGGAACGACTTTAAGGAACTCATCAAGCGTGAGTATTGCACGCGGGAAGACATACACAAGCTGGAAGACGAGCTTTATAACTTGAAAATGGTTGGATCGGAAATCGAAGCGTATACTAAACGGTCCAATGAGCTGGCCGTTCTGTGTCCTACTATGGTGGACCCTCCATACAAGCGCATTGAGTTGTATCTCAAGGGATTGGCGCCAGAGATTCAAAGCCACGTGACGTCGGCTAACCTTGAAAACATCCAGGAGATCCAACGTCTCGCTCACCGTATCACTGATCAGGCAGTGGACCAGAATAAACTGCCCAAGCGTGTTAATGCTACTGCTAACGTCACCACCTCAGTTACTCCTGCTACATCTGGTGACAGTAAAAGAAAGTGGGATGGGGATTCCAGCAAAGGTTCAGCATCTGTTCAGCCACAATCTCAGCAGCAGAAGATTGACCACTATCAGAGTCCCAGTCAGCAATCCTCTAGTGGTCACAGGCAGAGGAGATATCAGGGTAGTCAGCCTAGGTGCCACAACTGCAACAGGCATCACCACGGCCCATGTAACAAGGGTCGCTGTCAAAGGTGTCTTAAGATGGGGCACGAGGCCAAAGACTGTAGGAGCCCTCGTCCTGCAAATCAGAATCAGCAGCCTCAGCAACCAGCTCCACAGAACCAGAATCAGCAGCAGCAGCCACAGCGTGGAAACCGGGGATGTTTCCAGTGTGGGGCTGAAGGTCACTTCAAACGCGATTGCCCTCAGTTGAACCAGAACCGCAACAACAATAACAACCAGGGCAACGGCAACAACAACGGTGGAAACAACAACAACAACGACAATGAAGCTCGTGGTCGTGCATTCGTACTAGGTCGGGGCGACGCAGTGAACGATCCCAACGTTGTCATGGGTAAGTTTCTCCTCGACTTTAAATCTTGAGGATAAGTCTATGGGTAATTCGGTTGTCTATGGGTAATTCGGTTGTTTCGGCTAGTATGCGGGAGTTTCAGTCTTGTGTAGCCGATATTGAAGTCCTTGATGTGAATCGGTCGGGCTGCCACTTTACTTGGAGCCAAAAACCGAGAAAAGGGATTGGATTAATGAAGAAAATTGATAGAATATTGGGGAATTCGCAGTTTATTGCTTTGTTTCCAAATGCGGTGGCGTTGTTTCATCCGGCTCGGTTATCTGACCATTGTGTTTGTGTGTTGAAAATTCAGGAACCCGGGAATCTGAAGCACAAGCCTTTTAAATTTGCTAACTTTTTGGTTCATAAACCGGAATTCTTAGACATTGTGAAGCGTAGATGGGATATGAGGGTTGAAGGTGTTTTTCAGTTTTCTGTTGTTAAGAAGCTAAAGATGTTAAAGACTCCTCTCAGAGTCTTGCTTTTTCAGCAAGGAAATTTACATCAGAAAGTTCAGGTTTTGCGTGATAAGTTGGATGGGATTCAGATTAGTATTGATAAAGATCCGTCTTCTGAGTTGCTTCGTGAAGAGGAAGTTAACATTCGTCGTGCTTATCAGGAAGCTTTGCTAGATGAGGAGCGGTTTTTGAAACAAAAGTCGAAAGTGGATTGGTTAGCGGCTGGGGATATGAACTCCGCGTTTTTTCACTCATCTCTTAAAAATAAAGTGCATCATAGCCGCATAAATGTTATCCGGGATACTAGTGGCAAGGAGTATGAAGATGATTTGGTTCAAGTAGCGTTTGTTAATCACTATGAAAATTTTTTGGGTGGTAGTAGGGACTCGTCTCTTATGCCAGCTCCAGATCTTTTTTCGAAATCGTTGGATGTGAATGCAGCAGCTAATATGGTTCGTCCGGTTTCTGCGGAAGAGGTCAAGAATGCCATGTTCTCGATGGGTTCTGACAAAGCTCCGGGTCCTGATGGTTTTACTGCGGGTTTCTTTAAGGGTGCCTGGCCGGTTGTGGGTTGTGAAGTTACCAATGCTGTTCGTGATTTTTTCATTCATGGTAAGCTTCTTCGGGAATTAAATCATACTCTTATTGTGCTTCTTCCGAAGTCATCTTCTCCGAGTATAGTTACTGATTACCGGCCTATCGCTTGTTGCAATGTCTTATATAAATGCATTAGCAAGATTATTGCTGATAGAATTAAAGTGGTGTTGGACGACATTGTTAGTATTAACCAGTCTGCCTTTGTGCCTGGTCGAAAAATTTCGGATAATATATTGCTTACCCAAGAATTAATGCATAACTATCATCGTAATATCGGCCCTCCAAAATGTGCTTTTAAAGTTGATATCCAGAAGGCCTATGATACTGTTGATTGGAAATTTCTCAAGAGTATTTTGCTAGGGTTCGGATTTCATCAAACCATGGTTCATTGGATTATGCTATGTGTTTCTACTACCACGTTCTCAGTGTGTGTCAATGGGGAAATTCATGGGTATTTCAAGGGTAGTCGTGGGCTCAGACAAGGTGACCCGGTTTCTCCTTATTTATTCACTCTTGTCATGGAGATTCTTACAGCCATATTGCAGCATTCGGTTAGGATTGACTCGTCATTCAAATTCCATAACAGGTGTGAGCGGCAGCAGATTATAAACCTGTGTTTTGCGGATGACTTGTTTATTTTCTCGAAAGGTGAGATTGCTTCGGCTAGGTGCATTATGAAGTCCCTTGAGACTTTTGCTAATATGTCCGGATTGTTTCCTAGCGTTCAAAAGAGTACTGTCTATTTCTCTAATGTCCCATCGTATGTGAAGAACGCTATTCTGAACATTATGCCTTTTAAAGAAGGCTCTTTGCCGGTGAAATATTTGGGTGTGCCTCTCATAGCCTCGCGTCTTCTTTATAAAGATTGTCAGATCTTGATAGAGATGTTGGAGAATCGTATTATGCATTGGAGGAATAAGTTACTTTCTTTCGCAGGAAGGTTGCAACTTATTACTTCTGTTTTGTCTTCGCTCCATATTTACTGGTCTTCTGTTTTCATGCTGCCAAAGCGAGTGATTGTTAGCTTGGAGGCTTTGATGCGGAATTTTCTGTGGTCCCATGATAAGGCTTTTCAAAAGGGTCGCGCGAAAGTTTCTTGGAAAACGGTTTGTGTTCCTAAGCTTGAGGGGGGGTTAGGAATTCGTCGGATTGGTGATGTTAATATTGCTCTTATAACGGCTCATATTTGGAGCATCATTACGAACCGGAGGTCTCTTTGGGTTGAGTGGGTTCATGCTTATCGGCTAAGGGGTAAAAGTATTTGGGCCTGCAAGGTGCCATCGGCCTGCTGTTGGTCTTGGAGAAAAATTCTTCAGCTGCGTCCGTTGGTGAGAAGCTACTTTTGGACCGAAATTGGGAATGGCTCTCAAAGTTCAGCTTGGTTTGATAATTGGTGCGAGTTAGGGCCTCTAGAGCAATTTTTCTCGCCTCGTCTCATTGCAAATGCGGGTTTTCATATGCATTCTAAGGTGTCTGAAGTCTATTCGGATAATGGTTGGAGATGGCCGCTCGCGTGGAGGGAGGTTTGCCCAGCTCTAGATCAGATTGATCGGGTTTCTCTACAACCGAATAAATCTGATAAATTTTGGTGGCGGCATGGGAATGATAAGCTTGATTTCTCGTCTTCTCGTGTGTGGGATTCGATTAGACATCGTGAAGATCCAGTTAATTGGTGTGGTATTGTATGGTTTAGTCAATGTATCCCGCGTCATGCTTTCTTAATGTGGCTGGTTATGAAGCGAAAACTTCTTACGCAAGATAAAATATTGAGCTGGGATATTTCTCGAAGAAAGAACATGAATATGTTGTGTTGTTTACTTTGTTACGCGAACCATGATTCTCATCATCACTTGTTTTTTGAATGCAAGTTTTCGGCCCAAGTGTGGAGTTTGGTTAGACCTAAAGTTGGCATGGAGCTAGTTCAGCCGAAGTGGGAGGATATTGTCAATTGGCTGCGTGATCGGGTCAAGTCTAAAGCAGCTAAGGACTATGTTGCGAGGCTTTTAGTAGCAGCGACTACTTATTTCATTTGGCAGGAGCGTAATGCTAGGCTTTTTAAGAATCAATTGCGGCCCCCGGAAGCGATAAGTGAACTCATCACTCAACAAGTTCGATATAAACTCATGGGAGCCAAGCTGAAAGATTGTGCAAATGTTCGAAGGTTGCTAGGGGACTGGGAGATAAAGAGTGCCGAAATGAAGGAAGATGGCAGCTAGTTAGAGGGCAGTAGTTGTGTTTTGCTTTTCTAGATAGTTATAGTCTAGTGGTTTTTGATTGTGGTTTGCTCTGTTTGAGTTGTTTGTTTCTTGGTTTGCTTTCATAGGGCATGTCCTATGATTGAACTAGTGTAGGCTCTCTACACTACTTGTTTTATTTTTGTGAATATATAAAATCACCGGGGTAACCCTTTACCCAAAAAAAAAAAGTTTCTCCTCGACAATATTTACGTTACTGTTTTATTTGATTCGGGTGCGGATACAAGCTATATGTCTGTGAAAATGTGTCAACTGCTAAAACGTGCACCAACACTTTTACCCACCAAACATGTAGTAGAGTTAGCTAACGGTAAAAGTCTAGAAGCCACGCACGTAGTTCAGGGTTGTAATCTTATCTTAGCTGGTCAAGCCTTCTCTATCGATCTCATTCCCATAGTTTTGGGTAGCTTCGACATCGTGATTGGGATGGATTGGTTATCCCAACACCAGGCAGAGATTCTATGTAGTGAAAAGGTAATTCGCATTCCTCGTTCGGGTCAGGAACCTCTAGAAGTTCAAGGCGACAAGAGTGGTGCTGTGGTTGGCATCATCTCTTTCTTGAAGGCTCAGAAATGCTTACGTAAGGGTCACACAGCCATTCTGGCTCTTGTTACAGACGCATCGGCAAAGGAAAAGAAATTGGAGGATATTCCAATTGTACGTGATTACCCTCAGGTGTTTCCTGAAGACTTACCTGGCTTACCGCCTCATCGTCAGGTCGAATTTCAGATCGAGCTCGCTCCAGGAGCAGCACCCATAGCTCGCGCACCATATCGTCTAGCTCCATCAGAATTGGAAGAACTGTCAAAACAGCTGCAAGAACTCTTGGAAAAGGGTTTCATACGACCAAGCTCTTCGCCTTGGGGAGCTCCAGTACTATTCGTGAAAAAGAAAGACGGTACGTTCAGGATGTGCATCGACTACCGTGAACTCAACAAGGTGACGGTGAAGAACCGTTATCCTCTTCCACGCATAGACGACTTATTCGACCAGTTGCAAGGGTCGTGTTACTATTCGAAGATAGACTTGAGGTCTGGTTACCATCAGCTGAGAGTCCGGGATGAGGACGTCTCCAAGACAGCCTTCAGAACTCGTTACGGTCACTACGAGTTTCTTGTCATGCCGTTCGGGTTAACGAACGCGCCTGCCGTATTTATGGATCTTATGAACAGGGTATGCAAACCCTATCTTGACAAATTCGTCATAGTATTCATCGACGACATTCTGATTTACTCCAAGAGTCAGGAGGAACACGAGCAGCATCTTCGCCTTATATTGGAACTCCTTCGGAAGGAACAGCTGTACGCCAAGCTTTCTAAATGCGACTTCTGGCTTCGTGAAGTCCACTTCTTAGGCCACGTGGTAAACAAGGATGGGATCCATGTCGATCCATCCAAGGTAGATTCGATCAGGAACTGGCCTGCACCGCGTACGCCAACGGAAATACGCCAATTCTTGGGATTGGCAGGTTACTACAGACGATTTATCAGAGACTTCTCGAAGATTGCTCAGCCACTTACGCTACTGACACAGAAGGGTGTTACCTATCGCTGGGGAGAGCCCCAGGAGACTGCTTTTCAGCACCTAAAGGATAGACTTTGCAGTGCACCTATCCTCTCACTGCCAGAGGGCACAGAAGACTTCGTAGTATATTGTGATGCATCCATTCGGGGACTGGGATGTGTGTTAATGCAGCGCGACAAGGTTATCGCTTACGCCTCTCGTCAACTCAAGGTTCATGAACGCAACTACACGACGCACGATTTAGAGCTGGGAGCTGTTGTTTTCGCGCTTAAGATATGGCGACACTACCTGTACGGTACCAGGTGCACGATTTACACCGATCACAGGAGTCTCGAGCATATCCTTAAGCAGAAGGATTTGAATATGCGTCAACGACGATGGGTCGAGTTACTTAATGACTACGAATGCGCTATCAAGTATCATCCAGGCAAAGCCAATGTTGTGGCTGATGCCCTCAGTCGGAAAGACACTTTACCAAAGCGCGTGCGAGCGCTACAACTTACGATTCAGTCTAGCCTTCCTGCACGGATACGAGATGCTCAGGTAGAAGCGTTGAAGCCCGAAAACGTCAAGGCTGAAGCCTTACGCGGCTCACGACAACAAATGGAACAGAAGGCAGACGGCGCCTACTATGTAACGGGCCGGATTTGGGTCCCTCTCTATGGCGGTTTACGCGAACTTGTGATGGATGAAGCACACAAATCTCGCTACTCGGTACATCCAGGGTCGGATAAAATGTACCACGATATCAGTACTACTTATTGGTGGCCTAGTATGAAGGCCCACATCGCTACGTACGTTGGAAAATGCTTGACCTGTGCGAGAGTCAAGGTCGAATATCAGAAGCCAGCTGGTCTACTTCAGCAGCCTAAGATACCACAGTGGAAATGGGAAGAAATTTCCATGGATTTCGTTACAGGCTTACCTAGATCCCAGCGTGGGAACGATACGATATGGGTCATAGTTGATCGACTCACCAAGTCTGCACAGTTTCTACCGATTAAGGAAACGGACAAGTTCTCCACACTTGCAGACGTCTATCTTAAAGAAGTTGTCTCGAGGCACGGGGTGCCCACGTCCATCATTTCGGATCGCGACGCACGATTCACGTCAGAACTATGGCAAGCAATGCATAAATCCTTCGGCTCACGATTAGACATGAGCACGGCTTATCATCCTCAGACGGATGGGCAGTCTGAGCGAACGATCCAAACTCTTGAAGACATGCTTCGGGCATGCGTCATCGATTTCGGCAACGGCTGGGAAAAGCATCTCCCTTTGGTGGAGTTTTCTTACAATAATAGTTATCACACCAGCATTCAAGCCGCTCCATTTGAGGCATTGTACGGGCGTAAATGCCGGTCACCCCTCTGCTGGGCAGAGGTGGGGGATAGTCAGATCACGAATCCAGAGATTGTAGTGGACGCCACAGAAAAGATAGCACAGATACGACAACGCATGGCGGCAGCACGCGACCGTCAGAAAGCCTACGCAGACAAGCGTAGAAAGCCATTGGAATTTGAGGTCGGGGACCGGGTTTTATTGAAAGTCTCACCCTGGAAGGGTGTGGTTCGTTTTGGCAAACGGGGCAAACTGAATCCGCGATACGTCGGACCCTTTGAAATTATCGAAAAGATTGGCAAGGTAGCCTACAAGTTGAACCTACCAGCTGAACTCGGGGCAGTTCACAATGTCTTTCACGTATCGAACTTAAAGAAGTGCCTATCTGATGAAAACCTCATCATTCCTTTTAAGGAACTCACTATTGACGAGCGGTTGCAGTTCGTCGAGGAACCAGTAGAAATCACGGACCGGGATGTGAAGGTCCTCAAACACAAGAGAATCCCTCTTGTTCGAGTTCGTTGGAACTCCAAACGTGGCCCAGAGTACACCTGGGAACGCGAAGACAGGATGACAGAAAAGTATCCCCAGTTATTCGAAACTAATGCAACCACTACTGAGACTGAAGCTACTACTTCGGAATTTCGGGACGAAATTCCAGATCAACGGGGGGAGGATGTGACACCCCAGGAAAATCAGTGAACAGTACAGTTTACCTAGCTTCCTCAGTGAGTGCGTACCAAATTTCGGGACGAAATTTCCAATTAGTTGGGGATAATGTGACAACTCGAACTTTAGACTTGCTTTGTGTAACGCTATGTGCATATGTGAACTAAAATTATATGTTTGGAATTAATAAATGTTTTGTTGTTGGGTGTTATGTGAACTTTACGAAAGATGTGTTGTGTTTATATTGTATGTATGTATGTACCGAACCGCACAAGAACCGCACAACACACACAACTACATTGGATCGCACAAAGCCGTTGGGCTTTACACCTTGTACGCGGACCAATAGGGCAGCCCATGTAAGGGCCGGCCCACCCCCTTATACCGTGTAAACACTTAGGGACTTGATCCTTTTCTCATTTGTTACAATTCACAACACAAGAACACACCCAAGAAACCCTAGTCTCTCTCGTTTTGCTTGGAAACCGACGGCAGCACAAGATCCCTATTCGGATCATCCTTGTCCTTTCGCTAATCTGGTTAGTATGATTACATGTTTGTTGTTGCTCTTTGATGTTAAGTGATTGTATGGCTATTGTGATTGGTTATGCTAGTAGAGTTTGTATGAATATGAATCGGCTCATGTGTATGGTTAAAGCCCACAAGAAATCGGATTATAGTGTTAATTGATATGTTGTTGTTAATCGTATGATAAAGTGATCGGATGTATGACGAATCGACTGTTATGTGATATTGTTCGGATATTGTGCATGTATTCGAGGATAGGAAGCAAGAACACGAATCCAGGATGTTACATGTTTAAATGTTTTTAAGTTTCGTACATGATTGAATCAAATTAGGGTTTAATGCCCTGTTTGATCGATACTAGGATTAACCGGATGATTGAATTATGTTAATTGATTGTTGAAAAAGGAAACTGATAAACTCATTGTAACCGACTTGCTTGAATGGTGGAATTGGTTAAACCGACGCACAAGACTTCTTGGTGTACAAGAAGTCCAATCACACAAGGTGGTCCACTCGCACAACTGGGTCAGTCGCACAAGCTGAACCAGCCGCACAAGGCTGTATGATGGGCCGGACAGCCCAAGTCGTTAATCGTACAAGCTGCCTTGGGCCGGACTACCTTGGATCGCACAACCCAGCTGAATCGTACAAAAGCAGCTGGATCGCACAACGTTATTATGTGTTGCATTGGGCCGGGTAGCCCAATTGATCGGATCGCACAACCTAAGTTGGACCGCACAAGTCCACTATTGGTTTTATGATTGGGCCGCTTATGTTACGGAATCCCTTATACATCTTTGGGCCAATATATTCTTAAATTGTGATACTTGATTTGGGCCGTGCATGTTCAAACTGTTTATGTCTATGACGGGCCGGGTTTAGGTTGGGCTTAGTTATGTAAACGCACAAGATGGTTGGGCTCGCACAAGCTCCTTGGCCCAACCATCCGAATAGCACAAGTAGTGTACTTAATGTGTTTGCGTGCATACGTGTTTGCCATGTTGTATACGTGCATTATTGAACCAAACCTGACTTGTATTACAACCATGCTAGGACGTGATTGACCATTTACTAGCTTATCTATACTCTTTGTGTATCTGCCGAGCAAACCAAGGTGAGTTCACACAGCCAAGGCATGGGATTCCCGGGTTGGGAATTGGGTTGGATATGTTAATGTTAAAGGAGTTACTCGTACTTACGCATATACCAGACTATAGACCATCGTCCTCAGGTTAGTCAGGACACGTTACGTAAAGCCTACGTAACCCAGTATACTTGCCATATGTCTCCCGGGTCGGGAGGACACGTTACGTAAAACCTACGTAACCCAATACCATTCACTGGCTTCCAGGTCGGAAGGCCACGCTGCGTAAAGCCTACGTAGCCCCCACGCGTACCATTGTCCTCGGGGAAGGGCACGTCACGTAAAGCCTACGTGACCCTGTACGTTTTCCTGTTCTCGGTAAAGCAGAACACATGGTCGGAAGTTAGTCTAGTAAGTACCGTTAATGAGAAGCCCTCATTAGCCAGGAAGAACATGGGAAGCCCCCACCTTTAGTACACACTAGTATGGGAAGCCCCCACTAGCTATACCTATGCATTATGTTTTGAACTTACTTTCTGTGAACTCGCTCAACTAGTTTGTTGACTATTTGCTGCATGCCTTGCAGGACCTTAGGTATACTTGGAGCTTGCACCAGAGGAGAGGCGGGTCGTTGTGGACAAGAACTCGTGAATGTTTATTAAACACTTTTACATTCACACATTGATACTTATGTTTTGGGTTTTACAATTAATGCTTCCGCTACTTAAACAGTGTTTGGTTTTGAACACCAATTATGTCTTTGATTATTATTGAATGCTATGTTTGATATAATTGGTGGCTTGATCCTGGTCAGTCACGCCTCCAAGCGGTGGTACTCCGCGTGTGGGATTTTGGGGGTGTGACAAAATAACCTTTACATAACTTAGAAATAAGTTTTTGAAGGCTTTGGTATGGCAAAAACAAGTTAATTCGCTTACAGGGACTAAACTTGACAAACTGCGAAAGTATGCCAAATTGAACTGTAACGAACATTCCGGAACATGTCCATAAGTTAAACATACCATAAATATCCTTTACATAGCTTAGAAATAGGCTTTGAGGGGTTTGGTATGCTAAAACAAACTTTTGGATCATTCAGGGACTAAAAGTGTCAAAAAGTGCACAAGTTTGCACTTTCGCGCATAACTTACGTTCTGAATACATCCGGACATCCAAAAATTTATGTAAGCATTATAATATTATGCCTTAGTGTTTGGCATGAGAAAAATCCATTCGTCGCGTCATTTGGATCGTCTTTCGCGCTTATGCGCATTCCGTCGTAATTATCCGAACATCGCGATCGTACGACCAAACGAACCGACATCCGGAATATTTTTGAGCATATTTCAAGTCCCCTACACTTTAACTTCATCTTAGAGCCTTGAAATGAACTTAACGGGGCTTAAAAGTGCCAAAAATGGGCCAAATTGCATGTTTCTGAAGTGCAGGGACTAAAACTGAAAATTCTGGTATGTGACCCTCAGGCCGCGCGTAAGGATTGCCCAAATCCTTACGCGGGGCGCGTCAAACTCCCAGAACAGATAAGATCAGCTAGTCAGCAAATTTCAGCTGGTTTAACCACAACCACATGTTTTAAACTTGCCCTTTCAGCTCACTAAGGGGTATTTTCAGTAACCACAAGTTTACGACAAGTGTACGCGCAAGATTCAATCACGTTTTTCAAGAAACGATCCTATAAATACCCCACCCCCATTCTTGCAAAAACCCACACAATCTGATCAAGAGCTCTAAGTTGGAACCTTTGTTTCATACCTGAGCCATTTTGATCTAGATTAGCATTCGGGGACCCTCCGTAAGTATTCTTTCGTTCTTTTATTCGCTTTTCGAGTCCGAAAGTCAATGTTTTGTTGGCTTTCTGCATTGACCAGCCTATGGTCCACACGATGTTCTTGGAACTTCATAACGTGAGCGTGATCACGATGGTTATAGTCCGTAGTGACTATACCTACTGATTACCACGTTATCTAGGCTCAGTGACGAGTCGTGGTTTTGGCCAAAATGTGCATTCTTGCGTATTTTGTAACCAAACTACTCGTGGGCACCAAAGCCGTTTGTTTTGATGCCAAACCTGTTTTCTAAACTTGGTTAAGCATGTTCTAACATGCTTAGCTCGCCACTTTTAGTATAGTGCTTATATAGGGTCGTAAGGTAAGCGATCTAAACCATCGCTTATACTTTCGAACCCGGCCCATTTGGTCGATCATTAGGATCCGACCAAAAACATTAGGACCATAGCTATAACCTTCTGAGGTTATGCCTTGTGGTCACGATGTTAGGCGTTCCAAAAGCGTTCTACGCGAACGACGCGTAAAGGTAGCATAAGCTACCTAAACGAGTCGTAATGGGTCGCAAGCACTTAGGTTAGGTTTCATTTTAGTATGTAGGCTTTGTTAAACCATATTACACGAGTCTCCATACTCGTTTGGTTTACGAACCCGCATACTATCCGATCCTCCGATTTAGGTCCGGTATATTAACATAGTTACCTATATTAGGTGCCGTTGATGTCCGTGATCTCTAGCGTTATTTGGTTGTTATACAAGAACTTTAAAGCAATCTCAGGTGAGTACATTGAACCCCTCTTTTACTGTTTTCCAAACTGTTTTGGGGTGAAACACATGTGCCTATCTGTTACTTTCATGCTTTCCTGTTTTCACATCATATACTTGCTATGTTCGATAGTACATATATAGTACATGATTTCATTGTGTTTATGCTATGTATGTCCATCGTGTGCATACATAGCACAACACTTTACATTACATGTGACAACTCGAACTTTAGACTTGCTTTGATGTAACGTTACGTGCTTATGATAACTGAATTATATGATTTTAAATGAATATTTGTTTTGTGCGTATGTATGTTATGTGTTGCACGAGCCCAAATTACACTAACCGGTCACACAAGCCCGTTTGGGCCACACTTTGAAATCGGACTCCATCTTGGTAACCGAGTTGGGCTCGGCCCACTCCCTACTCGCAAACACAAATCCTTGGTAAGGGTTTGGTTTCTTTCATTGTTACAATTTTCACAACACACACAAACCCTATTGCTCTCTACCTCTCTCTCTCTCGGTTTGCTTAGGACCCGACGGCACAAGACCATCCGATCCTCCTCTTGTTCGGATCACCCTTCTTCACTTGTAATCGGTTAGTATGTTTGCTTGATTTATGTATGATTACCGGTTGTGAAGTCTTTATGTTGCATGATGATTTTAAGATTTGATCAATGATAGTTAGTGTTCATAAAATTGGCTTGCTCATGAACCGGATATAGGTGATTGTAATCGGCTATATGTATACGTGATTAAATCAGATTGTAACCGGTTAATATGCTAACTAAATCGGATTAATGGATGCTCATTGATTGGCTTTGTGAATGTTAGAATCGGATGTGTTGATGTGTTTAGATAAATGTTCTTGATTTTGGATTATTAATGTTCATATGAAATTCATGATAAAAGTCCTGTTTGATCGATGATATGTTTTTGGTTGATTTTGGAATTGAAACTGATTTGATCTGAATTGTGAAACTGCCTAAGTTGTTTGCTAGAATCACGGATAAGTCAATGCAGGAATTATGGAAACCAGTTACACACACGGTTGCGACTCGGAACCACTCATTGCGAGTCGGAACCCCACTCGAGACCACAAACAGCACAAGCCGAGACAATGGTTGCGAGTCCCGTTGCGACTCGTAACCAGACCATGATGAGCCGAAATCACCAGTTGCGACTCGCAACCTCCTGTTGCGACTCGTAATCTCCGGCTGTGACTCGTAACCACTGGTTGCGACTCGAGATCGCTGATTGCGACTCGAGACCTCCTTGGCACGTACCCTGTTTTGGGCCTACACTGTCACGGGCCCAACCTTATGACTGTTATGTTATTGGACTTGTTTATATAGTTGCTAATTGGACTGTTTATGTTAATTGGGCCGACTACTTGGACTCGTTACTTGATATGAACTGCTGTTACGGTTATGTGATTTGCCATGATCATACTTGATACCATACGTGATACAAACGTGCTACATACGAACCTAACTTGCATAGTAACCATGATAGGACGTGGTTGATTCCTTACTTGTATACTTGAGCATTATACTGTCTGCCGAGCAAACCCAGGTGAGTTCACACTCCTACTAAGGCATGGGATTCCCGGGTCGTGGGAATGGGATAAAGGTTACAATTGACTAAGAACGAACATATGCTTTTCCTAGACTATCACCTACCATGGTCCTCGGATGTCAGGACGGTTCCGTAGGTTAGGATAACACCTACGTGGTCATATGCCAATTACTGCCTCGGGTGTCAGGCACGCACGTAAAACCTACGTGTACGCATTACTTACTTCTATCCTCGGTACAAAGGATACGTACGTGAAACCCACGTACACCCCCGCGTCTCCTATCCTTGGTTATGAAGGATACGTGCGTAAAACCTACGTACACCCCATACGCGCTACTGTTCTCGGAAGAAGAACAGGGATGATACGAATAGTTGATACGAATAGTCTAGTGGTCACATAACATGGGAAGCCCCCACCTGTATAACTTACTATCGGCCCAGTAGAGCCACCCGTTACTTACTGTTACGCACTTACTTACTGTGAACTCGCTCAACTAGTTTGTTGATCATTCTGTTACATGCCTTGCAGATCGTTAGGTACATGGAGCTTGCACAAGGAGGAGCCGGTCGTTGTGGACAAGGATCGTTATTACTTTGTTAGACACTTATGACATTTCAGTACTTTTAACTTGGGTTTACAATAATGCTTCCGCTACTTAAACAATGCTTGGTTTTGAAACATCGATCATGTCATGATGAACTACTTTAATGACTTTTATTATTATTAAATGCTATGTTTGATATGATTGATGGCTTGATCCTGGTCACGTCACGCTCCCAAGCGGTGGTACTCCGCGTGTGGATTTTGGGGGTGTGACAGATTGGTATCAGAGCCATTGGTTATAGAGAACTTGGTTTTAATATGGGAAAACGTTTTTATTAAAACCGGACTATAACCAGTACAGTGCTCTCAACGATCCACAACGACGCTTCGCTCCACGTGCAAGACTCGACATCCTAGGTAATAAGGTTTATGTTTATTGCCTGTATGCTAGAACTGCTTAGAACTTTGCTCGCATTACGCTTAGATACACATGATGCTATAGCATGAAAATCCCTACGTGTTTACGCTTTTCTGTCATCGCACTATTCGCGAACTTTTCTCACCTATTTCGCCTTTGACATGAAGATCAATGGCTGGAAGAATTAACATGACACAAGCCCAGTTAGAGGCTCTTGTTCAAGCCCAAGTTGCTGCGGCAGTTGCAGCAGCTCAAGCAGGTAGTATATCCTGCAGTATAGGCACACACTAGGATCCCTAGATCCTACATTCACTCTTGTATTTAACTTCGTCCTATTCGTACACAATAGGTCAACACGCGCAGCATCCTGTCTGCACTTTCAAGAACTTCATGGACTGTCGTCCAAACTCTTTCAGCGGCACAGAAGGAGCGGTTGGACTCCTCCACTGGTTCGAGAAGCTAGAATCAGTATTCGAGATGTGCGAGTGCCCTGAGGCTCGCAAGGTCAAGTTTGCTACTGGCACCTTGGAAGGAATCGCGCTAACCTGGTGGAACGCGCAGGTGCAGATTCTTGGGTTGGCAGCTGCTAACGCCACCCCATGGAACGATTTTAAGGAACTCATCAAGCGTGAGTATTGCACGCGTGAAGATATTCACAAGCTAGAAGACGAGCTGTACAATCTGAAAATGGTTGGGTCAGAGATCGAAGCGTATACTAAACGGTCGAACGAGCTGGCCGTTCTGTGTCCTACTATGGTGGACCCTCCATACAAGCGCATTGAGTTGTATCTCAAGGGATTGGCGCCAGAGATTCAGAGCCACGTGACGTCGGCTAACCTCGAAAACATCCAGGAAATCCAACGCCTCGCTCATCGCATCACCGATCAGGCAGTGGAACAGAATAAACTGCCTAAGCGTGTCAGTGCTACTACTACAGTCACTCCTTCAGCTACTCCCGTTACCCTCAGTGACAACAAGAGGAAATGGGAGGGGGATTCAAGCAAAGCATCCGTTTCGGTTCAGTCCCAGAATCAGCAGCGAAAGACTGACAACTATCAAAGCCCTAACCAGCAGTCGTCAGGTAGCCACAGGCAGGGTGGGTATCGCGGAAATCTTCCCAAGTCAACAACTGCAACAAGCATCACAACGGTCAGTGTAACAAGGGTCGTTGTCAAAGATGCCTCAAGATGGGTCACGAGGCCAAAGACTGTAGAAGCCTTCGTCCTGCGAACCAAAATCAGCAGCAGCCTCACGCTCAGCCTAACCAACAACAGGGCAACAAGGGATGCTACAATTGTGGTGCTGATGGTCACATCAAGAGACACTGCCCACAGCTCAACAGGAACCAGAACAACAACAACAACCAGGGCAACGACAACAACAACAATGGGGGAAACAACAACGGCAACGAGGCAAGGGGCCGTGCATTCGTACTAGGTCGTGGCGACGCAGTGAACGATCCCAATGTTGTTATGGGTAAGTTTCTCCTCGACAATATTTACGTTACTGTTTTGTTTGATTCGGGTGCGGATACAAGCTATATGTCTGTGAAAATGTGTCAACTGCTAAAACGTGCACCAACACTTTTACCCACCAAACATGTAGTAGAGTTAGCTAACGGTAAAAGTCTAGAAGCCACGCACGTAGTTCAGGGTTGTAACCTTATTCTAGCTGGTCAAGCCTTTTCTATTGATCTCATTCCCATAGTTTTGGGTAGTTTCGACGTCGTGATTGGGATGGATTGGTTATCCCAACACCAAGCAGAAATCCTATGCAGCGAGAAGATTATTCGCATTCCTCGTTCTGGTCAGGAACCTCTTGAAGTTCAAGGCGACAAGAGTGGTGCAGTGGTTGGCATCATCTCATTCTTGAAGGCTCAGAAGTGCTTACGTAAAGGTCACACAGCCATTTTGGCTCTTGTTTCAGACGCATCAGTAAAGGAAAAGAAATTGGAGGATATTCCAATTGTACGCGATTACCCTCAGGTGTTTCCTGAAGATTTACCTGGCTTACCGCCTCATCTTCAGGTTGAATTTCAGATCGAGCTCGCTCCAGGAGCAGCACCCATAGCTCGCGCACCATATCGTCTAGCTCCATCAGAATTGGAAGAACTGTCAAAGCAGCTGCAAGAACTCTTGGAAAAGGGTTTCATTCGTCCAAGCTCTTCGCCTTGGGGAGCTCCAGTACTTTTCGTGAAGAAGAAAGACGGTACGTTCAGGATGTGTATAGACTACAGGGAACTGAACAAGGTGACGGTGAAGAACCGTTATCCTCTTCCACGCATAGACGACTTATTCGACCAGTTGCAAGGGTCGTGTTACTATTCCAAGATCGACCTACGGTCAGGTTATCATCAACTGAGAGTCCGCGAGGAGGACGTCTCTAAGACAGCATTCAGAACTCGCTATGGTCACTACGAGTTCTTGGTTATGCCGTTCGGACTTACAAACGCGCCGGCTGTATTTATGGATCTTATGAACAGGGTGTGCAAACCCTATCTCGACAAGTTCGTCATTGTTTTCATCGACGACATTCTGATCTACTCCAAGAGTCAGGAGGAACACGAGCAGCATCTTCGCCTTATTTTGGAACTCCTTCGGAAGGAACAGTTGTACGCCAAGCTTTCTAAATGTGACTTCTGGCTTCGTGAAGTCCACTTCTTAGGCCACGTGGTAAACAAGGATGGGATCCATGTCGATCCATCCAAGGTAGATTCGATCAGAAACTGGCCTGCACCGCGTACGCCAACGGAAATACGCCAATTCTTGGGTTTGGCAGGATACTACAGACGATTTATTAAAGACTTTTCAAAGATCGCGCAACCACTTACGCTACTGACACAGAAGGGTGTCACCTACCGTTGGGGCAACACACAGGAGACTGTTTTTTCAGTATCTAAAGGATAGGCTCTGCAGCGCACCTATTCTTTCATTGCCAGAGGGCACAGATGACTTCGTGGTATACTGTGACGCATCAATACAGGGTCTGGGTTGTGTATTGATGCAACGTGATAAAGTGATAGCCTACGCTTCTCGGCAACTCAAGGTTCACGAACGGAACTACACGACGCACGATTTAGAGCTGGGAGCTGTTGTTTTCGCGCTTAAGATATGGCGACACTACCTGTACGGTACCAGATGCACGATTTACACCGATCACAGGAGTCTCGAGCATATCCTTAAGCAGAAGGATTTAAACATGCGTCAACGACGATGGGTCGAGTTACTTAACGACTACGAATGCGCTATCAAGTATCATCCAGGCAAAGCCAACGTTGTGGCTGACGCCCTCAGTCGGAAAGACACTCTACCACGGCGCGTACGAGCGCTACAGCTCACGATTCAGTCTAGCCTTCCTGCACAGATACGAGATGCTCAGGCAGAAGCATTGAAGCCCGAAAACGTCAAGGCTGAAGCCTTACGCGGCTCACGACAGCAAATGGAACAGAAGGCAGACGGTGCCTACTATGTAACGGGCCGGATTTGGGTCCCTCTTTATGGCGGTCTACGCGAACTTGTGATGGATGAAGCTCACAAGTCTCGCTACTCAGTACATCCAGGGTCGGATAAAATGTACCACGACATCAGCACTACTTATTGGTGGCCTAGCATGAAGGCCCACATCGCTACGTACGTTGGAAAATGTTTGACCTGTGCGAGAGTCAAGGTTGAATATCAGAAGCCCGCTGGTCTACTTCAGCAGCCTAGGATACCGCAATGGAAATGGGAAGAAATTTCCATGGATTTTGTTACAGGCTTACCTAGATCTCAGCGTGGGAACGATACAATATGGGTCATAGTTGATCGACTCACCAAGTCTGCACACTTCCTGCCGATTAAGGAAACGGACAAGTTCTCCACTCTCGCAGACGTCTATCTCAAAGAAGTTGTTTCGCGGCACGGAGTGCCCACCTCTATTTATTTCGGATCGCGATGCACGATTCACGTCAGAGCTATGGCAGGCAATGCATAAATCTTTCGGCTCACGATTAGACATGAGCACAGCATATCATCCTCAGACGGATGGGCAGTCTGAGCGAACGATCCAAACTCTAGAAGACATGCTTCGGGCATGCGTTATCGATTTCGGCAACGGCTGGGAAAAGCACCTCCCTTTGGTGGAGTTCTCGTATAATAACAGTTACCATACCAGCATTCAAGCCGCTCCATTCGAGGCATTGTACGGACGTAAATGTCGGTCACCTCTCTGTTGGGCAGAGGTGGGGGATAGTCAGATTACGGGTCCAGAGATTGTAGTGGACGCCACAGAAAAGATAGCACAGATACGGCAACGCATGGCGGCAGCACGCGACCGTCAAAAAGCCTACGCGGACAAGCGTAGAAAGCCTTTGGAATTTGAGGTCGGAGACCGGGTTTTATTGAAAGTTTCACCCTGGAAGGGTGTGGTACGTTTTGGCAAACGGGGCAAACTGAATCCGCGGTACGTCGGACCATTCGAAATCTTAGAAAAGATTGGCAAGGTAGCCTACAAGTTGAACCTACCAGCTGAACTCGGAGCAGTTCACAATGTCTTTCACGTATCGAACTTAAAGAAGTGCCTATCAGATGAAAACCTCATCATTCCCTTTAAGGAACTCACTATCGACGAGCGGCTGCAGTTCGTCGAGGAACCAGTAGAAATCACGGACCGGGATGTGAAGGTCCTCAAAAGCAAGAGAATCCCTCTTGTTCGAGTTCGTTGGAACTCCAAACGTGGCCCAAAGTACACCTGGGAACGCGAAGACAGAATGACAGAAAAGTACCCCCAGTTATTCGAAACCAATGCTACCACTACTGAGGCTGAAGCTACTACTTCGGAATTTCGGGACGAAATTCCAGATCAACGGGGGGAGGATGTGACACCCCAGGAAAACCAGTGAACGCTATAACTTACCTAGCTTCCTCAGTGAGTGCATACCAAATTTCGGGACGAAATTTCCAATTAGTTGGGGATAATGTGACAACTCGAACTTTAGACTTGCTTTGATGTAACGTTACGTGCTTATGATAACTGAATTATATGATTTTAAATGAATATTTGTTTTGTGCGTATGTATGTTATGTGTTGCACGAGCCCAAATTACACTAACCGGTCACACAAGCCCGTTTGGGCCACACTTTGAAATCGGACTCCATCTTGGTAACCGAGTTGGGCTCGGCCCACTCCCCACTCGCAAACACAAATCCTTGGTAAGGGTTTGGTTTCTTTCATTGTTACAATTTTCACAACACACACAAACCCTATTGCTCTCTTCCTCTCTCTCTCTCGGTTTGCTTAGGACCCGACGGCACAAGACCATCCGATCCTCCTCTTGTTCGGATCACCCTTCTTCACTTGTAATCGGTTAGTATGTTTGCTTGATTTATGTATGATTACCGGTTGTGAAGTCTTTATGTTGCATGATGATTTTAAGATTTGATCAATGATAGTTAGTGTTCATAAAATTGGCTTGCTCATGAACCGGATATAGGTGATTGTAATCGGCTATATGTATACGTGATTAAATCAGATTGTAACCGGTTAATATGCTAACTAAATCGGATTAATGGATGCTCATTGATTGGCTTTGTGAATGTTAGAATCGGATGTGTTGATGTGTTTAGATAAATGTTCTTGATTTTGGATTATTAATGTTCATATGAAATTCATGATAAAAGTCCTGTTTGATCGATGATATGTTTTTGGTTGATTTTGGAATTGAAACTGATTTGATCTGAATTGTGAAACTGCCTAAGTTGTTTGCTAGAATCACGGATAAGTCAATGCAGGAATTATGGAAACCAGTTACACACACGGTTGCGACTCGGAACCACTCATTGCGAGTCGGAACCCCACTCGAGACCACAAACAGCACAAGCCGAGACAATGGTTGCGAGTCCCGTTGCGACTCGTAACCAGACCATGATGAGCCGAAATCACCAGTTGCGACTCGCAACCTCCTGTTGCGGCTCGTAATCTCCGGCTGTGACCCGTAACCACTGGTTGCGACTCGAGATCGCTGATTGCGACTCGAGACCTCCTTGGCACGTACCCTGTTTTGGGCCTACACTGTCACGGGCCCAACCTTATGACTGTTATGTTATTGGACTTGTTTACATAGTTGCTAATTGGACTGTTTATGTTAATTGGGCCGACTACTTGGACTCGTTACTTGATATGAACTGCTGTTACGGTTATGTGATTTGCCATGATCATACTTGATACCATACGTGATACAAACGTGCTACATACGAACCTAACTTGCATAGTAACCATGATAGGACGTGGTTGATTCCTTACTTGTATACTTGAGCATTATACTGTCTGCCGAGCAAACCCAGGTGAGTTCACACTCTTACTAAGGCATGGGATTCCCGGGTCGTGGGAATGGGATAAAGGTTACAATTGACTAAGAACGAACATATGCTTTTCCTAGACTATCACCTACCATGGTCCTCGGATGTCAGGACGGTTCCGTAGGTTAGGATAACACCTACGTGGTCATATGCCAATTACTGCCTCGGGTGTCAGGCACGCACGTAAAACCTACGTGTACGCATTACTTACTTCTATCCTCGGTACAAAGGATACGTACGTGAAACCCACGTACACCCCCGCGTCTCCTATCCTCGGTTATGAAGGATACGTGCGTAAAACCTACGTACACCCCATACGCGCTACTGTTCTCGGAAGAAGAACAGGGATGATACGAATAGTTGATACGAATAGTCTAGTGGTCACATAACATGGGAAGCCCCCACCTGTATAACTTACTATCGGCCCAGTAGAGCCACCCGTTACTTACTGTTACGCACTTACTTACTGTGAACTCGCTCAACTAGTTTGTTGATCATTCTGTTACATGCCTTGCAGATCGTTAGGTACATGGAGCTTGCACAAGGAGGAGCCGGTCGTTGTGGACAAGGATCGTTATTACTTTGTTAGACACTTATGACATTTCAGTACTTTTAACTTGGGTTTACAATAATGCTTCCGCTACTTAAACAATGCTTGGTTTTGAAACATCGATCATGTCATGATGAACTACTTTAATGACTTTTATTATTATTAAATGCTATGTTTGATATGATTGATGGCTTGATCCTGGTCACGTCACGCTCCCAAGCGGTGGTAACCAGACCATGATGAGCCGAAATCACCAGTTGCGACTCGCAACCTCCTGTTGCGGCTCGTAATCTCCGGCTGTGACCCGTAACCACTGGTTGCGACTCGAGATCGCTGATTGCGACTCGAGACCTCCTTGGCACGTACCCTGTTTTGGGCCTACACTGTCACGGGCCCAACCTTATGACTGTTATGTTATTGGACTTGTTTACATAGTTGCTAATTGGACTGTTTATGTTAATTGGGCCGACTACTTGGACTCGTTACTTGATATGAACTGCTGTTACGGTTATGTGATTTGCCATGATCATACTTGATACCATACGTGATACAAACGTGCTACATACGAACCTAACTTGCATAGTAACCATGATAGGACGTGGTTGATTCCTTACTTGTATACTTGAGCATTATACTGTCTGCCGAGCAAACCCAGGTGAGTTCACACTCTTACTAAGGCATGGGATTCCCGGGTCGTGGGAATGGGATAAAGGTTACAATTGACTAAGAACGAACATATGCTTTTCCTAGACTATCACCTACCATGGTCCTCGGATGTCAGGACGGTTCCGTAGGTTAGGATAACACCTACGTGGTCATATGCCAATTACTGCCTCGGGTGTCAGGCACGCACGTAAAACCTACGTGTACGCATTACTTACTTCTATCCTCGGTACAAAGGATACGTACGTGAAACCCACGTACACCCCCGCGTCTCCTATCCTCGGTTATGAAGGATACGTGCGTAAAACCTACGTACACCCCATACGCGCTACTGTTCTCGGAAGAAGAACAGGGATGATACGAATAGTTGATACGAATAGTCTAGTGGTCACATAACATGGGAAGCCCCCACCTGTATAACTTACTATCGGCCCAGTAGAGCCACCCGTTACTTACTGTTACGCACTTACTTACTGTGAACTCGCTCAACTAGTTTGTTGATCATTCTGTTACATGCCTTGCAGATCGTTAGGTACATGGAGCTTGCACAAGGAGGAGCCGGTCGTTGTGGACAAGGATCGTTATTACTTTGTTAGACACTTATGACATTTCAGTACTTTTAACTTGGGTTTACAATAATGCTTCCGCTACTTAAACAATGCTTGGTTTTGAAACATCGATCATGTCATGATGAACTACTTTAATGACTTTTATTATTATTAAATGCTATGTTTGATATGATTGATGGCTTGATCCTGGTCACGTCACGCTCCCAAGCGGTGGTACTCCGCGTGTGGATTTTGGGGGTGTGACATTACATTTCATGCTATGTATGCCCATTATGTGCGTACTTAGTACATTGTTTTACATTGCATTTCTGTTGCATATGCTCATCCAGCATATGAACACATTATGCTACATTTTGAACCGTTGTGACCATTTGACTATGTGAACCGTCTAAACCCGTTTGATTATATGAACCGTTTGTAACCATTGAACCGTGTGAACCAGTTGTATCCGTTGACATGATTTACATTTGACAATAGACATTTAACTATACATAAACATTTCTACCGTTGTTAAACATTTCATCTTGATGGTTTGGTTTGAGTAAGTGATTAAGTAACGAGGCGTGTGTAATATGATACAAGCATGGTGGATACGCCGCTGGTACTTCCTATAGATAAGTGTTTGTATGGTATTACATATCGTATCGTTATTTGAATCATTTCAATTTGAGACATATGACATTTTATACAAATAACACACTTTTCATGAGACATTGTTTTACAAACTCATTTTACATGGTTATCCGTTTAACCATACAGTGTTCTCTTATTTATACATATCATCTGATCTTATCGTTTTTCAAATGATTTACAAGACAAAGCAAATTACAAGGTTCATGACTAAACATTTTCTCAAGCATAAGTCATGAATCCCGTTTTCACAAAACCAATGTATCTCACAGCCATTTTTATGCTGACGTACCTACTTTCACATGTGTTTTCAGGAGATGATGCATAGGACTTATCAAGACATACTTAGGCGGACCTGTGCCTTAGTAACTTAAAACGAGATAAGAACTAGTTAATTCATGTTATGTACTCTTTGGTTCTTGTTTAAACAATGTATACTTTCATATTTGATCAATAAAACGAAACTTCAATTGCCATGGATTTGAAACAATTGATTCTGTTACAACACTCCCCGATGTTTCCGCCACGTTTTGTATGTTCTACGTGGTCGAGGTGTGATAGAAAAGTTGGTATCAGAGCCAATGGTTATAGGGAATTAGGTTATTAGTAATACTTTGACCTAGTCTATAACCTTCTTAGGACCCTAACGCGAGTTTACTTGCGTTTAGTCATAAAACAATACCGTCACCTATCATTAGGCGACGACCACAACAAGAACATAAATTTCAAAACCGCTTGAAAACTAATCATCTGTTCCAGGATGATTGATTACTAGGTTTTGAACCCTCTATTGTAAGGTTTTGAACCCTCTGTTATAAGGTTTTGAACCCCTTTGAGTTTTCAAAACTCTCGTCAAAGTTTTTGGTCCTAAATAGTGTGAACACGTGCGAACTGGAAGAGTGAATGCCTGTACCCCGGGATTTCTGTCTAAGGTTAGAGTGTTCGTACAAATCCACATAATCAGACCAGTCACTCTTACCTGGGAACTCTTGGGGTGAGTGTCCACTTATAGGCGAGCATGTCTTCGCGATACACTATGAGGATCTATTTGCTTTGATTCAGCCTTGGTGTTGTTTGTTTTGCTTCGTGGATTCAAACAAATGACCATCAACCATGATTATGGCCGGTAATTGTAATATCCTATTCTTACCCAATGCCATTTTTTTGGGTAAAGGGTTACCCCGGTGATTCTATTAAAAAATGCAACCGCAATTAAGTACAAGTAGTGAGGATATGTTCCACACTAGTTCATATACAGGACATGCCCCATATATGTAAAACAAAGCAAAAAACCAAAAACCAATAACACCCATAACCTAGTCTACTATACATCATGACACGACATCTAGTAGACAAACAATGCAAAAACACAAAACAAATCCTCAACCACCATCATCAAATATGAAGAAGCCACAAAACAGCAACCCCTTCAGACGAAAAACAGCTAGCCTATCCATTCGAGAACTTGGTAGAAGAGGTGCTTGCCCCTGCTTTCGAAGAGAAATGATGAGTACCCGATGTCATAAATGCACTAGTTTCATTGTAGACTTCTTCAACCTCCTCCTCATCCGATTCCTGCTGGTCATGCGGAGCTTCACCATTTTTACCCACTTGCTTACCCGTATCCGATAGAACATCAAACGGATTGTGCGTTTTGACACTAGGTGGCGGACCTGAGGTAGTAGCCCCCCCTTGCGGCTTGGATCCAATCGGCCGATATTCGAATTTCTGCTTCTGTTTATTAATAGGAAACCCTGATTTCCTAGCCGCTTTTTTGCGCTCCACATCCGTAAATCCCTCTTTGTCTACAGCCGGCTGCTTCACTTGCTTCCGGGGGTTGCTTCCCTCTTGTTTGTTCTGACCCGTTATCGGCCCCTAATTTTCATCCGTAACCCTAATGCCATTTCATTTGCTTTCTTTCTTGTTTCTCTTTTAGAATGCCTCCTCGACGCGAAAACCAGATAGCGACTGCCGAACTGGCAGAGATCATTTCACAGCAAATGGCTGCTCAATACCCAAACCTCTTTGCTCAATGGAACCAAGCCAACAACAACAATAATGCCCCCTGCAACTTCAAGACGTTCAACTCAGCTAAGCCATCCAAGTTTTCTGGGTCTCAAGGAGCGACTGCACTTCTGCAATGGTTCGAGAGTTTAGAGAACACCTTCAGACATGTTCAATGTACAAACGAGCGAAAGGTAGAATTCGCATCTAGCGTCTTTGAGAAATGAGCTTTGACATGGTGGAATGGTGTGATGAGAGATAGGGGTGCCGATGTGGCACTGGCTCAAACATGGCAAGAGCTTCGAGCTCTGATGATGAAGGAATTCTGTCCCCGTCACGAGATCAGGGCTTTGGAAACGGAGTTCGACGATCTTAAGCAAGTTAGCGGTGAGCATCGAGCCTACACGGACCGTTATGAGGAGTTAAGTTTGTTATGCCCGGATATGGTTACACCTTTGGATAAGGCAATCGAAAAGTACATTGATGGCCTCCCTGACTCAATACAAGACATTGTGACTGGTAGCAACCCTACTACAGTTAGACAGGCCATTGAGCTATCTGCAACCTTGACTGAATCAAAGATCAGGAAAGGTAAACTTTTCCGAAAAGGTGACAAGAAACCGGTCGGGGAATCGAACCCAATCGGGGAATCAAAGACCATGGATGAACAGACTGAATCCTCTAAAAAGTCAAAGAAGCGAAAGGCTTCTCAGAACTTCGCCGTGGTCGCTCACAATGGTCAAGCCGTCCCCAACCAACCAGCTCAACCCCCCGCTAGAAAACCATACAATGGAACTGCACCCTTGTGCAACCAATGTAGCCTCCATCATCACGCCAATGTACAGTGCCGCAAATGCCAATCTTGTGGACTTATAGGCCACACAGCAAGAGTCTGCCCAGCTGCAGCTGCACCAAACCAAGCTGGCAACAATCCTGCTCAAGGTCGTTTTCTACCAGGCTCTTGTTTCAACTGTGGCGAGATGGGTCATTTCCGAAGAAATTGCCCAAAGCTTGCTAATGCAAATCCAGCACAGGGATGAGCATCTGACTGACTAGAAGACAACATAGTTTAGAAATAATTACGTCCTATGTATTATTTTCTTTTGTTGTCAAGATCCAAGAAACAGTTGTTATCATTGTTTATAAATAAATCTTTTATTTGCATTGCAATATATTTCTGTGGTTGCATGTATAAACGACATATCCCTTACAATACCGACAATCAAAGAACCGTATTCCTTGAAGAACAAACTACCCCTGAAATTCTCCCATTCTATGACCTCTTGCGTCTTCCACAAAATTCCTAAGAACCCGTTTATTCTAAGGAAACGAAGTACAAAGCGCAAGTTACAACATGAGTCGAATACCCAAGGTACCACTATAAATCCTTAATAGGGTACCTAAGGATTTCCCGTAAGTCCTTAATTGTTGTATACCTTAATTCGAATGTGATAATTCCTTGTAATCAAAAATAGAATTTTGGGAGATCTTTCAATCTTCTCAGATAGATTCCAGTAAACATTAAGGCCCGTCGACAGGCTTCCATATCCGTATTCAATCAATAACAAGTTAATAACAAATTTATAATCAAGTTAAACAATTATGTGACTTTGTGCTTATGTGTTCTCTTATGTGTTGTTGTGTGATGCAAATTATGTTATCCAAATCCTGGTAGAATCTTACATATCCTTGTACAAAAGATTCATAGTAGGATACCCAAAGGTATTACTTAAAATCCTCAAGAGACTACTATGTTATAGTTAAGTCCCTTGGATTATAAAGTACTACTTCATAATTAGACCCCTTGAGTGGTCTAGATAAACAGATTGATCCAAAAATCTGGCTAGGGATATCATGTGATGATATAGCTGAAAGGACTCCTTGGTGGCCTAACTAAGAAGATCCCCTATCCATCTAATTAAAAGGAACCGATGGAAGTCTAATCACCCTCATCACAAGTTTGATATCTTTCCCCAAAACGTTACAAAACAAACTGTGCGGACTGTGCAAGGGATTACGTAATTATGGATGCATACATAATTATGGAATCTAGTGCACAGAAATCATAGCAAGTTCTGTCATGTGTCTAGAGTTAACCCTATTCATTTCCAACTCTGATGAAGCAACCGTTGAAAATGACTCCGTTAGTTCATTTTCGTTTCTGACGATTTATCCGTTTGGGAAATGAATATCCGTTGTGTAATCCTTCATTTCCAACTCTGATGAAGCAACCGTTGAAAATGACTCCGTTAGTTCATTTCCGTTTCTGACGATTTATCCGTTGGGGAAATGAATATCCGTTGTGTAATCCTTCATTTCCAATTCTGATGAAGCAACCGTTGAAAATGACTCCGTTAGTTCATTTTCGTTTCTGATGATTTATCCGTTGGGGAAATGAATATCCGTTGTGTAATCCTTCATTTCTAACTCTGATGAAGCAACCGTTGAAAATGACTCCGTTAGTTCATTTTCGTTTCTGACGATTTATCCGTTGGGGAAATGAATATCCGTTGTGTAATCCTTCATTTCCAACTCTGATGAAGCAACCGTTGAAAATGACTCCGTTAGTTCACTTTCGTTTCTGACGATTTGTCCGTTGGGGAAATGAATAACCGTTGTGTAATCCTTCATTTCCATTTCTGATGAAGCAACCATTGAAAATGACTCCGTCTGTTCATTTCGTTTCTGAAGAATGACCGTTAAAGGAAATGACAGGACATTACTTTGCATATCGCTGATGGTTATTTGGCAGAATCACAAATAGACTCCTACGAATAAATTTCGGGACGAAATTTCCTAAAGTAGGGGAGACTGTGACACCTGTGTCACCGCGACCATCAAAAAAATACCAAGCCGATGAAATATTGTATTTCATACTTGGGATCTTGTATAAATATGTGTATCTTTTGCACATATCAATTCTTGTTCAATTTCAAACTCTACAACGCTTTCTAGAGAATTATACACAAACTGGTGCGTAAACGTACTCAGTTTAATGCGACAAATACTCCGGAACATCAACATATACTTAACATACCTTAAATAACCTTTACATAACTTAGAAATAAGTTTTTGAAGGCTTTGGTATGGCAAAAACAAGTTAATTCGCTTACAGGGACTAAACTTGACAAACTGCGAAAGTATGCCAATTTGAACTGTAACGAACATTCCGAAACATGTCCATAAGTTAAACATACCATAAATATCATTTACATAGCTTAGAAATAGGCTTTGAGGGGTTTGGTATGCTAAAACAAACTTTTGGATCATTCAGGGACTAAAAGTGTCAAAAAGTGCACAAGTTTGCACTTTCGCGCATAACTTACGTTCTGAATACATCCGTACATCCAAAAATTTATGTAAGCATTATAATATTATGCCTTAGTGTTTGGCATGAGAAAAATCCATTCGTCGCGTCATTTGGATCGTCTTTCGCGCTTATGCGCATTCCGTCGTAATTAACCGAACATCGCGATCGTACGGCCAAACGAACCGACATCCGGAATATTTTTGAGCATATTTCAAGTCCCCTACACTTTAACATCATCTTAGAGCCTTGAAATGAGGTTAACGGGGCTTAAAAGTGCCAAAAATGGGCCAAATTGCATGTTTCTGAAGTGCAGGGACTAAAACTGAAAATTCTGGTCTGTGACCCTCAGGCGGGGCGCGTAAGGATTGCCCAAATCCTTACGCGGGGCGCGTCAGACTCCCAGAACAGATAAGATCAGCTAGTCAGCAAATTTCAGCTGGTTTAACCACAACCACATGTTTTAAACTTGCCCTTTCAGCTCACTAAGGGGTATTTTCAGTAACCACAAGTTTACGACAAGTGTACGCGCAAGATTCAATCACGTTTTTCAAGAAACGATCCTAACGGTTCGGGAAATACTATAAATACCACACCCCCATTCTTGCAAAAACCCACACAATCTGATCAAGAGCTCTAAGTTGGAACCTTTGTTTCATACCTGAGCCATTTTGATCTAGATTAGCATTCGGGGACCCTCCGTAAGTATTCTTTCGTTCTTTTATTCGCTTTTCGAGTCCGAAAGTCAATGTTTTGTTGACTTTCTGCATTGACCATCCTATGGTCAACACGATGTTCTTGGAACTTCATAACGTGAGCGTGATCACGAAGGTTATAGTCCGTAGTGACTATACCTACTGATTACCACGTTATCTAGGCTCAGTGACGAGTCGTAGTTTCGGCCAAAATGCGCATTCTTGCGTATTTTGTAACCAAACTACTCGTGGGCATCAAAGCCGTTTGTTTTGATGCCAAACCTGTTTTCTAAACCTAGTTAAGCATGTTCTAACATGCTTAGCTCGCCACTTTTAGTATAGTGCTTATATAGGGTCGTAAGGTAAGCGATCTAAACCATCGCTTATACTTTCGAACCCGACCCGTTTGGTCGATCATTAGGATCCGACCAAAAACATTAGGACCATAGCTATAACCTTCCGAGGTTATGCCTTGTGGTCACGATGTTAGGCGTTCCAAACGCGTTCTACGCGAACGACGCGTAAAGGTAGCATAAGCTACCTAAACGGGTCGTAATGGGTCGCAAGCACTTAGGTTAGGTTTCATTTTAGTATGTAGGCTTTGTTAAACCATATTACACGAGTCTCCATACTCGTTTGCTTTACGAACCCGCATACTATCCGATCCTCCGATTTAGGTCCGGTATATTAACATAGTTACCTATATTAGGTGCCGTTGATGTCCGTGATCTCTAGCATTATTTGGTTGTTATACAAGAACTTCAAAGCAATCTCAGGTGAGTACATTGAACCCCTCATTTACTGTTTTCCAAACTGTTTTGGGGTGAAACACATGTGCCTATCTGTTACTTTCATGCTTTCCTGTTTTCACATCATATACTTGCTATGTTCGATAGTACATATATAGTACATGATTTCATTGTGTTTATGCTATGTATGTCCATCGTGTGCATACTTAGCACAACACTTTACATTACATTTCATGCTATGTATGCCCATTGTGTGCGTACTTAGTACATTGTTTTACATTGCATTTCTGTTGCATATGCTCATCCAGCATATGAACACATTATGCTACATTTTGAACCGTTGTGACCATTTGACTATGTGAACCGTCTAAACCCGTTTGATTATATGAACCGTTTGTAACCATTGAACCGTGTGAACCAGTTGTATCTGTTGACATGATTTACATTTGACAATAGATATTTAACTATACATAAACATTTCTACCGTTGTTAAACATTTCATCTTGATGGTTTGGTTTGAGTAAGTGATTAAGTAACGAGGCGTGTGTAATATGATACAAGCATGGTGGATACGCCGCTGGTACTTCCTATATATAAGTGTTTGTATGGTATTACATATCGTAGCGTTATTTGAATCATTTCAATTTGAGACATATGACATTTTATACAAATAACACACTTTTCATGAGACATTGTTTTACAAACTCATTTTACATGGTTATCCGTTTAACCATACGGTGTTCTCTTATTTATACATATCATCTGATCTTATCGTTTTTCAAATGATTTACAAGACAAAGCAAATTACAAGGTTCATGACTAAACATTTTCTCAAACATAAGTCATGAATCCCGTTTTCACAAAACCAATGTATCTCACAGGCATTTTTATGCTGACGTACCTACTTTCACATGTGTTTTCAGGAGATGATGCATAGGACTTATCAAGACATACTTAGGCGGACCTGTGCCTTAGTGACTTAAAACGAGACAAGAACTAGTTAATTCATGTTATGTACTCTTTGGTTCTTGTTTAAACAATGTATACTTTCATATTTGATCAATAAAACGAAACTTCAATTGCCATGGATTTGAAACAATTGATTCTGTTACAACACTCCCCGACGTTTCCGCCACGTTTTGTATGTTCTACGTGGTCGGGGTGTGATATAAGACAACGTTCAAGACTCGTTATGGGCATTATGAGTTCCTGGTGATGCCTTTTGGATTGACAAACGCGCCTGCAGTCTTCATGGATCTTATGAACAGAGTGTGCAAGCCTTACCTGGACAAGTTTGTTATTGTTTTTATCGACGACATCTTGATCTATTCTAAGAGTCAGGAGGAACACGAGCACCATCTACGGCTTATTCTGGAACTCCTCCGAACAGAACAGTTGTACGCCAAGTTTTTGAAATGCAACTTTTTGTTTCATGAAGTCGACTTTCTAGGCCATGTGGTAAACAAGGATGGGATTCATGTTGATCCATCCAAGGTAGATTCGATCAAGAACTGGCCTGCACCCCGTACACCAACAGAAATCCGCCAATTCTTGGGTTTGGCGGGCTACTACAGAAGGTTCATCAAGGATTTCTCCAAGATTGTGCAACCTCTCACTTCACTAACTCAGAAGGGCGTCACTACCGTTGGGGTGATGCACAAGAATCTGCATTTCAGCACTTAAAGAATAGACTTTGTAGCGCACCTATTCTCTCATTGCCAGAGGGCACAGACAATTTTGTGGTTTATTGTGACGCATCAATTCAGGGTCTGGGCTGTGTGTTGATGCAACGGGATAAAGTCATTGCGTACGCCTCATGCCGACTTAAAGTTCACGAAAGGAATTACACTACACACGATCTGGAGCAGGGAGCTGTTGTTTTTGCGCTTAATTAAGATATGGAGACATTACCTGTACGGTACCAAGTGCACCATCTACACCGATCACAGGAGTCTCGAGCATATCTTCAAACAGAAGGAATTAAACATGCGTCAACGTCGATGGGTCGAGCTCTTGAATGACTACGAATGCGCAATCAAGTACCATCCGGGCAAGGCCAATGTTGTGGCTGACACCCTCAGTCGAAAAGATACTACGCCTAAGCGCGTGCGAGCATTACAAGTTACCATCCAGTCTAGTCTTCCTTCCCAGATACGAGATGCTCAGGTAGAAGCATTGAAACCGGAAAACATCAGGGCTGAGGCCCTACGTGGATCAAGGAAACGGTTAGAACAAAAGGAAGACGGCGCCTACTATGTAACAGGACGCATCTGGGTCCCGCTCTATGGAAAATTAAGTGAGCTAGTGATGGATGAAGCACATAAGTCCCGTTATTCGGTAAATCCTGGTTCGGATAAGATGTACCACGACTTGAGGACCACGTACTGGTGGCCTAGCATGAAAGCTCACATAGCAACCTACGTTGGCAAATGTTTGACTTGTGCGAGACTCAAGACTGAATACCAGAAACCATCAGGCCTACTCCAACAACTAGAAATACCACAATGGAAATGGGACCAAATTTCCATGGATTTCGTTACTGGCCTGCCTAGATCTCAACGTGGGAATGATACTATTTGGGTGATCGTGGATCGACTCACAAACTCTGCACACTTCTTGGCTATCAAGGAAACGGATAAGTTCTCCACTTTAGCAGATGTTTATTTAAAGGAAATGGTTTCGAGGCACGGGGTGCCAACCTCTATTATTTCTGATCGTGATGCGCGTTTTACTTCTGAACTGTGGCAAGTAATGCACAAGTCCTTTGGCTCACGTTTAGACATGAGCACCGCTTATCATCCACAGACGGGTGGGCAGTCTGAGCGCACTATTCAAACCCTTGAAGACATGCTTAGGGCATGTGTGATTGATTTTGGCAACGGCTGGGAAAAACATCTCCCATTAGTGGAGTTTTCGTATAACATTAGTTACCACACCAGCATCCAAGCCGCTCCGTTTGAGGCATTGTACGGGCGTAAATTCCCATCACCTCTTTGTTGGGCAGAGGTGGGTGATAGTCAGATCACGGGTCCAGAACTTGTAGTAGACACAACAGAAAGGTTTGCACGGATACGACAACGAATGGCGGCAGCTCGTGACCGTCAGAAAAGCTACGCTGATAAGCGCAGGAAACCACTTGAGTTCCAGGTTGGGGATCGAGTGCTACTCAAAGTCTCACCATGGAAAGGTGTGGTTCGTTTTGGCAAACGAGATAAACTTAACCCACGTTACGTTGGACCGTTCGAAATTATCGAGAAATAAGCAAGGTGGCCTACAAACTGAACCTACCAGCCGAACTCAGTGGAGTTCACAACGTATTTCACGTGTCAAATCTGAAGAAATGTCTGTCAGATGAGACCCTCATAGTTCCTTTGAAGGAGCTCACTATCGATGATCAGTTGCGATTCGTCGAGGAACCAGTTGAAATCACGGACCGAGACGTTAAGGTCCTCAAGCACACAAGGATAACCCTTGTTCGAGTTCGTTGGGACTCCCGTCGTGGCCCAGAGTTCACCTGGGAATAAGAAGACCAAATGAAACTCAAGTATCCCCAGTTGTTCGAGAACGATGCAACCACTACTAAGGCTGAAGCTACTACGGAATTTCGGGACGAAATTCCAAATCAACGGGGGGATGATGTGACACCCCAAGAAAACCAGTAAACCACGCAACTTAACTAGCTTCCTCAGTAACCGCATGCTAAATTTCGGGACGAAATTTCTTTCAAGTTGGGGATAATGTGACAATTCGAGTTTCCAAGATTCCATTTTCACGTTAGTTGCACGTTAATTGTTAAGTTGTTTGTTTACACGACTTATTTGTCTTGTAATTGTACGCGTTGGATTATATGTTAAGATGTTTGTTTGATATGTTATCTAATTAATGTGATTAAGGTGTTTGGTGAGATATCATGTAACCTGTTTGAAAAACTTAAACTGTTTAACCCTTGAATGGGTTCGACGAAACAGAAGTGTTTCGCCATTAACAACTTCGACGAAAAGGGGTGTTTCGCCATCCCTATCCCGACGATCCCGACGAAACAAGGTGTTTCGCCGGCCCGGTTTCCCCGAAGCCCAGTAAGGGCCCAACGCGGTAAAACCTACGTATTTAAAGGACATAGGTTACGTAACTTGTTATTGTGAAACCTGATGTGTGTAAAATGCAACATATAAATTACATCAAATAAGGCATAAAACTAACCCTTTTTAAGTACTAATGTTGGAAAAAGAGTGTTTTTGTCTTCCTTTTGTATTTTCAGGAAATAATGAGCTCAAATTAACAAAAGAAGCAAAAAGGCAGCTAAATCTAACATAAATACAAGAAAAGGAACATAAGTGGATTGCCCGACCCCTCAACAGCATCCTCCCAAGCAAAACAGAGAAGGAAGAAGACTGAACACGCCCCGTGCTTAGCCAGCACGGGGCCGTGCCCAAGAAGAAGCAGAAAAGACAAACCTATAGAAGCCTCTATTGCCCACCACGGGGCCGTGCCCAGCGAACACGGGGGTGTGGCGAAAGTACTGCAGGTGCATTAATTGTAATTGCGAATTACAATTAATGAAAAGAGAGAATGTCAGACAGCCACGGGGCCGTGCCCAGCGGACACGGGGCCGTGCCCAGCCTTCTGTTCAGCCTATAAATAGGAGTGCTTGGTTTCATTACAACTCATCCCTTGGCACACCACCTCTCTCACACTTCATCCACCACCCACCGCCATCACAACACCATCATCCACCACCATCATCCATTGTCAATCATAGAGTGTGTGAGTCGTCTCGGGATCCAAGATTGATCGTAAGAGTTCTTGACAATCAAGGCCATGTTTGCCTAAGTCTCTTACATCACTTGGTGAAGACAAGTGTTTAGTATAATACTTTTTATTTTTAATCTTTTGCACTTTTTATTTGGTTTTGTATTAATGACTTTAATAACTAGTTGCATATGTTGAAGGTGATTCTTCCTGATCGTTTGTCCGTGGTGTCTTGGCATTATTTTACTGTCTATATAAAATAAAAGATTTTCACCATTCATATCTCCACGGTCTATATGGAGGTATGTTGGCTACCTGGTCGGGGGTTAAGGGAACGATTTGGTAAGGGTTTTGCCCTTGTTCAGCGTTTAGAGGTCCTGCAAGGGACCTGGGTCAAATTTAGTAGGATCTCCTTCAATACCCATAGGTATTGGATGGCGGGGATCCAAACTCTTTGACCCCCTCATAAGTTAACTACTATTAATACTATAACCCGGCTATTTAGGACTGTATCCCTGCTGACTCAGACTACTTAGTCGAGGGTAATGTCACCTCCATAAGAGGGGCCTACCATAATTTGCATTAATAACTTAATTCATTATCTTTCAATAATCCGACCCTTTAGGATTGTATCCTTGCTGACTCAAACTACTGGGTTGAGGGTAACGTCGCCTTCAAAAGAGGGGCCTACTACAATAACTAAGATAATCTCTTAAACAAGTGCAAAAGTGCGAAAATAATCAGAGGTTATACTAATACACGAGTCGGATCCAAGTGATTCATCTTGTCTATCTATTTTTACTTTTATTTTTATTTTTCAGCATTTAGTTAGTTTTTATTTTCTTAGTTTAAAAATCTTTTCTAAAATTTTGATTTTGTTAGACGTTGAGGATAATCTGGTACTAAAAGCTCTTGTGTCCTTGGACGACCTCGGTATCTTACCAACACTATACTACGTCCATGATGGGTGCACTTGCCCATATGTGTGTTTAGTGTTAGTAAATATCGTGTTTTATAAATTTAAAACTTGGCTAAAAGTGTAAAAAGGGCTTAAAATATACATCTAAAATATAACACACTTAACGCACATCAAGTTTTTGGCGCCGTTGCCGGGGACACAAGGATTTTAAGAAAGCTTAAAATCAACGGCCTAATCAGTTTTTTTAAAACCTCTTTAAAACGCGCGCACATTTTTCTGCATTTTAGTTTAGTTTGCATTCACAGTAGCCTGAACACGGGGCCCTGCTCACTGAACACGCCCCGTGCTGCATATTTTTAGTTAGATACCCAGATATAGAGTCTGAAAAGGGGCCGTGCTCACTGAACACGCCCCCGTGTCCAACGAGACCAGTAACTTTAATTAAAACGCCCAGATACAGATCCTGTACACGGGGCCGTGTCCACTGAACACGGGGCCGTGTCCAGCCTTCTGTTTCCATCTTTGTTTTTGTTTTCTGGTCCCGAGACTCAGTTGTGGTCTGTTGAGTGATCTCTATGGATCAATACTCATGAGGCTACAACTACACCTATGAGGAGGATGATCATATGAGAGACTATTGCACTAATTGTGGTAACCCACACTCGGTACAATATTGTAACTTATTTCAACCATCCACTTCATACAACTATTATGAGGAGCCCAGGTACGAGCCATCGACTTCATACACATCCTATGAAGACCAAAGGTATGAACCTCACCCCTCATACTCATATTTTGATGAACCAAGGTATGAACCTTCATACTCATACATTGAGGACTCAAGATATGAGCCACCACCTTCATACTCTTATTATGAGGAACCATGGCGTGAACAACCCACCTCATATGAGTACTATGAAGAACAAAATTACGACCCTTATCCATCATATGCTTACAATGAAGGACAATGGTATAAACCATCTACTTCATATGGGTATTATGAGGAACCAAGGATCGAACAACCGGATTCAAGCTTTGAGGATCTCGATCCTTTCTCTATCACCGAAGTGACAGATAGGATATTAAAACTAACTTTCGAGCATCTTGAACCCTAGGAGTGGCGATTTGGGCGATTAGGGCAAATCGTGCAAACCCTACCGGATTGTTGCTGTTTCTAATCTTGTTTGTACTTGATTATCATCTTACGGGCTTTCACTAGATCCTTCGAAGGTAATCAATTGCGAACAGATCCTGTTTCTTAGTTAGGGTTTGCCGTTTTACTTCCAGATTATCATCCTTCAGTTTCTTTCGATTCTTTGAAGGGTGTTAATTCAGTTTCTGATTGTGTTGGGGATACGTAAGACTAGGGTTCGCTGATTCACCTTTAGCGGATTAAGGTTTATTGAAGGCACTAATTCGGGGTTTGCGAATTAGGGTTGGCGGCTGATCAGTCATTCAATATCGGAATTCTGATTGATTCGGTACTTGATTTTGATCGATTTGTGGGTGACGGCTACTAGGGTTTGATCGATATCCTAGTTGTGTTCGACTAAGGTTAACTTCAGCCGATTCTTTGGCTGTATCTCTAGTGACGGCTGCTAGGGTTTGCCAACTTTGGGATGGATGATGTTAATGGTTCTGGTGGTAAACAACAGGTTCATACGACACCGAGGGCAACGTTTGAAGAAATTGCAGCTAGGTTTAAAATCATAGACGATCTCTCGGCTCAAACTGAACCTCGTAATGTTAACATAATCGATGAATTGATAAAGAATTCAGTTCCAATTGATGCTGAACACTTGCGGTCAGCAACTAGGGTTTCTGATTGGGAAGGGATTAAGCAAGCTACCAAGAGATATGCGCAAAATTTTGAATCCAATGGTGCTGCATCGACAGGTATGGGGGGAGTGAATTCGGGGGCTGCAAACCCGGTCTCATTTGCTAGCGTTGTGAACACCGAAAAGGAGAAAGTTAAGGTTAATTTTCGGATGATGGAATCTAGCGAGTCGGTTGATGGTGCTGATGTGGTTATTCCATTGTCTTCGGTCAAGCAAGTCTCAGACAGGTATGAGAACACGTTATATGGATATTTTCTGGGCAAACGGCTGGCTTTTCCTGTGGTGGATTATTTTGCAAAGAATAACTGGGTCAAATATGGTCTTTCTAGACTAATGATGAATGCAAACGGGTTCTTTTTCTTTAAATTCAAAACAAAGGAAGGGATGGATAAATTGGTGGAGGATGGGCCATGGTTGATTAGAAATGTTCCGATAATCTTGAAGGAGTGGTCGGCCTCTGTCAAGCTGGAAAAAGAAGACATAAAGGCTATCCCTGTTTGGGTTAAGATGCATGAAGTGCCGTTAGCAGCTTATACTGAGGACGGTCTTAGTTTGCTTGCTTCTAAGATAGGGGTGCCTAAGATGCTAGATTCATACACTGCTACAATGTGTGCTGAGTCATGGGGAAGAAGCAGTTATGCTAGAGCTCTTATTGAAATTCATGCCGGGGCTGAATTAAAGAGGAGTATTAAAGTTGCAATCCCATCTTTACAGGGTATTGGTCACTCAATGGTGGAGGTGAAAATTGAATATGATTGGGAGCCTTTGAGGTGCTCTGCTTGTTGTGTGTTTGGTCATGTGGATAACTCGTGTCCTAAGAGGCCTCAGGTTGTTTCGAGTGGGGAGCCTAGTAAGAAAATTGATGACTTTCAGGTTGTGGGTGCAAAGAAGAAGAAATCTACTAACCAAGGTCTTCACATGAAAAATCAGAAGCCGAAGGTAGTGTACAGACCAGTTGTAAACCCTAAACCAATCTCGTCCTTGAAGAAGCCGGTGAACAATCAGGTATCAACATCAAACCCCTTTGATGCTCTTAAGGACGATGATGGTGGTCAGGGAGGTAGTAATGTGGGTCGTAGAGAGAAGGAGAAAAAGTCGACAGATAGGCAGGATTCGGATGAAGAGGAGGTCGAAGAAGTATACAATGAAACTAGTGCATTTATGACATCGGGTACTCATCCGTTCTCTTCGAAAGCAGGGGCAAGCACCTCTTCCACAAAATTCTCAAATGGATAGGCTGCTTTTGGTTCGTTTGAAGGGGTTGCCGGTTTGTGGCAACTTTATTTTTGATGATGGCGGCTGAGGATTTTGTTTTGTTCTTTTTCCAATTTTGTCTACTACATGTCGTGTCTTGATGTATAGTAGACTAGGTTATGGGGTGATATAGGTATTTGGTTTTTTTGTTCTACATATATGGGGCATGTCCTGTATATGAACTAGTGTGGAACACATCCTCACTACTTGTACTTATTTGGTTTGGTGATTTATAAAATTTACCGGGGTAACCCTTTACCCAAAAAAAAAAAAAAAACACATTAAAACTATCGAACGTTGCATAAAATAATCTCGCGCAAGGGAAGAGGAGTCCCGCGCAAGAGAAGAGTTAAATTGTAATAATAACGTAGAGATAGTTGAAAATGTAAAAATGGAAGAACAAGAAAGTGAAAAACCGACACATGAGCTAAACAACGAAAGAGGTGAGGTCGATAACGTTAAATTACAAGAAGAGTCTAATTTAGAAAAAATTAATCTCTTGTCACCTTCTTTTGAAAATCATTGTTTAGTAACCCCTCATGCTAAGTTTTTAAAAGAGCTAAACACTAATACAAAAATTGAAGAAATGGTAAGTGTTAAGTTAACTAATGATCAAACCTCGCTAATAAAAGAAGATCCTTTTGAAATTAACATTACACTGGTTCCATGTTTCTTTCAAAATTCATTTATTAGTAATATCACAATCGATAAAGATCTTTGTGTTAACATAATGCCTAACTACATTTTCGAAGATTCACAAGATTATCAGGCAAAGTAATGTTTGGCTCTGGGCGATTTTGGCGACCAAGGGAAACCCTAGCATTCGTTCGTTCTTTCGTTTCTTCTGATCTTCTTCTTGATTGATTCCGGTTAGCAATTGTGGTGTTGTCGTTCCTTCTGAGTAAGGATACTAGACTTCACCGTGGTTTCTAATCGTTTGGCGTCGAGTTTAAGGTTATTTTCTTTCGTTTTGTGCCTGCTAGGGTTTGTTGTCTGATCGCTTGGTTTTGTTCTTCGTTCGTTTCTTTTGCACGTTGCATGCTTCTTGTTTTCACTTGTTATGGATTCTAGTCAGAGCAAGTCATCGGATGTGGATCCTAGACATGTGAAGCCGCCGGATGTATTGTGTTCCTCACAAAACCCTAATAAGGGTTTTTCTGCTAGGTTATTGAATATTGACGGCAAAACGTTTTGTCCGCGTAGGGGAGTTGTGTCGGATCATCAACAGGGTCCTAAGGGAATTAATGTTATTGATGAACTTATCAAGATTACGGTACCAACGGATGTTCAGGATGCTAGACCGGAGGTAGATAACCCGAATAACATGCAGGATGAGGTGTTCTGGGAAGCTATGCCGGAGGAAAAATCAGTATCATATGCGGATAAAGTGCAAGCCACTCGTAAGAAACGGGAGGTAAACTTCAGACTTATGGAATCTATTGAATCTAGGGAAGATGCTGATATTGTTATACCGAAAGAGGTAGTTCAGCAAGTTCAGGATAAGTTTGAAAATGTCCTCTATGGTTACTTCTTAGGGGATAGATTACCGTTTCCTGTGGTTGAATATTATGCAAAGAATGTCTGGGCTAAGTTTGGGTTTTCGAAGCTTATGATGAACACGTCAGGGTTCTTTTTCTTTAAGTTTGATTCAAAGGTTGGATTGACGAAGGTTTTAGAGGGAGGACCATGGTTAATTCGTAAAATTCCATTATTTTTGAATGTATGGTCACCGAAGGTTGCTCTCAAGAAAGATGGTATCAAAACCGTGCCAGTGTGGGTCAAGTTGCATAATGTGCCAATCTCAGTTTATACTGATGATGGTTTAAGTTTGCTGGCATCAAAGATAGGTGTTCCAAAGAGGTTAGATTCCTACACGGCTGATATGTGTGTTGAGAACTGGGGGAGGAGTAGCTATGCTCGTGCGATGGTTGAAATTAGTGCTGACAATGAGCTAAAGGATTTCATCACGCTAGCCATTCCAAAAATGGATGAAGACGGGTTCATTATGGAGCGGGTAAAGGTAGAGTATGAATGGAGACCGAAACGGTGTAGTGCTTGTTGTTTATTTGGCCATGATGATAATACGTGTAGCAACAAAACTAATGGTAAGGCCAAGATGGTTACCATTGATGATGAGGGATTTGTTACGGATAGAAGGAAGATGGCAAAGTACTCGTTCCCACAAAAAAAGCAAAAACCGAAGGTAGTGTATAGGCCGAAGGCTAATAAATATTCTGCTAGTACATCTGGTACGAAGGGTGATAACTCGACGGGAAGTAATGCAAATGTGCAGGTGTCAAACTCGTTTGCGGTGCTGGATAATGACTTGAATAATGAGAAGAGGGACCCTGTTAGTGCCAAGTCCGTGATCGATGAGAATAATGGTACCCGTATACATCAACCGGAAGTAGTTAAGGAGTTAAATCCGACAGAGATGGCTGATTTTATGCGTAGTAACCAGAATAATAAATCTTCTGAGGGGGCAAGCACTCCCGGTTACGAGGGTTTTTAATGGGTAGCTTAGCAGCCTGGAACATAAGGGGTCTGAACCAACCCCTGAAACAAAGTGAGGTTCGTCATTTTATTGCTGAGAATCAATTGAGTATTTGTGCCATTTTAGAGTCTCATGTGGATGTAAATAAGCTGAATAAAATTTGTGAGAAGGTGTTCAGGAATTGGAGGTGGACTTCAAATGGAGACATGTGTAGTAGAGGTACGAGGGTGATTTTAGGGTGGAATGCGGATGACATTGACCTTATGGTTATCGCTCAATCCGATCAGGTTATTCACACGCAGATTTTGTTCAAATCGGTTAAAAAGAAAACTTTTTGTTCTTTTGTGTATGCGGAGAACAAATACCAGGATAGGAGAACCTTATGGGATGATCTGTGCAAATTTAGTGGCCTCACATGTGACACTCCTTGGGTTGTGATGGGTGATTTCAACGCTGCATTGAATATGGAGGATTTTCTCATGGGTCCGTCGTCTCATACGATAGCGATGCGAGAGTTTTATGAATGTGTTCAAATGACGGAACTGATTGATGTTAAAAGTCACGGGTTGCACTATACGTGGAATCAAAAACCAAAGGATGGGATAGGAATGCTAAAGAAGATCGATCGTGTCATGGGCAACATAAAACTTTTAGAGGTTTTTTCGGATGCTTATGCCATTTTTCAGCCGTTTCGTGTCTCGAATCATACTCCGGCCATTCTGAAGCTATTCTCTATTCATAGGGATCGGCCTAAACCGTTTAAATTCCCAAATTTCATTGTGACAAAGCCTGAGTTTCGTGATGCTGTAGTGACCGAGTGGAATAAACCAGTTGAAGGTGTGACCATGTTTTCTGTAGTGAAGAAGATGAAGGAGCTGAAACCACACTTTCGGAAGATACTACGTAATCAAGGTAATCTTCATGCGCGGGTTATTACTAATCGTCCTTCTCTTTGGGTACAATGGATTCACTCCTACAAATTGAAAGGTACGAACTTTTGGGAGGTGACGAAACGGGGTAGTGTAAGCTGGGGATGGAGACATATTCTTGCTATTCGTGATCGCATAAGGCCTTATGTTTGGATGTCTATCCGAAGCGGTAGGCAAACGAATGCTTGGAGTGATAACTGGTGTTCTTGCAGTCCTCTAAGATCATTCATCTCTCCTCGGGCAATTGCTAATGCGGGTTTAAATCTTCGGTCAACGGTTGCGGAGATTATAGATGATACCGGCCAATGGAAATGGCCTCAAGCTTGGTTTGATATCTTTCCGGTGCTTATAAACATCCCTTCTCCGCATCCGCTTGTTGAAATAACTGATCGATGTAGTTGGAAAGATTTGGAAGGGAACCTTTGTCATTTTCGGTCGTGGGAGGTTCGGAATACTTTGCGACGTAGGGGTGATAGGGTTGATTGGGTTGAATCTATCTGGTTCAGCCAATGCATTCCTCGGCACTCTTTTCATTTATGGCTAGTGATGAATAATAAGCTAAAGACACAAGACAGGATGGCTACTTGGGAAGCGGGTAGTGCTACTAATCTGATTCTTATGTGTTGTCCTCTTTGTTACCATGATCGGGATTCTAGAGACCACCTGTTCTTTCAATGCCCTTTTGCTACGAAAGTTTGGGAATCTGTAAGGAAAATGGTCAACATGGAGAATGTCAATAACACATGGTCATCGGTTATGCAGTGGATGGTTCAAAATGCAACCACTCGAACGATCGATCGGATTGTTGGGAAGATCCTTATTGCGGCTACTACATACTACGTATGGCAGGAGAGGAATATCCGATTGTTTTCTAGTGTCCAAGGCACACCGGATATGCTTTCACATGTCATCATCTCTACGGTTAGATTGAAGATTATGGGGTTCAAGCTTGGGAGTGATCGGAAGCACCGTAAAGTATTGGATACTTGGCAGATTTCGATGAAGAACTTGGATTGTGAGCCGGGCTAGAGTGTGTTTGGTTCGGGTCTTCTTTTGATAGAGGCTTTGTTGTCGGGCTTTGTTTTTTAATTTTCCTGGTTGTTTTGTTTTGTCGTTGGTTGTTTCCTTGGATGTTCTAGTCTTGGTTTGTCTTGACTAGTAGTGTGTGTCAATAGCGTGGCACACCCTGTTCTTTTTTGGTTTGGTGATTTATAAAATTAACCGGGGTAACCCTTTACCCAAAAAAAAAGATTCAAAAACAGGTGGAATCTAATCCGTTTGATGCTACTCTTAGAGCTTCAGAAGTCATATGTCTGCGTGATTTCAAGGCGGCTAGTTATGATGAGGAGTGTTTTTTGAAGCAAAAGTCGAAAGTGCAATGGTTATGTGCTGGTGATTCTAACACTTCTTATTTTCATAACTGTGTGAAAAATAGGAATGCGAGGAATAAGATCAATTGTATCAAGGATACGAATGGTAATCAGTATGAGGATAGTGATGTTCCGGCTGCCCTTATCAACCATTATTCGGCTTTCATGGGTAAGGAAGATCAGGTTGTGAGTCTTGATGATCATGATCTATTTGTTAATGTTTTACATCAAAATGTGGCGGCGGATATGGTGAGACATGTCACGGATGATGAGGTGAAACAGGCTATGTTCAGTATAGGTGAAAACAAGGCCCCTGGTCCGGATGGATACACATCTGCGTTTTTTAAAAATGCGTGGGATATAGTGGGTAATGAGGTTATCAAAGCGGTGCGTGATTTCTTTAATAATGGCCAACTTCTGAAGCAAATTAACCACACGATCTTAGCGTTGGTGCCAAAGATAGATACCCCAAATACGGTGCTTGACTATAGGCCGATATCATGCTGCAATGTGATTTACAAATGTATTAGCAAAATAATCACTGATCGTTTGAAGGGCAGCTTGGGGATTTTAGTGAACATAAACCAGTCCGCGTTTGTTCCGGGTAGGAAGATATCGGATAACATTCTCATTACGCAGGAGCTTATGCATAATTATCATGTGAATCGTGATCCGCCGAGGTGTGCATTGAAGATAGATATCCAGAAAGCTTATGACACTGTAAGTTGGTCTTTTTTGGAAACTATTCTAAAACGGTTCGGGTTCCACTCGAAGATGGTTTCTTGGATTATGGCATGTGTCACGTCCGTGTCTTATTCAGTCAGCATAAATGGTGAGTTGCATGGGTATTTTTCGGGGAAACGAGGTCTTCGTCAAGGAGATCCAATGTCCCCGTACCTTTTCACGTTGGTTATGGAGGTGTTATCCCTCATGTTGCAAAAGATGGCGTTAAATCCGGCTTTTAAGTTCCATAGCCAATGCTCTAAACAAAAGATTATTAATGTGTCCTTTGCTGATGACTTGTTTGTTTTTGTTAATGGGGATACTGGATCGGTTCAGCTTGTTCGGAATGTGTTGGAGAAATTTACGAGTGTCTCGGGATTAGTCCCTAGCTTGCCAAAGAGTACAATCTTCTTTTGTAACGTTACAAGTCAAGTTAAAGCTGAGATTATGAACTTGTTGCCGTTTAGTGAGGGTAACCTTCCGGTTCGCTATCTCGGGGTTCCGTTGATCTCTACTAAGTTATCTTTTAGAGACTGTCGGGTGCTCGTGGAACGTATGGAGAGGCGGGTTAATCACTGGATGTCTAAATCGCTGTCTTTTGCTGGCCGTTTGCAGCTTCTCAACTCTGTTCTTACAGCTATGTACACATACTGGGCATCGGTATTTATTTTGCCTGTGCGAATAGTTAAGGATCTTGAAAAGAGAATGCGTAGATTCCTTTGGAATGCAGGGAACCCGGGCAATATTCGGTCAAAAGTCGCTTGGAAGGATGTTTGTTTGCCTAAAGATGAGGGGGGTCTAGGGATCAGAAATATTTCCGATGTGAACAAAGGCCTTATGATGTCTCACGTATGGAGTATTATTAGCAACCGAGAATCCCTATGGGTACAATGGATCCACTCGTACAAGTTAAAGGGCCGTAATTTTTGGGATATTCAAAGCCGTGGTAGCTTAACTTGGAGTTGGCGAAAGATTCTTGCAATCCGTCCGCTAGTCAGACATTATGTTTGGAGGGTTATTGGTAGTGGTTCGCAGACGAATGCATGGAGTGACAATTGGTGCTCGTGTAGTCCGATCCGTAATTTTATTACGCCGAGGAGAATAGCCCAAGCTGGATTTAATTTGCATACTACAGTTGATGAGCTTGTAGATGCGGAGGGCAATTGGAGGTGGCCTCAGGCATGGTATGACTTATTTCCGGTTCTCATAAATGTTACGGTTCCTCATCTTGTTCCTGGGTCGAGTGATAGACTGGGTTGGAAAACTGTGGAAGGTAATATTGTGCACTTTAGTTCCTGGGAAGCTTGGAACAACCTTCGGTTAAGAGATAACAAGGTGGGTTGGGCGAACATGGTGTGGTATGGCCAATGCATTCCAAGACACGCCTTCCTCCTGTGGTTAGTTCTAAAAAATAAACTCAAGACGCAGGATAGATTGGCGGTTTGGGAAGCTGGGAGTGAGACAAATTTAAGACTTATGTGCTGCCCTCTTTGCAACTATGGACGGGACTCGAGGGATCACTTGTTCTTTCAATGCTCTTTTTCGACTAAAGTTTGGAATATTGTCAAGACGAGAACGGATCTGAGATATGTTGGTGACGATTGGGGCTCTATTGTGGGATGGATAGAACATAATACGAATTCAAATACGCTGGCCCACATTGTAAGTAAGCTTGTTCTTGCGGCGGCTACATACTTCTTATGGAAAGAAAGGAACAATCGGTTGTTTTCTAACATACGCAATAAGGAAGAGATGGTGGCTCAATTTATTTTTGATACGGTTCGACTTCGTATAATGGGGTTCAAGATCGGTCGGGACGTGAAGAGCAGGAAGCTTTTGGATATGTGGGAAATCAAGGAGGACGATCCGGGCTAAGGGCGATGTTTAGTTAGCGAGTGTAGTGTAGTTTTGTATTGTGGTTCGGGTTGTGTGGGTTTGGCTGTGTTTTTTGTTGGTTTTGTAGTTTTTGTCTGCCTAGGCTTGGCCTGTCAAGCCTAGTTAGTGTGTGTCGAATTCTTTGTCACACCCTGTTCTTTGATTCTTTATAAAATTCACCGGGGTAACCCTTTACCCAAAAAAAAAAACTACATTTTCGAAAAATTAAGTATTAGTGATTTCGCTCCACTTCAAATACCCATTTTTCTATCCGATCGGAAAGTAATAAAATCAATCGGTGTAGTTGAGGATGTCTTGGTTCAAGCAAATCAAATGGTTATTCCAACCGACTTTGTCATCCTCGATGACGCTCCTCTAGTCTTGGGAAAACCTTTTGTAAAAACTCATGAAGCTTTGAAAAACCGGAAATTTAACAATCTACCTCTTCAATTAGGGGCATTCAAAAGGGACATAGATCTTGAGCGTTCAATGAAATATCCTTTTGGCAATAATGACCCCCTAATTGAAGATGAGGATGAGCCACCCGATACCATTGAAGAAGATGACCACTTTGTTGAAGAAGAGGTCGCGATAGAACAAACCTTTAAGGTTCTTGATCTAGATGAGCCACAAAATAAGGTGTCTCCTAAAGACCCGCCCATTGAGCTCAAAGAACTTCCTAAAGGTTTAAAATATGCTTTTCTAGACAAAGACGGTAAATTACCTGTAATTATTTCATCTAAATTAAGTAGCGTAGATAAAGAAAAATTAGTTAATCTTCTTAAAAAACACAAAAATGCGATCGCTTGGAAGCTTGTAGATATTAAAGGAATAAGTCCTTCCATGTGCACGCACAAAATTTTAATGAATGATGACGACAAAACAGTAATACAACCACAACGAAGAGTAAATCCCAATGTGCAAGAGAAGTGGTTAAAAATGAGGTCATCAAGCTACTTGACGCCGGACTAATCTATCCTATCTCTGATAGTCCATGGGTAAGTCCCGTCCAAGTAGTCCCAAAGAAAGGAGGTATGACGGTAATAACTAATGAAAAAAATGAATTAATACCAACAAGAACCGTCACAGGATGGAGAGTTTGTATAGACTATAGACGATTAAATGAAGCAACAAGGAAAGACCACTTTCCTTTGCCCTTCATTGATCAAATGATAGAACGACTATCCGGTCATAAATTTTACTGTTTCTTGGATGGTTTTTCAGGTTACTTTCAAATCCCGATAGCACCTGAAGACCAAGAAAAGACGACTTTCACATGCCCCTACGGAACTTTCGCCTATCGACGCATGCCATTCAGTCTATGTAATGCACCTGCAACATTCCAACGTTGTATGATGGCCATTTTCCATGACATGATAGAAAAGACAATAGAAGTCTTCATGGACGACTTTTCTATCTTTGGAGATTCATATGACCAATGCCTCGATATTGAACGAATGCTATCCCGATGTGAGGAAACTAACCTCGCCCTTAACTGGGAAAAATGCCATTTCATGGTAACAGAGGGAATAGTACTCGGTCACAAAATCTCAAACGAAGGAATGGAAGTTGATCGAGCAAAAATAGAAACTATTTCTCGATTACCTCCACCATCCTCCGTTAGAGCAATCAGAAGTTTCCTAGGGCATGCCGGATTTTATAGAAGGTTTATCAAGGACTTTTCAAAAATTTCAAGACCTCTAACAAAATTACTTGAAAAAGATGCACCTTTCATCTTTGACAAGGAATGCAATCAAGCATTTCTAACCCTCAAGGAAATACTAGTCAATGCACCTATCATGATAGCCCCTGATTGGAACCTTCCTTTCGAAATCATGTGTGATGCAAGTGACTTTGCTGTTGGAGCAGTCTTGGGACAAAGAAAAGAAAAGCATTTCCACCCAATTTATTATGCTAGTAAAACACTTAACGATGCACAAGAAAATTACACAACTACTGAAAAAGAGTTACTAGATGTGGTATTTGCTTTTGATAAATTCCGTTCTTACCTTGTTCTTTCTAAAACTGTAGTCTATACAGATCATGCAGGTATTCGATACCTCTTCAAGAAACAAGACGCAAAACCCCGTTTGATCAGATGGATTTTACTCCTCCAAGAATTCGACATTGAGATCAAAGACAAAAGAGGAGCAGAAAACACTGCTGCAGATCATCTTTCACGCCTAGAAGACCCAGCTTTGGAGGCAACCAGGGACGAACAGATCAACGAAAAATTTCCCACAGAATCCTTGGAAATGATGGAAAGCAGACAAGAACCATGGTATGCCGACTATGCTAATTACTTAGCTAGCGGCATAGTCACCAAAGGATGGCCGCATCATCAAAGAAAGAAATTCCTTGCAGATGTAAAGCATTACTTTTGGGAAGACCCTTATCTTTTCAAAATGTGTGCCGACCAACTCATCCGAAGGTGTGTCCATGGTAGTGAAGCACGAAGAATTCTCCGTCATTGTCATGAAGGTCCATACGGAGGACATCATGGTGCCGCTAGTACCGCACGAAAGGTATTTGATTCAGGATTTTATTGGCCAACCATTTACAAAGATGCCCAAGATCTTGTAAAGACATGTGATGCTTGCCAAAGATCAGGTAATATTTCTTCCAAGAACGAAATGCCTCAGAACGACATTCTCATTTGTGAAATTTTTGATGTGTGGGGACTCGATTTCATGGGACCCTTCCCACCGTCAAAAGGAAACAAATATATACTTGTGGCGGTTGATTACTTGTCTAAATGGGCGGAGGCCGAAGCTCTTCCAACAAACGATGGAAGAGTAGTGGTAAAATTTCTGAAAAAATTATTCTCTCGTTTTGGAACACCAAAAGCTTTGATAAGTGATAGGGGTACCCATTTTTGTAATCATCAACTCGAAAAAATCTTAACAAGGTATGGGGTCTATCACCGGGTCTCAACAGTGTATCACCCTCAAACAAATGGACAGGCCGAAGTGACTAACCGAGGATTAAAACGAATACTTGAAAAAACCGTAGGTAAATAAAAAGGAATGGGCTGACAAATTAGATGATGCTTTATGGGCTTTTCGAACTGCTTATAAAACCACTATAGGCACAACCCCATATAAGCTAGTCTATGGAAAAAGTTGCCATTTGCCAGTAGAAATAGCTCACATGGCCTACTGGGCAATAAAAAGCGTAAACTTAGACTTAGAAACTGCAGGTAAAAATCGATTCTGTCAAATGAATGAATTAGACGAATTAAGGAATTATGCATACTTTAACTCTGAAATTTATAAGGAAAGAATGAAAAATTTACACGATAAATATATTAAGCCTAATGAATTTCGAGTAGGAGACCAAGTTCTGTTGTTTAATTCACGACTTCTATTATTTCCGGGTAAACTAAAATCTAGGTGGTCAGGACCTTTTTCCGTCACCCATGTTTTTCCTCACGGTGCAGTAGAAATTAAAGCTCGGAATGGGATTCCCTTTAAAGTCAATGGCCAACGGCTGAAACTCTACCGAGGATCCATTGAGGAGGAAGAGGAAGATATCTCACTTCGAACGGTTAACGAATGAAAGGCACCCACATCATACCCGGTATGTTACGAACAAGTAAGTATACATCGAAACCGGTAAGTCTTCTAACCATGTTTTCGGAAAAATGGGCACTCACACGAGCACTTAAAAAAAACTAAACTTTGCTCGGCACGGGGCCGTGTCCACTGGACACGGGGCCGTGTCGACGCAACTGTCGGGATATAACCCTCTTTTTGTAACAGTTACCTCATTCCACATGCCCCGTTTTGCCGAAAACGCTCTGGTTCAAGGCGATTTTCCGCAGATTTCCGACGTTACCTCCACGTTTAACAACATCAAGGTATGATTCTATCATCATTAGTAGTTAGATTAGTTACCTGCATGTAGTAAAAACATCAAAAATTTGGGGAAAATCTAGGGTTCTTCAAGTTCATCCGGATCGAACCTCAAATTTTTAATATAATTTGTTAGTGTTAGTTTAGATTAGTATAATGGGAAGTAAATACACTTGTATTGTTGATAGATTTGCCCGATTTCTCACAAAAACCTCAAACCCTTGTTTTTGAACCGAAAAAGATAAAATTGAAGGGGTAAACGGGTTGTTTTGGGAAAAACGGCACATGGGGTTTCATTTTCGGGGGAAACCGCTCCTACTTGGCTAAAAATTTTCAGATTTTTGGGACCGGGAAGAAAAATGAAGATTTTGAGTAACAGACGTCTGGACACGGGGTCGTGTCCGCTGAACACGGGGCCGTGTCCAGCTCATTGTTTGCAGTTTCTTTTGAAAATCTCACTGTTTCGTGCTAACTTTTGGTGTATTCTTTCAGATGTCGAAGTTCACAAGGTTTAACGCAAATGAGCTCGACGCTAGGGCAAGATACGAGTTACTTCAAACAAGGCCCGAGGAGTACCCCAGACGAGCATGCACAGACCTGTTAACCTTGGTAAACCAGCTGGACCGATTCAACAACATCGTTACGGGACCACTAGGGGTTGCATTAACCACTCGGCTTCGGTCGGTGCATCAATGCACCATGGAGTTCTATAGTACTTTTACCTTCACTTCAAGGTGTGACCCGTTTGACAATGAAGGGGTTGCATTTCGGTGTGGTGGGACTAGGTACTCAATCTCTATGGCACAGTTCGGGGCAATAGTGGGATTGTACGCTGAAGAAGAATCAGGGAATGAAGAAAATACCGGGGGATTACGAGATTTGGACAAAAATGAACGTCAAGCCGCATGGGCCCAAATCGGTGAAGGAATCTACAACCCTAGCAGCACCAAGAGTACTAAGCTGAGGGATCCACTCTATCGATACATTCATAGGCTCCTCTCCTACTCTGTTAACCAACTTCACGACAGCAGTGGCGTTGTGGGGTTGAAGGATTTGGTAGTCCTTCACTGCATCCACAACCGAAGGGCCCTTGATGTTCCCTATCTCCTGCTGCGAAACATGCATCTCAACCGTCTTACTCGTGCTCCAACACCCATCTTCTTTGGAGGATGGGTGTACCGCCTCTTCAAGCACTTTACGCGCATCCCTAGGTCCTTTGAAAGGAGCCCATGGTCGGGACGAGTTGACTATCACATTTGCCGAGCCATGAACTTACTTTATGAGGCGGAAGACGGGTCAGTGAGCTTCCAGTGGATGCAAGGCCATGCATGGAACCCGCAGGAGGCCCTAGTTCTTCACGCACCACCTCCTCACTACCAGTATCAACCCCACGGTGATTTGGGTCAATCCTCCTCACAAGGAGGCGGTTTTCCTAACTTTCAAAGTTTACATGATCTTTTGCAGGAAAACCTCATGTGCACCAGGAACGCCTACAATCTTGCCAACAATACATACCACCGGGTCGGATCTATCGAAAGAAACATCAACGATATATAAGACGACATCGGCAGCATCCGGGAGTATATGGCGGGTCATGGGGATGGAGGTGATGACAGCGATGAGGACATGGACTAGGGGGTTGAAGGAGCAGGAGCGGGTTGATGGCAAGCCCACAGGTTAAAGTCCCTTTTTATCTATCGAAACAGTTTGTGGCCTACGCGCCAAGTGTTGAACAATTTACTTTCCTTAACTACTTTTATTTTCTGCCCTATTTTTCTTTTACTCTATGCTTTGAACACTTAACTATGGTAATTTAGGATGTTGGTATTGCTTGGTGTGGTATTTAGTGATGAAACAGGTACAAACCAAGGCTTAGAGTGCTAAGCATTAGCACTCATAAAGCCAGGATGGGAAAACCGGAGGAAGGAACCTATTTTTCAGGCTTACAGACTGTCCACACGGGGACGTGTCCAGCCGATACGCCCCCGTGCTCACCTCCCAGACCTGCTGTTTGGTTACTTTCCTGCAGATTTTTGCCACACACGGGGCCGTGCCTAGCCACCACGCCCCCGAGTCCATCTTCTGTAAGTTTTCATTACTAGCAGTTCACCACGGGGTCGTGTCTAACGGACACGGGGCCGTGTCCAGACTGCCAGTAACATAATTTTTTTGCTTTTAACACCATGTTACACATTCAATCAACCTAAAAATTTATTTTTGGGACACATTGAGGACAATGTGTAATTTAAGTGTGGGGGGGATGCTAAAACCTTGAATTTTGCAAGTCCTAATAACAAGCCTTACACAAAACTCTATTGGAACCGCTAATCACCCCAAATTTTAAAAATTTTCATTTTTTTACTTGTCTAAAGTTTAAGTTGGCAATTCTAAGACTAACAAGGTTATATTTTTACAAATTTACAACCGATAGCGTCGTGATAAAAAGAACCAACATAAGAAAATTATGAAACGGCATGACAAGCTTAGTTAAAATTCAATTATATATACTTTTTTTGGGTAAAGGGTTACCCCGGTGATTCTATATATCAACAAACAATACAAAGCAAGTAGTATGGCGCATCCATACTAGTTCAAACATGGGACATACCCAATGAAAGTACATCAAAAAACACCAAAAACGACAACTAGACTAACATCTAGACAAAATAAAACCCATTAGGACCAATCACTCATCGTTCAAGGGTGTATCATGAATCTCCCAAGTGCCTAGGAGCTCTCGCACCTTCACCGTGTTCTTGAACTTCACAACCATTAGCCTGTAACGAACCCTTTGCAGAATTGCATCACTCAGTACATCCGGAGGCCTTGTTTGGTTTTTGAAGAGTCTTGAGTTCCCGCTCCTGCCAAATGAAATAGGATGCAGCAGCGAGCACCAGCTTACTAACATAGTTAGCGGCCGATTTTGAGTGAACCCGAGCAGCCATCCATTCAACAATATCATCCCAAAAAGGCCCAACACTATCCATACCACCTTTTGAACGAACCAAATTCCACACTTGCAAGGAATAGCTACATTCAAAAAATAAGTGAGAGTGTGAATCAACATCCGCATAACACAGAAGACAACACATCATATTCATGTTTTTCCTCCTTGAGATATCCCATTGAAGGATTTTATCCTAAGTCAATAATTTCCTTCGGATAACCAGCCACATAAAAAAAGCATGTTTTGGAATGCAATGCGGAAACCAGACAAGATTAACCCAATCGACTTCTTGGTTCCTATGCCGAAGCGATTGCCAAACTCGAGAAGAAGAATGCTCCGAAAAAACATTGCCATCCTTCCACAACAACTGGTCACGTTTATTGGGGATCGTCTGCACATGATCAATGCCAAATCTCGCCAAGCAACCGGCCAACGCCAAACAACATTAAGCTGAACCGCTTGCACTGTAGATGTAATATCAAAACCAGCAGTAGCAATGGAACGAGGCGAGATTAAATTACCCAACGGCCCTATTTGACACCAGTAATCGTACCATGCTGAAGTAGTGCTACCATCACCTAGCTTGGCCCAAACAAAATCTCTAATAGTAGACCGAAGTTGTAAGAGTTTACGCCAACTCCAACAACAATTAGAAATAGATTTGCATACCCAAAAACTCTTACCCCTTAGCCTATACAAATGAATCCAAGCAACCCATAAGGACTCTCGTTTAATCAAAATACTCCAAATATGAGAGATCATAAGAGCTTTGTTTACATCCCCAATTCGCCGAATACCCAAACCACCTTCAAACTTGGGGACACAAACCGACTTCCACGAAGCCTTCGCCTTACCTTTATGAAATGAGCCTTCTGAAGACCATAAGAAATTCCGCATTTTCGCTTCGAATTCTAGAATAACCCGAGATGGAAGGATGAAAACAGAGGACCAGTACACATGCATCGATGAAAGGACCTAATTTATAAGCTGTAGCCTACCAGCAAAAGAGAGAACTCCAGCTCATAATACGTTGATCTAACCTTTCCACCAAAACACTGCAATCTTTATATAGAAGTCTTGATGAGATAAGTGGGACACCCAAGCAACGAACAGAAACGCATTCCCTCCTCAAATGGCATAATAGCCAAAATACGGTCCTTAATATGAGAAGGGACATTACAAAAGAACCCTGTGCTTTTCTGAACACTAGGCAACAATCCAGACATGTTAGCAAAATTTGTAAGAGAAGACATAATACACTTGGCTGAATTGACATCACCTCTCGCAAATAATAAAAGATCATCTGCAATACAAAGGTTAATAATCCATTGTTTCTCACATTTGTTGTAAAATTTGAACGAAGCATCTATACGAGAAGTATGCTGAAGAATACACGTTAAAACCTCCATAACTAGCGTGAATAAATAAGGGGATAGCGGATCACCTTGACGTAAACCACGCTTGCCCATAAAATACCCATGCACATTTCCATTAATGCAAATGGAATAGGAAGTTGTTGAAACGCAAACCATAATCCACTCGACCATTTTGGCATGAAAACCAAACCCAATGAGAACATTTTTCAGAAAACTCCAGTCAACCGTATCGTAAGCCTTCTGAATATCCACCTTAAACGCACAGCGGGGGGGACCCGAATGCCTATGATAGTTGTGCATGAGTTCTTGAGTCAACAGAATATTATCTGAAATCTTTCGACCTGGAATAAACGCAGATTGATTGATACTAACAACTTGATGGAGCACTCCTTTAATACGATCGGCTATGATTTTAGTAATACACTTGAAAAGAACATTGCAGCACGCAATAGGACGGTAATCGGTAACCATAACCGGGGAAGACTTCTTCGGCACAAGAGCAATCAGAGTATGATTTAGTTCACGAAGTAACTTACCCGTAGAGAAAAAATCAATGACTGCATTTGAAACATCATGCCCTACAATCGGCCAAGCAGTTTTGAAAAAAGGAGAAGTATACCCATCTGGACCCGGGGCCTTGCCATTTCCTATGGAAAACATGGCGGTCTTAACCTCTTCCATCGTAACCTGACGAACCATATGAGAAGCATCCATCGGGTTTACCCGTTTAGAAAAAAGATCAGGAGTCGGCTGCATGGAGATATCATCTTGACAACCCAAAAACTTTTCATAATGTTGCACAAAAATTGAATGAACATTGTCGGCCTCATACATAATACCATTAGCATCCGAAATAACTTCAATCCGGCTTCGGTGATTCCTACTTTTCACAGCTGCATGAAAATAAGCGGTATTCGAATCCCCCACCCTTAACCATTCCATTTTAGCTTTCTGTTTAAAAAACCTTTCCTCATCAAGACATGCCTCCAGAAAGGAAGCCGTTAACTTAGTTTCTCGAGCTCTAAGGTCCGTATTCATGGGATCCTTATCAATATCCTTTTGAATATCATCCAACTTGCCACGTAACTCTATGACTTTCTTGTGGAGATTACCCTGCCTGAATAACAAAGCCCGAAGAGGAGACTTTAGCTGGTGGAGCTTCTTCACAACCCGAAATTGATATACCCCGCTAACTCTAACATCCCAAACCTCCTTGACAATACTCATAAAATCCGGCTTATGAACCAAAAAGTTGGAAAACTTAAATGGTTTGTGTTTTGTTTTAGAAGCCCGTTGGATTTTTAGAATGCATGGAGTATGATCTGAAAGCCTATACGGATGGAAGACAGCCACCGAATTCGGAAAATCAGCAACAAAATGGTCATTAGCCATGACCCTATCAATTTTCTTAAGTAAACCAATACCCTTCTTGGGCTTTTGAGTCCACGTGAAATGAAGACCCGAGCGATTAACATCCATAACTTCAATTGCTGAAATGCAAGCCTAAAAATCACGCATACCCACTGAAATAGCAGACGTGCCCATAGATTTATCCTCTAAAAAGAGAGCTGAGTTAAAGTCACCCATGATTATCCATGGTTTGTCCGCAACCATATGCTTATGCAACGATAATTGAGCCCAAAGATCCCTTCTAGTGACATAGTAGTTATCCGCATATACAACTGAACAGAATAGAATCCTTTTGTCATCTTTAAACATAAGCTGTAAATGAATAACTTGGGACGATTGAGCCAAGACCAAGACATCAAACAACTCCGGGTTCCACCCTATGATAATACGAGTACCTTTAACACAACAATTCCCATTCGACGTCTAATCCCAACGACAAAAAACGGCCAAACACACTTTACTAAGCTTAGCAACATCAACATGAGATTCAAGGATTGCACAAAGACTAAGATTACTATCATGAGGAAGCTGGCGAACCTCTGTTTGTTTCAGGGAGCGGTTCAACCCCCTAATGTTCCATGTCGCTAAGCTAACCATTGGACACCAATGGATCAGGAGTGCTTGCCCCTGTATTGCCTGCCTTACGAGTGCCTTCCATCATAAATTCATCCATTTCATTGTAACCTTCAATTACCTCTTCATCATCCGAATCCTGAACTCCACCATCCCGTCCCTTCGAACTCCCAACGTTGTTATCCGGAACCGTATCATTCAGCACATCAAACGGGTTAGATGATACAAAGTTTTCCACGGTTTCATTACCTTGTTTATACCCTTCGGCTTAGGAACAATAGGCCTAAACTCAAACTTTTGCTTTGGTTTATTGACATTAAACCCAACCTTCCTAGCTGCCTTCTTACCTTGCACAGTAGTGTACCCATCTTCATCCACAATAGGTTGCCGCTTTGAAGGCCCACCATCCTGAATCGGCTGCTTCATCTTCTTGTCATAACCAGGAAACTTGCTCTGTTGAGGTTTGTCTTTAGACACTTTAGAAGATTGCAAAGGGCAGCTATCTGCATTGTGGCCAAACACACAACATCGGCCACACCTATGAGGACACCATTCATAATCAACATAGATCTTCTCCTTTACAAACCCATCCCCATCAAGACAAGGGACCGCAATAGTTAGCTCCTCCTTGAGATCGGTATCAGCTGAAATTTCAACCAGAGCACGAGCAAAACTACTCCTACCCCACATATCAACACACATTGAGGTGGTAAACGAATCCAAAGCTTTTGGCTCGCCAATAGTTGTTGCAATTAAACTTAACCCATCCTCCGTATATGTCGCTAGAGGAACCTCATGAAACTTAACCCAAACCTGAACCTTTTTCACTTCTCTCTTCTCAAGCTTTATTGACAGCGACCAAACTTCTAAGAACAAAGGCTGTGACCGAATAATCCATGGCCCCGCAGTAAGAACTTTTTGCATACCTACTTGATCCGCAAACTTAAAGAAGAAGAAACCGTTAGCATTCATCATTGATTTTTGCAGTCCAAACCGCTTCCAATTATTCCTAACATAACAATCCACCACGGGATATGCAACCCGATCCCCCAGAAAATACCCATACAACGTGTTCGCAAGCTTATCATGCACAACTCTGACCGAATCCCTAGAAAGGACAACATCAATGTAACATTTGTATTCAAAATCATTATGAACAGTTCAATTATCAATAAAACAATGTTATTTGATCCCAATGTTTGTTTGGTTGTGTTTTACATTTTTCATGTTTTGACTTTTGTTCGATTCTAAACTCTACATCGCCTTCTCGAGAATTATATGCAAACTGGTGCGTAAACGTACTCAGTTTAATGCGACAAATACTCCAGAACATCAACATATACTCAACATACCTTAAATAACCTTTACATAACTTAGAAATAAGTTTTGAAGGCTTTGGTATGGCAAAAACAAGTTAATTCGCTTACATGGACTAAACTTGACAAACTGCGAAAGTATGCCAATTTGAACTGTAACAAACATTCCGGAACATGTCCATAAGTTAATCATACCATAAATATCCTTTACGTAGCTTAGAAATAGGCTTTGAGGGGGTTGGTATGCTAAAACAAACTTTTGGATCATTCAGGGGCTAAAAGTGTCAAAAAGTGCACAAGTTTGCACTTTCGCGCATAACTTACGTTCTGAATACATCCGGACATCCAAAAATTTATGTAAGCATCATAATATTATGCCTTAGTGTTTGGCATGAGAAAAATCCATTCGTCACGTCATTTGGATCGTTTTTCGCACTTATGCGCATTCCGTCGTAATTAACCGAACATCGCGATCGTACGGCCAAACGAACCAACATCCGGCGTATTTTTGAGCATGTTTCATGTCCACAATGTTTAAGCATCATTTTAGGCCTCAAAGTTGGCTTTACGGGCCTTAGAAGTGTTGGAAATGACTTAAATATGCAACAGGGACCAAAACTGTCATTTCTAAAAGTTGGTTGCAGATCAGAAGTCCCAGGCGGGGCGCGTAAGACTATGTCCAAGTCTTACGCAGGCCGCGTCAGCCCTGCAGATGCAGAAACTCGTTTTTTGGTTGAATTTGGCCTTTCAATCACTCCAAAGGGCAATGCCCTTTCACAATCTCTGGAGTTAGGGTCACCAAATGATACCACAACATCTTGACAAGTGTACACATGAGATCGTGGCACGATATTCAAGAAACGATCCTAACGGTTTTGTTTTTCCTATAAATACCCCCCCCATTTGTGTTAAAACCCACAAAACTGATCAAAGAGCTCTAAGTTGATGCCATTGCTTCATACCTGAGCTCCTATGTCACACCCCCAAAATCCACACGCGGAGTACTACCGCTTGGGAGCGTGGCATGACCAGGATCAAGCCACCAATCATATTGAACATAGCATTTAAATATTAAAAGTAATCAAAACAAACCATCACAATATAATTGGTGTTTAACAAAACATATTTGAGTAGCGGAAGCATAAGTATGTAAACCCAATGTAAATCATAAGTTCAATTGTTTAAACGATTAACATGACATCCACGATCCATGTCCCACAACGACCTGCTCCTCCCTGTGCAAGCTCCATATGTACCTAAGGTCCTGCAAGGCATGCAGCAGAGAGTCAACAACTAGTTGAGCGAGTTCACAGTAAGTAAGTTCAAAATAGCAAATCGTATGTTCATTTAGTGGGGGCTTCCCATGTTTATCCTTACTAGACTATTGTAACCATGTGTTCTTCTTATCCGAGAACAGGAATACGTACAAGGTCACGTAGGTTTTACGTGAGTGCCCTTCCCCGAGAACAGTGGTACGTGCAGGGTTTACGTAGGTTTTACGTAAGTGTCCTCCCGACCTGGGAGACAGTGGTAGATACTAGGTTACGTAGGTTTTACGTAAGTGTCCTGACTAACCTGAGGACGATGGTATATAGTCTAGCAATAGCGTAAGTACGAGTAATTATCCAATTCAAATCTTCCAACCCAATTCCCAACCCGGGAATCCCATGCCTTGGCTGTGTGAACTCACCTTGGTTTGCTCGGCAGATACACAGAAAGTCGGTCAAGCTATAAGTGGTCAACCACGTCCTAACATGGTTACCATACAAGTTAGGTTCGTATTCATGTATAGCACGTATGTTCTACACGTATTGTACACAAGTATAATCATGGCAATTCACGTATGAGCATTAGCAGGAACAGTTACGTAAATAACGAAGTCCAAGTATCCGGCCCAATCAATTGGGCTCGTAACAGTGACAGTCCAATAGTGTTCAAGTGTTCGCGGTCTCGAGTCGAGACTAGCCGGTCTCGAGTGGTACTGGTTTCCGAAGTCTCGAGTCGCAACAAAGGAGGTCTCGAGTTGTCATGGTCCAGTCAAGACTACACGGTCTCGAGTCGCAACCGGACTCGCAAATGCTGGTCTCGAGTTATGCTGTTTTGTGTCGGTATGGTGGTCTCGAGTCGAGACTAAGGGTTCTCGACTCGCAACCCTAGTCGAGACAAAGTGTAACAGATTTCCATAATTAATCAGCAACAATTATTCCGTAATATCAGCAAACATATACGGCAGTTTCATAATTCAGATCAAACACAATTATTTCAATATTCAAACATTCGTATCAATTCTAGAATCAGTAACAATCGGCTCATGTGATTAACAAGGTCATAGGCTATCATGCATCCTAAATCATATTCACAAATCATAATATCACAGCCGATTAACAAGCATACACTTGAACCGATTAGCATATTACCAATCACACATGCAGCCGATTTCACATACGTATCCACTCGGTTCTAAATCATGCATCCTATATAATTCATAATCAATATTTACATGAGACGATTATCATGAACAAAAATCAATCATGTAACAAGAACCCTAGATCATCATGCAAGATCATAGTACACACACATCACAACATCATCAAACATGAATTCGTAAACATTCACTAACCGGATTAGGAGATTAACACTCGTAAGGTCTCGAGTTAACAGTGATGCTATCGCCGGCTTCAAGAGGAAACGAGAGAGAGAGAGAGTAGGAGTTCTAGGATTTGTGTGTTAGGATGTTTGGTAAAAGTGTGAGAGAGTTACTACATCTCAAAGTTTATACGATTTGGGGATGGGCCGAACCCTCACTTGGGCCGTCCCATGGTCTCAAGTCGGATGTGTGTAGCCCGAATGGGCTTGTGTAGCCCAAATTACTATTCGGTGCTATGAACAATATACACACTCACATGCAAACACGTAACATGCAGTATTTATTCACCAATCAAATTCACGTAATCACATAAATGTTCATATCGTTACACGTAATACAAGAGACGGTTAAATACGAGTTGTCACATTATCCCCAACTTAAAAGAAATTTCGTCCCGAAATTTGGTACGTACTCACTGAGGAAGCTAGGTAAGTTGTATCGTTTACTGGTTTTCCTGGGGTGTCACATCCTCCCCCCGTTGATCTGGAATTTCGTCCCGAAATTCCGTGGTAGCTTCAGCCTCAGTAGTGGTTGTGCTGTTCGCGAACAATTGGGGGTATTTTTCTTTCATCTGATCTTCGCGTTCCCAGGTGTACTCTGGGCCACGATGGGAGTTCCAACGAACTCGAACAAGCGGGATTCTCTTGTTCTTGAGGACCTTGACATCCCGGTCCGTGATTTCAACTGGTTCCTCGACGAAACGCAACTGCTCGTCGATAGTGAGTTCCTTCAGAGGAACTATGAGGGTCTCATCTGACAGGCACTTCTTCAGATTCGACACGTGAAAAACGTTGTGAACTGCACCGAGCTCAGCTGGTAGGTTTAGTGTGTAGGCTACTTTGCCTATTCTTTCTATGATCTCGAACGGTCCGACATACCGCGGATTGAGCTTGCCCCGTTTGCCAAAACGAACCACACCATTCCAGGGTGAGACTTTGAGTAAAACCCGGTCCCCGACCTGAAATCCCTCACCTCTGCCCAATAGAGAGGTGACCGGCATTTACGCCCGTACAATGCCTCAAACGGAGCGGCTTGTATGCTGGTGTGATAACTGTTATTGTACGAGAACTCCACCAAAGGGAGATGTTTTTCCCAGCTGTTGCCGAAATCGATAACACACGCCCGAAGCATGTCTTCTAGGGTCTGAATCGTGCGCTCAGACTGTCCATCCGTCTGAGAGTGATATGTTGTGCTCATGTCTAGCTGTGAGCCAAAATCTTTGTGCATTGCTTGCCATAGCTCTAATGTGAATCGTGCATCGCGATCCGAAATGATAGAGGTGGGCACCCCGTGCCTTGAGACTACTTCCTTCAAGTATAGGTCTGCTAGTGTGGAAAACTTGTCTGTTTCTTTGATTGCCAAGAAATGAGCAGACTTTGTGAGTCGATCCACGATCACCCAAATGGTATCGTTCCCACGCTGGGATCTAGGCAGGCTAGTAACGAAATCCATGAAAATTTCTTCCCATTTCCATTGTGGTATCTTTGGTTGCTGGAGTAGACCTGCTGGTTTCTGATACTCTGCCTTGACTCTTGCACAGGTCAAGCACTTGCTGACATAGGTAGCGATGTGGGCCTTCATGCTAGGCCACCAATACGTCGTCCTGATATCATGGTACATTTTATCCGACCCTGGATGTACCGAGTAGCGAGACTTGTGTGCTTCATCCATCACGAGTTCTCGTAAACCGCCATATAGTGGGACCCAAATATGCCCCGTTACGTAGTAGGCACCGTCTTCCCTCTGTTCCAATTGTTGCCTTGAGCCACGTAAGGCTTCAGCCCTTACGTTTTCTGGTTTTAATGTTTCTACCTGAGCATCTCGTATCTGTGCAGGAAGACTAGACTGAATAGTAAGTTGTAGGGCTCGCACGCGTCTAGGTAAAGTATCTTTTCGATTGAGGGCATCAGCCACAACATTGGCTTTGCCTGGATGGTACTTGATGGCGCATTCATAATCATTCAGTAGTTCAACCCATCGACGTTGACGCATGTTCAATTCCTTCTGCTTGAAGATATGCTCGAGACTCCTGTGATCGGTGTAGATAGTACACTTGGTACCGTACAGGTAGTGTCGCCATATCTTAAGCGCGAAAACAACAGCTCCCAGCTCTAAATCGTGCGTCGTGTAGTTCCGTTCATGAACCTTGAGTTGGCGCGAAGCGTAAGCAATGACCTTGTCGCGCTGCATTAACACACATCCAAGACCCTGGATGGATGCATCACAGTAAACCACAAAGTCGTCTGTGCCCTCTGGCAATGAGAGGATAGGTGCACTGCAAAGTTTATCCTTTAAGTGCTGAAAAGCGGTTTCCTGAGTATTACCCCAACGGTAGGTGACACCCTTCTGTGTCAGTAGTGTAAGCGGCTGTGCGATCTTTGAAAAATCCTTGATAAATCTCCTGTAGTAACCTGCCAATCCTGATCGAATCTACCTTGGATGGATCAACATGGATCCCATCCTTATTTACTACGTGGCCTTCACGAAGCCAGAAGTCACATTTCGAGAACTTGGCGTACAGCTGTTCCTTTCGAAGAAGTTCCAAGATAAGATGCAGATGGTGCTCATGTTCCTCCTGACTCTTGGAGTAGATCAGAATGTCGTCGATGAATACAATCACAAACTTGTCTAAGTAGGGTTTACACACCTTGTTCATAAGATCCATAAATACGGCAGGCGCGTTCGTTAACCCGAACGGCATGACAAGAAACTCGTAGTGACCGTAGCGAGTTCTAAATGCTGTCTTGGAGACGTCCTGATCCCGGACTCTCAACTTATGGTAACCTGACCTTAAGTCTATCTTGGAGTAGTAGCACGACCCTTGCAACTGGTCGAACAAGTCGTCTATACGCGGAAGAGGATAACGGTTCTTCACCGTCACCTTGTTCAGTTCACGGTAGTCAATGCACATACAGAAGGTACCATCCTTCTTTTTCACGAATAACACTGGAGCTCCCCAAGGCGAAGAGCTTGGACGAATAAAGCCCTTTTCCAAGAGCTCTTGTAGCTGCTTTGACAGTTCTTCCAGTTCAGTTGGAGCTAAACGATACGGTGCTCGAGCTATGGGTGCTGCTCCAGGAGCTAGCTCGATTTGAAACTCGACCTGGCGAGGAGGCTGTAGACCAGGTAATTCCTCTGGAAACACTTGTGGAAAGTCGCGAACTATTGGAATGTCTTCCAACTTCTTTTCCTTTGATGATGCATCGGTGACAAGTGCCAGAATGGCGGTGTGACCCTTTCGCAAACATTTCTGAGCCTTCAAGAAGGAGATGATGCCAACCACAGCACCACTCTTGTCGCCTTGGACTTCGAGAGGTTCCTGACCGGAACGAGGGATACGAACAATCTTCTCTTTGCACAAGATCTCTGCGTGATGTTGAGATAGCCAGTCCATACCAATGACGATGTCGAAACTACCCAAAACTATGGGAATGAGATCGATGGAGAAAGTCTGACCCACGAGGATAAGATTACAACCCTGAACTATGTGCGTGGCCTCTAGACTCTTACCGTTAGCTAATTCTACAACATGCTTGGTGTTTAGAAGTGTGGGTGTACGTTTTAACATTTGGCTAACTTTCAAAGACATATAACTTGTATCCGCACCCGAATCAAACAAAACAGTAACGTAAAATTCGTCGAGAAGAAACTTACCCATGACCACGTTAGGATCGTTCCTTGCGTCACCCTGACCTAGCATGAAAGCTCGACCCCTAGCTTCATTGCCATTATTGTTCCCACCGTCGTTACCATTGCCTTGATTGTTGTTGTTGTTGCGATTCTAGTTTATCTGTGGGCAATCCCGCTTGAAATGGCCTTCAGCACCACACTGAAAGCATCCCCTGTTGCCTCGCTGTTGCTGCTGTTACTGGTTTTGTGGAGCTGGTGGTTGCGGTTGCTGGTTCTGATTCGCAGGCTGTGGGCTCCTACAGTCTTTGGCCTCGTGGCCCATCTTGAGACACCTTTGGCAACGACCCTTGTTGCACTGGCCGCTGTGGTGCCTGTTACAGTTGTGGCACTTTGGTTGATTTCCCTGATATCTTCTCTGCCCACGACTACCAGAAAACTGCTGACTGGGACTCTGGTAGTGGTCAGTCTTCTGCTGTTGAGCCTGAGACTGAACTGTCGCTGAACCTTTGCTAGAATCCCCTTCCCACTTTCTTTTGTTGTCACTGGGGGTAGCAGGAGTAGCGGCTGATGCGGTAGCAGTAGTAGCGCTGATACGTTTCGGTAGCTTGTCCTGATCCACTGCCTGATCAGTAAGACGATGAGCGAGTCGTTGAATATCCTGGATGTTGTCGAGATTAGCCGATGTCACTTGGCTCTGGATTTCTGGCGCTAGACCTTTGAGATACAACTCAATGAGCTTAATTGGAGGGTCCACCATAGTTGGACACAGGATGGCCAGTTTGTTCGACCGTTTCGTGTAAGCCTCGATTTCTGACCCCGTCATCTTTAGGTGATAAAGCTCCACTTCCAACTTGTGGATGTCATCACGCGTGCAGTATTCTCGCTTGATCAGTTCCTTAAAATCGTTCCAAGGGGTGGCGTTAGCAGCTGCCAACCCTAAAATCTGAACCTGCGCGTTCCACCAAGTTAGCGCAATTCCTTCCAAGGTACCAGTGGCGTACTTGACCCTGCGAGCCTCAGGGCATTCACACATCTCGAACACTGACTCGAGCTTTTCGAACCAATGGAGTAGTCCCACTGCTCCTTCCGTGCCACTGAATGTACTTGGACGACAGTCCATGAAGTTTTTGAAAGTGCAAACTGGTTGCGGTGCGTGTTGACCTATTGTGTACGAATAGGACAAGGTTAAACAGGAGAGTTGGTTTAGGAGTGTAGGACCTAAAGATCCTAGTGTGAGTTATAACTACAGGATATACCTCCTGCTTGTGTGGCTGCAAGTGTCGCAGCAACTTTTTCGTTAATGAGAGCCGTCAACTGGGCTTGAGTCATGTTAACACGTCCAGACATGATCTTCAGAGTAAAAGTAGCATAGGTGAGAATGGTTCGCGAGTAGTGCGATGACAGAAGAGTGTAAGCACATAGGTATTCTCATGCAATAGTGTCATATGTATCTAAGCATACTACGAGCAAAGTTCTATGTAATCTAGCAAGTAGGCAATATAAACATGAACCATATTACCTAGGATGTTGAGTCTTGCACGTGGAGCGAAGCGTCGTTGTGGATCGTTGAGAGCACTGTTCTGGTTATAGTCTGGTTTTAATAAAAACGTTTCTATCTCATATTAAAACCAAGTTCTCTATAACCAATGGCTCTGATACCAATCTGTCACACCCCCAAAATCCACCTGCGGAGTATCACCGCTTGGGAGCGTGACTGACCAGGATCAAGCCACCAATCATATAGAACAATGTATATAGTAAAAGTAATTGCAATTAAACCAAACCAAATCCATATGAAAGGTGTTTCCAAAACATAAGTAAGTTATCACTGTTTAGCGGAAGCGTATAAATAAAACACAACATAAATGAGTATGAAATGTCATAAGTGTTTAAAGTAACATTCACGATCCAAGCCCACAACGACCAGCTCCTCCCTGTGCAAGCTCCATGTATCTAACGACCTGCAAGGCATGTAACAGAGGATCAACAACTAGTTGAGCGAGTTCACAAAAAGTAAATGCGTAATAGTAAGTTCGTTTGTAACATGTGGCTCTACTGGGCCGATAGTACATTCTACTGGTGGGGGCTTCCCATGTTATATATCCACTAGACCATCTGTCACACCCCCAAAATCCACACGCGGAGTACTACCGCTTGGGAGCGTGACATGACCAGGATCAAGCCACCAATCATATTGAACATAGCATTTAAATATTAAAAGTAATCAAAACAAACCATCACAATATAATTGGTGTTTAACAAAACATAATTTGAGTAGCGGAAGCATAAGTATGTAAACCCTATGTAACTCATAAGTTCAATTGTTTAAACGATTAACATGGCATCCACGATCCATGTCCCACAACGACCTGCTCCTCCCTGTGCAAGCTCCATATGTACCTAAGGTCTTGGAAGGCATGCAACAGAGAGTCAACAACTAGTTGAGCGAGTTCGCAGTAAGTAAGTTCAAAATAGCAAATCGTATGTTCATTTAGTGTGGGCTTCCCATGTTTATCCTTACTAGACTATTGTAACCATGTGTTCTTCTTATCCGAGAACAGGAATACGTACAAGGTCACGTAGGTTTTACGTGAGTGCCCTTCCCCGAGGACAGTGGCACGCGTGGGGTTTACGTAGGTTTTACGTAAGTGTCCTTCCGACCCGGAAGACAGTAGTAGGTATGAGTTTACATAGGTTTTACGTAAGTGTCTTCTCGACCCGGGAGACAGTGGTAGATACTAGGTTACGTAGGTTTTACGTAAGTGTCCTGACTAACCTGAGGACGATGGTATATAGTCTAGCAATAGCGTAAGTACGAGTAATTATCCAATTCAAATCTTCCAACCCAATTCCCAACCCGGGAATCCCATGCCTTGGCTGTGTGAACTCACCTTGGTTTGCTCGGCAGATACACAGAAAGTCGGTCAAGCTATAAGTGGTCAACCACGTCCTAACATGGTTACCATACAAGTTAGGTTCGTATTCATGTATAGCACGTATGTTCTACACGTATTGTACACAAGTATAATCATGGCAATTCACGTATGAGCATTAGCAGGAACAGTTACGTAAATAACGAAGTCCAAGTATCCGGCCCAATCAATTGGGCTCGTAACAGTGACAGTCCAATAGTGTTCAAGTGTTCGCGGTCTCTAGTCGAGACTAGCCGGTCTCGAGTGGTACTGGTTTCCGAAGTCTCGAGTCGCAACAAAGGAGGTCTCGAGTTGTCATGGTCCAGTCGAGACTACACGGTCTCGAGTCGCAACCGGACTCGCAAATGCTGGTCTCGAGTTGTGCTGTTTTGTGTCGGTATGGTAATCTCGAGTCGAGACTAAGGGTTCTCGACTCGCAACCCTAGTCGAGACAAAGTGTAACAGATTTCCATAATTAATCAGCAACAATTATTCCGTAATATCAGCAAACATATACGGCAGTTTCATAATTCAGATCAAACACAATTATTTCAATATTCAAACATTCGTATCAATTCCAGAATCAGTAACAATCGGCTCATGTGATTAACAAGGTTATAGGCTATCATGCAACCTAAATCATATTCACAAATCATAATATCACAGCCGATTAACAAGCATACACTCGAACCGATTAGCATATTACCAATCACACATGCAGACGATTTCACATACATATCCACTCGGTTCTAAATCATGCATCCTATATAATTCATAATCAATATTTACATGAGACGATTATCATGAACAAAAATCAATCATGTAACAAGAACCCTAGATCATCATGTAAGATCATAGTACACACACATCACAACATCATCAAACATGAATTCGTAAACATTCACTAACCGGATTAGGAGATTAACACTCGTAAGGTCTCGAGTTAACAGTGATGCTATCACCGGCTTCAAGAGGAAACGAGAGAGAGAGGGAAGGAGTTCTAGGGTTTGTGTGTTAGGATGTTTGGTAAAAGTGTGAGATAGTTACTACATCTCAAAGTGTATACGATTTGGGGATGGGCCGAACCCTCACTTGGGCCGCCCCATGGTCTCGAGTCGGATGTGTGTGGCCCGAATGGGCTTGTGTAGCCCAAATTACTATTCGGTGCTATGAACAATATACACACTCACATGCAAACATGTAACATGGAGTATTTATTCGCCAATCAAATTCACGTAATCACATAAATGTTCATATAGTTACACGTAATACAAGAGACGGTTAAATACGAGTTGTCACATTATCCCCAACTTAAAAGAAATTTCATCCCGAAATTTGGTACGTACTCACTGAGGAAGCTAGGTAAGTTGTATCGTTTACTGGTTTTCCTGGGGTGTCACATCCTGGATCAAGTTTAGCTTTCGGGGACCCTTCGTAAGTGTTCTTTCGTTCTTCTAATCGCTTTCTAGTGCTAAAGTCAAACTTTGTTTGACTTTCTGCGTTGACCAGCCTATGGTCAACACGAAGTTCATTGGAACTTCATAACGTGAGCATGATCACGATGGTTATAGTCCGTAGTGACTATACCTACTGATTACCACGTTATCTAGGCTTAGTGACGAGTCCTAGTTTCGGCCAAAATGCGCATTCTTGCGTATATTGTAACCAAACTACTCATGAGTATCAAAACGTTTTGTTTTGATACCAAACCTATTTTCTAAACTTAGTTAAGCATGTTCTAACATGCTTAGCTCGTCACTTTTAGTATAGTGCTTGTATAGGGTCGTAAGGTAAGCGATCTAAACAATCGCTTATACTTTCGAACCCGACCCATTTGGTCGATCATTAGGATCCGACCAAACACATTAGGTGACCATAGCTGTAACCTTCCGAGGTTATACCTTGTGGTCACGATGTTAGGCGTTCCAAACACGTTATACGCGAACGACGCGTTAAGGTAGCATAAGCTACCTAAACGGGTTGTAATGGGCCGTAAGCACTTAGTTTAGGTTTCATTTTAGTATGTAGGCTTTGTTAAACCATATTACACGAGTCTCCATACTCGTTTGGTTTACGAACCCGCATACTATCCGATCCTTCCGATTTTGGTCCTGTATATTAATATAGCTACCTATTAGGTGCCGTTTGATATTCCGTGATCTCTAGCATTATTTCGTTGTTATACAAGGACTTCAAAGCAATCTCAGGTGAGTACATTGAACCCCTCTTTTACTGTTTTCTAAACTATTTTGGGGTGAAACGCATGTGCCTACTTGTTACTTTCATGCTTTCCATGTTTTCACATCATATACCGACTATGTTCGTAGTACATTATAGTACATGATTTCATTACATTCTATGCTATGTGTGCCCGTTGTGTTAGGATCGTTCGTTGAATAACGTGCTTCGATCTAGGTCGTACACATTAAGCCCATTGTTTTACAAAACCAGGGGAGCCCCAAAACCAGCCCATAGATTGCCCAAAACCATTTGCACAAGTGAGGAACAGTTGGATCAAGCTGGATTGCATTTTCTGGTATCTGGCACCTGCTTATGGACCGTATGGAGTAGGTCTTACGGTCCGTAAGGACCCTGCAGGACAGAAAGATTGAATTTGGCAGAACAGGCCCCTGTACCTCCAAACTTGAATTTTGATGCGTTTTGGCATGTTTACACCCCGTTAACCCCATTTTAAGGATCTAAAATGAAGTTAAAGTATAGGGAACTTGAAACATGCTCAAAAATATGCCGGATGTCGGTTCGTTTTGTCACACCCCCAAAATCCACCATGCGGAGTACCACCGCTTGGAGGCGTGACGTGACCAGGATCGAGCCACCAATCATATCGAACAACATAATTAAGTAAATAAAACCAAACACAATACGATTGGTGACCAAAAGGAAGTAAACCGATTTTAGTTTAACAGCGGAAGCATAAAACATAAGTTCAAAACATAGTCCATAGTTCATAAGTTTAAAGTCCAAAACGTAGGTTTAATAAGTTCATAAAGTTTATTTATTAAACACGGGACATATCAGTTCGCATCCCACAACGACCACCTCCATATGCAAGCTCCAAGCAATTAACGACCTGTAAGGCATGTAACAACGAGTCAACAACAAAGTTGAGTGAGTTCACGTTTGGTTGTTTAGTTTTAAGTTGTTTTCCGAAAACGTGGTTTGTCTTTCGTTGGCGTAATTGCCGTGGGGGTTACCCCGTAGTTGAAAGAAAGTTTAACCAGTTCATTCTTTATTACCCATACCCTGTTCATGATTAGTGGGGGCTTCCCCATGTGAACCACTAGACCGTATGATATCGACTACTACGCAAGTAAGTTGTGCCCTACATCAGTGTCTCTCATCACTGATGGTTTGCCATAGTCCATTAGTACACGCCCGTCCGACTAGCACGGTGTGAAGTTTGTTAAACCTAATAGCGCTATTAACTAATGACCCGCTCGCCATTGGCCTCGGCGATTTAGTCGATATAAAATGAGGGACTTATGATAGAGTTTTGTCTAGTAAGTTTAAGGTTGTTGTCCTACACAAGGAGGACGAACGTACGTAGTTCTCCCAAAGAGAATACGCAGGATTAATACTGGCATCCTACCCGAGGAGGATGGTCGTACATATCCTACCTAAGTAGGATATGTAGATTCCGTTTTAATTCTTTAACCCATTCCCAAACCACCGGGAATCCCATGCCTTAGAAAGTGTGTGAACTCACCTCGGTTTGCTCGGTTAGATTCTCAAATATAGCTAACAGTCAAGGTCGGTCAATCACGTCCTAATATAATTTACCAGTTAGTCATTTAGTGGCTTTCGAATAGAACACAAAGTTCCTACACGTATCTATCACACAACATGCATCGTTTTAACGGTTTATGCCCATCTAAGTTTCCCATCCATTCCCCACTCAAAATCAAACATACGATAATGCACATAACATATATAACATGTTAGATCATTCACGGATAGCATACTCGACATTTAGACACGCAAGTCACAACTTATCTCAATTCAGCATTTATATTCAAAACCGGCTGTTTTCGGACATTTTAATAAAATAGTTAAATTATCCCAAAAATTCCCAAATTTTTACAGAATGTCTTATACATTCCATATTTTATTGTGTAAAAATATCGGGGTCCGGTTCACTACCAATATTTTATAAAAAATCATATTCCGCACTGAACTCAGATTTATGAATTTCTGACCACAGTCCACGGAACAATTTATTAAAAATTCATCGAGTGTCCGATTTACGAAATTCCAGTGGGGTAATTACAGATACATCAGTTGTCATCTACTGTATGAATTCCATGAGCTGATTCATCATATTTTTCCAGTTATGACAAAAAACATAACCCCTATTTTCAGCAGCAAAAATGCAACTTGAGTTGCTGTTACAAAATGACCTTTTAAAAATAGTAAACGGAGTCCAAAAATTATGATTCCGGTGCCATTAGAACCGTATTTCCTAATATCACATTTTAGATTCAAAATATCAGTTTTTCGTAGCGTTTATGACCTGTTTACAGCCAACTGAAGTTGGCTGTAAAGTATGGACAGATTGCTGTTTTTGGTCTCTAGCTTACTAGTTTGTGTTCGGTTGATCCCGTTAATTATGTTTAGTGACCACAACAACATCACACCTCAATAATAATCAGCAAAACATCAAATAATCCACCAATAATCATAATCACACAAGATCTACATGATTTAACCATATATTTTCTCTTTATCCACTCTTTATCCTTTATGTTCAAGACTTAATGTAAGTTCTTTAGAGTTTCTTAAGTCTTAACCATTTAATCAACTATTAACCACCAAATACATGAACAAGATGAAGATTTGAAGCACTTACTACTAGCACAAGGCTAGGGAAGAAACAAGGCATAAAAGTGGTGGTTAATAGCAAACGAAGAAGGTCCTTGCTCTTCCGAGTACACAAAGCTTATTGTTCGGTCTCTAGCACCTTTGGATGAGTGTAGAATGTTTGAAAGAAGCTTGAAGGTGGTGGTATGGTGGTGTGGTGATGGTTGCCGAACCAAAGAGAGGAGAGAGTGAGGGTTTGGTTGAAGTTATGATGTTGGTGAAATGAATGGTTAATGTTCTCATGGTTCACACTTATATCCATCTTCTCATGAAATCCTTTGTGTAATATGTTCATCATGGAGGGACAATATCTATTAAATTAATGAAATAAAATCCAAGTGTGTAAGGGCCATAATGGCCGTAGACTAGGTGGGGGGGGGGGTCTAGCTTAGGTGCTAACCAATTTGGTTACAATCTAGTTATGAATCAAATGTTAGTTACATACTTTAGTTAATAGATATTTTAGGAGGTGTTATGATGTTCGGGGATCATAACTAGCTTGGTAAAAGTGAAACAATGTGTTTAACAATATTTTTGTGTTCCGGGTAAAGTCCGGTTGTTCGGTTCGGTGTTGTTCCGTTAAACTGCTTAATTAATCCGTAGAGCGTCCTATATATATATATATATATATATATATATATATATATATATATATTTGCAACATTTTTAATTTTTAACACTCAGGAAGTCATAACAGACTATTTAATGACTTTTCTGTACACTATTAGTGTGTCAACATGCACATGTAAATATAACACAGATATCAGAAAGTAGTTACGTAATTCCACACAGTCGTCAAGCACATTAATTATTATTAATAAATCGTACGGAATACATGGGATTTTGAGGGTTGTCACATTCTCCCCCTGTTAAGAGAATTTCGTCCCGAAATTTAGCACGTGGTTACTGAGGAAGCTAGTTAAGTTGCGTTGGTTTCCTGATTTTCCTGGGGTGTCACATCGAGGGTTGTCACATTCTCCCCCTGTTAAGAGAATTTCGTCCCGAAATTTAGCACGTGGTTACTGAGGAAGCTAGTTAAGTTGCGTTGGTTTCCTGATTTTCCTGGGTGTCACATCATCCCCCCGTTGATTTGGAATTTCGTCCCGAAATTCTGCAGTAGCTTCAGCCTCAGTAGTGGTTGCGTTTTTCTTAAACAGCTGAGGATACTTGAGTTTCATTTGGTCTTCTCGTTCCCAGGTATACTCTAGGCCACGACGGGAATTCCAACGAACTCGGACGAGAGGTATTCTGGTGTGCTTGAGAATCTTAACGTCTTGATCCGTAATCTCTACTGGTTCCTCAACGAATCGCAGCTTGTCATCGATTGTCAGCTCTTTGAGAGGAACTATGAGGGTCTCATCTGACAGACACTTCTTCAGATTCGACACATGGAATACGTTGTAAACTCCACTGAGTTCTTCTGGTAGGTTCAGCCTGTAAGCGACTTTGCCAATTTTCTCAATGATCTCGAATGGCCCGACGTAACGCGGGTTAAGCTTGCCTCGTTTGCCAAATTGGACTACACCTTTCCAAGGTGAGACTTTGAGCAGCACTCGATCCCCAACCTGGAACTCGAGTGGTTTTCTTCGCTTATCGGCATAGCTTTTCTGACGGTCACGAGCTGCCGCCATTCGCTGTCGTATCTGAGTAATCTTTTCTGTTGTATCTACTACTAGTTCTGGGCCAGTGATTTGACTGTCACCAACTTCCGCCCAACAAAGAGGTGATCGGCATTTACATCCATACAATGCCTCGAATGGAGCGGCCTGGATGCTGGTGTGGTAGCTGTTGTTATATGAAAACTCCACTAACGGGAGATGCTTTTCCCAGCCGTTTCCGAAGTCGATCACGCATGCCCTAAGCATGTCTTCGAGAGTCTGAATGGTGCGTTCGGATTACCCATCCGTCTGTGGATGATAAGCTGTGCTCATATCTAATCGTGAGCCAAAAGACTTTTGCATAGCTTGCCACAGTTCAGAGGTGAAACGCGCGTCACGATCAGAAATGATGGAGGTTGGCACTCCGTGCCTTGATACCACTTCTTTTAGGTAGATGTCTGCTAGAGTAGAAAACTTATCCGTTTCTTTGATAGGCAGAAAATGTGCAGACTTGGTCAGTCGATCCACGATCACCCAAATGGTATCATTTCCGCGTTGAGATCTGGGCAGACCAGTACAAAATCCATGGAAATTTGCTCCCATTTCCATTTAGGTATCTCTGGTTGTTGGAGTGGGCCTGATGGTTTCTTGTATTCGACCTTGACCCTGGCACAAGTCAAGCATTTACCGACGTAGGTTGTTATGCTGGCTTTCATACCAGGCCACCAGTATGTAGTCTTGAGATCATGGTACATCTTGTCCGAACCAGGATGTACTGAGTAATGAGACTTATGCGCCTCATTCATCACAAGCTCGCGTAGGTCTCCATACAATGGAACCCATATGCGTCCGTTAACATAGTAGGCGTCGTTTTCTTTTTGTTCTAGCCGTTGCCTCGATCCTCTTAGGGACTCAGCTCTGATGTTCTCTGCCTTCAATGCTTCAACCTGATCATCGCGAATCTGAGCGGGAAGGTTAGATTGGATGGTAAGCTGTAACGCACGTACACGCCTAGGTATAGTATCCTTTCGACTGAGGGGGTCAGCCACAACATTGGCTTTGCCCGGATGATACTTGATAGCGAATTCGTAATCATTCAAGAGCTCTACCCATCGGCGTTGTCGCATATTCAATCCCTTTTGCTTGAAAATATGCTCGAGACTCCTGTGATCGGTGTAAATGGTGCACTTGATACCGTACAGGTAATGTCTCCATATCTTAAGCGCGAAAACAACTGCTCCCAATTCCAGATCATGAGTAGTGTAATTTCTTTCGTGAACCTTGAGTTGGCGTGATGCGTAGGCAATGACCTTGTCACATTGCATCAATACGCAACCAAGTCCTTGGATGGAAGCATCGCAGTAAACCACAAAATTATCTGTGCCTTCAGGCAATGAGAGGATAGGCGCGCTACAAAGTCTATCCTTCAAGTGCTGAAATGCAGACTCCTGTGCATCACCCCAACGATAGGTGACACCCTTCTGAGTCAGTGAAGTGAGGGGTTGCGCAATCTTGGAGAAATCTTTGATAAACCTTCTGCAATATCCTGCCAAACCTAAGAATTGGCGGATCTCTGTTGGTGTGCGGGGTGCAGGCCAATTCTTGATCGATTCAACCTTAGATGGATCCACATAAATTCCATCCTTGTTTACCACATGGCCTAGAAAGTGGACTTCACGAAGCCAGAAGTCACATTTTGAAAACTTGGCATACAACTGCTCTTTTCGAAGAAGTTCCAGCATAAGTCGTAGATGCTGCTCGTGTTCCTCCTGACTCTTAGAATAGATCAGGATATCGTCGATGAACACAATAACGAACTTATCTAGGTAAGGCTTGCACACTCGGTTCATGAGATCCATGAAGACCGCTGGTGCATTCGTCAGCCCGAATGGCATAACCAGAAACTCGTAATGGCCGTAACGAGTTCTGAATGCTGTTTTGGAGACGTCCTCATCTCGGACTCTCAGCTGATGGTAGCCCGATCTCAAATCAATCTTAGAGTAATAACTCGACCCTTGCAACTGGTCGAACAAGTCGTCAATGCGTGGGAGAGGATGACGATTCTTCACGGTCACCTTGTTGAGTTCGCGGTAGTCAATGCACATCCTGAAGGTACCGTCTTTCTTCTTCACGAATAACACTGGAGCTCCCCATGGCGAAGAGCTAGGACGTATGAAACCCTTTTCCAAGAGTTCTTGTAGTTGCGTGGATAGTTCTTCAAGTTCTAACGGAGCAAGTCGATATGGTGCACGAGCTATTGGTAATGCTCCAGGAGCTAGCTCGATTTGAAACTCGACTTGGCGATGAGGCGGAAGACCAGGTAATTCCTCAGGAAATACCTTGGGAAAGTCGCGCACAATAGGAATGCCTTATGTCTTTTTTTCTTCCGAGGATGTATCAGAAACGAGGGCTAGGATAGCAGTGTGGCCTTTTCGCAAACACTTCTGGGCCTTAAGGAAAGAGATGATGCTCACAACAACACCACTCTTGTCGCCATGAATTATGAGAGGTTCTTTACCAGAACGAGGAATGCGGACGATTTTCTCCTTGCAAATAATCTCCGCTTGATGATGAGATAGCCAGTCCATCCCGATTACGACGTCGAAACTACCAAGTGTGATGGGAATAAGATCGATGAGAAAGTCTGACCAACTAAGACGAGGTTACAACCTTTAATTGTGTGTGTGGTTTCAAGACTCTTACCATTTGCTAGTTCTACCGTGTGTTTGGTGTTCAAAAGTGTTGGGGTACGCTTAAGCATCTGACTAACTAGTATCGGCACCCGAATCAAATAAAACAGTAACAAAGGAATCCTCCAGAAGAAACTTACCCATCACAACGTTGGGACCGTTCCTTGCATCACCCACATGCGAAGGAGGAACAGTTCACCTAGATCCACGAACTTAGATGAGTTTTCAATTTATCAAGTCGGTAAGCAATCAAGTTCGTAGGAGTTTCCTTAGGTCGTGTGAATGAATTTAAAAATACGTTTGTGTAATCGTAAGGTTCCAAAGAAAGGACGCGAAAACGCATTCGAGAGAGTATAATCACATCATCACGCTCAAGGTTTCAATAAGTGATCACCAACGATAGAAATTCGAGCCTTCCAAACCCTCTAATCTAGAGTGAGTTCGCATTAGTGTCTAGCGTCACTGTGGTAAAGGAATGATGGTTCTGTGTAAGTCAATAGTAGAAATTAGGCATTGCATTAAGCATAGGTTGGTACAAAGGCTAGCAAAAAGATTTCACATAAGTACGATAAACCATCGTAGGATCAAAGTGCGACTCTTGTAGTGTAAGGGGGGAAAAGGGGTGAGGTAAATGTGTAGTTCGTCGTGTCCGTATGTAGGTTGAGTAATCCGTATTGCCGTCCTCGAATGTCCCGAAGACTATCCCATCATTAGGAGGCATCCGCTTGCTAAGTTGGGTAGACGAGGGTGTAGATCAAAATAAGATATCAATTAGCTACCCAACAAGGTAATGAGGGGAGGGGGGGGGGGTAATCTTGTGATCGGTAGAAATCGTGGTGTGGTTGTTAGCGTTTTGTTATATCGGTTGCGGATCGAAGGAACGGGAGGTTGGGCATGTTGTCCTGTGGCGCGAAGATAAAGGACAAGTTTAAGCACAAGATTCGGTTTGCGAAGGTAGGATCTAATCGTCCTAAGACGGGTTGATATGGCAGGTTATACCTCATGCCGGGACAGCTGCGAGTGCCTCAACAACTCGTTCATTGGTCAGAGCCGTCAACTGGGCTTGAGTTAGGTTGATATGTCCTCCGCGTCCGTTCATGATCTTCACCACGAAGCAACGTGAATGAGAAAAGTGTCGTGAATGTGCGTAAGTGTGGGACGACAGTAGAGAGTAGGCACACAAGGTTCAAACAGCAGTTATCACGTTAACTAATGCATAGTGTAAACTATCTAACCGACAGTATAACATAAATCATACCACCTATGGTGTCGAGTCTTGCACGTGGAGCGAAGCATCGTTGTGGATCGTTGAGCACTGTATAGGTTATAGTCTGGTTTTATCAAAAAGCTTTTCCCCTTTTTAAAACCAAGTTCACTATAACCAATGGCTTTGATACCAATCTGTCACACCCCCAAAATCCACCATGCGGAGTACCACCGCTTGGAGGCGTGACGTGACCAGGATCGAGCCACCAATCATATCGAACAACATAATTAAGTAAATAAAACCAAACACAACACGATTGGTGACCAAAAGGAAGTAAACCGATTTTAGTTTAACAGCGGAAGCATAAAACATAAGTTCAAAACATAGTCCATAGTTCATAAGTTTAAAGTCCAAAACGTAGGTTTAATAAGTTCATAAAGTTTATTTATTAAACACGGGACATATCAGTTCGCATCCCACAACGACCACCTCCATATGCAAGCTCCAAGCAATTAACGACCTGTAAGGCATGTAACAACGAGTTAACAACAAAGTTGAGTGAGTTCACGTTTGGTTGTTTAGTTTTAAGTTGTTTTCCGAAAACGTGGTTTGTCTTTCGTTGGCGTAATTGCCGTGGGGGTTACCCCGTAGTTGAAAGAAAGTTTAACCAGTTCATTCTTTATTACCCATACCCTGTTCATGATTAGGGGGGGCTTCTCCATGTGAACCACTAGACCGTATGATATCGACTACTACGCAAGTAAGTTGTGCCCTACATCAGTGTCTATCATCACTGATGGTTTGCCATAGTCCATTAGTACACGCCCGTCCGACTGGCACGGTGTGAGGTTTGTTAAACCTAATAGCGCTATTAACTAATGACCCGCTCGCCATTCGCCTCGGCGATTAAGTCGATATAAAATGAGGGAGTTATGATAGAGTTTTGTCTAGTAAGTTTAAGGTTGTTGTCCTACACAAGGAGGACGAACATATCCTACCTAAGAGAATACGCAGGATTAATACTGGCATCCTACCCGAGGAGGATGGCCGTACATATCCTACCTAAGTAGGATATGTAGATTCTGTTTTAATTCTTTAACCCATTCCCAAACCACCGGGAATCCCATGCCTTAGAAAGTGTGTGAACTCACCTCGGTTTGCTCGGTTAGATTCTCAAATATAACTAACAGTCAAGGTCGGTCAATCACGTCCTAATATAATTTACCAGTTAGTCATTTAGTGGCTTTCGAATAGAACACAAAGTTCCTACACGTATCTATCACACAACATGCATCATTTTAACGGTTTATGCCCATCTAAGTTTCCCATCCATTCCCCACTCAAAATCAAACATACGATAATGCACATAACATATATAACATGTTAGATCATTCACGGATAGCATACTCGACATTTAGACACGCAAGTCAAAACTTATCTCAATTCAGCATTTATATTCAAAACCGGCTTTTTTCGGACATTTTAATAAAATAGCTAAATTATCCCGAAAATTTCTAAATTTTTATAGAATGTCTTAAACGTTCCATATTTTATTGTGTTAAAATATCGGTGTCCGGTTCACTAACAATATTTTATAAAAAAAATCATATTCCGCACTGAACTCAGATTTATGAATTTCTGACCACAGTCCACGGAACAATTTATTAAAAATTCATCGAGTGTCCGATTTACGAAATTCGAGTGGGGTAATTACAGATACATCAGTTGTCATCTACTGTATGAATTCCATGAGCTGATTCATCATATTTTTCCAGTTATGACCAAAAACATAACACCTATTTTCAGCAGCAAAAATGCAGCTTGAGCTGCTGTTACAAAATGACCTTTTAAAAATAGTAAACGGAGTCCAAAAATTATGATTCCGGTGCCATTAGAACCGTATTTCCTAATATCACATTTTAGATTCAAAATATCAGTTTTTCGTAGCGTTTATGACCTGTTTACAGCCAACTGAAGTTGGCTGTAAAGTATGGACAGATTGCTGTTTTTGGTCTCTAGCTTACTAGTTTGTGTTCGGTTGATCCCGTTAATTATGTTTAGTGACCACAACAACATCACACCTCAATAATAATCAGAAAAACATCAAATAATCCACCAATAATCATAATCACACAAGATCTACATGATTTAACCATATATTTTCTCTTTATCCACTCTTTATCCTTTATGTTCAAGACTTAATGTAAGTTCTTTAGAGTTTCTTATGTCTTAACCATTTAATCAACTATTAACCACCAAATACATGAACAAGATGAAGATTTGAAGCACTTACTACTAGCACAAGGCTAGGGAAGAAACAAGGCGTAAAAGTGGTGGTTAATAGCAAACGAAGAAGGTCCTTGCTCTTCCGAGTACACCAAGCTTACTTGTTCGGTCTCTAGCACCTTTGGATGAGTGTAGAATGTTTGAAAGAAGCTTGAAGGTGGTGGTATGGTGGTGTGGTGATGGCTGCCGAACCAAAGAGAGGAGAGAGTGAGGGTTTGGTTGAAGTTGTGATGTTGGTGAAATGAATGGTTAATGTTCTCATGGTTCACACTTATATCCATCATCTCATGAAATCCTTTGTGTAATATGTTCATCATGGAGGGACAATATCTATTAAATTAATGAAATAAAATCCAAGTGTGTAAGGGCCATAATGGCCGTAGACTAGGTGGGGGGGGGGTCTAGCTTAGGTGCTAACCAATTTGGTTACAATCTAGTTATGAATCAAATGTTAGTTACATACTTTAGTTTGTAGATATTTTAGGAGGTGTTATGATGTTCGGGGATCATAACTAGCTTGGTAAAAGTGAAACAATGTGTTTAACAATATTTTTGTGTTCCTGGTAAAGTCCGGTTGTTCGGTTCGGTGTTGTTCCGTTATACTGCTTAATTAATCCGTAGAGCGTCCTATATATATATATATATATATATATATATATATATATATATTTGCAACGTTTTTAATTTTTAACACTCAGGAAGTCATAACAGACTAATTAATGACTTTTCTGTACACTATTAGTGTGTCAACATGCACATGTAAATATAACACAGATATCAGAAAGCAGTTACGTAATTCCACACAGTCGTCAAGCACATTAATTATTATTAATAAATTGTACGGAATACATGGGATTTTGAGGGTTGTCACATTCTCCCCCTGTTAAGAGAATTTCGTCCCGAAATTTAGCACGTGGTTACTGAGGAAGCTAGTTAAGTTGCATTGGTTTCCTGATTTTCCTGGGGTGTCACATCGAGGGTTGCCACACGTTTGGCCGTACGATTGCGTTGTTCGGTTAATTACGACGGAAGTCGTAACGGACGCAAAAATGGTCCAAATTGCGCGACGATTGGGTTTTTGACAAGCTAATCACTAACACATAATATTTTAATGATTAAATAAATTTTTGGATGTCCATATGTATTTAGAACGTAAGTTATGCGCGAAAATGCAAACTTATGCACTTTTTGACGCTTTTAGTCCTTGAATGAACCAAAAGTTTATTTTAGCACACCGAACCCCTCAAAGCCTATTTCTAAGCTATGTAAAGGATATTTAGGGTGTGTTTAACTTATGGGCATGTTCCAGAATGTTCATTACAGTTCAAATCGGCATACTTTCGCAGTTTGTCAATTTTAGTCCCTGTAAGCGAATTAACTTGATTTTGCCATACCAAAGCCTTCAAAACTTATTTCTAAGTTATGTAAAGGTTATTTAAGGTATGTTAAGCATAAATTGATGTTCTGGAGTATTTGTCGCGTTAAACTGACTACGTTTACGCACCAGTTTGCGTATAATTCTCAAGAAAGCGATATAGAGTTTGAAATCGAATAAAAGTCAAAACATGAAAAACATCAAACACAAACAAACAAACATAGGGATCAAATAACTTTATTTCATTGATAACTGAACTGTTTACAATGATCACAAGCACAGATGTCACAATCTGATTGTATGATTCTGTTTAATGATTGATGATTTCGGCATTATATGATAATTGGTTGTTCGAGTTTGGTGTAAAACGGCTGTTCAGAATGATTAGGGTTTCGGTGTGTGACTGATTACACGACGTAACTGATGCCTTCCGACGAAACGCTGATGACGACAAATCGGATGTGTTTCGCCGGAGGGAAATCACGACGAAACAGGTGGGTTTCGTCGATTAGGGAACACGGCGTAATGGGGACATTTCGTCGAAGGGAAGTCACGATGAAACAAGGATGTTTCGTCGAGTGGGTAAACTGCACAGTGAACTTGTTGGTGCACTTGTGTATGTACTTTGTCTGTATTTTGTAATGATATAAAACGATGTCTTTTGTTAGTCTTGTTTACGTCTTTTGTTGGTTTGTGTATGTGTTTCAATGTAAGTTTGACCAAGTCAACTGTAGGATCGTTTGAAGACCCGAACGAGTCGTTCAGAGGTGTTTTCGTCAAGTACAGGTGCGGAAAACAAGTAAATGACGTAGGAATAGCTTGTATATCACTTTAAACTCTTTTTCTATTAATTTGACGATGAGTACAACCTGTTTTCGATCCGGCAGCACTTCGGTACGAAAATCAGGAATCGTTACAAATGACATCGCCTATAGGGTATATATAGGCAACTGGAACCGCTTATTGGACAGACCCAATAAGCAGTCCATATACATGACATATAAGCGGTCCAACATGTTGTCCCATAAGCGGTCCATCATGTTGACACATAAGCGGCCCAACTATCAACATGTACCTATGAGCGATCCATAACCCTAAAACTTATACAATCTCAATATTTCTCGTATATTGTGCCCAGATCTAACATTTAAGACTTATGACTCGATGCAAGACGTAATCAGCAGATGTAGTGCACCAACAGACTCCCCCTCAGATGTTGATGGAGTCGACTATCGAGTCACACCATGCTGTATCCTCACATCTTCATTCTTGATCAGTCTTCAAGCTTTTCTCTCTCTATCTACAGACTCCCCCTCTCGATTTGCTGGCATTCCTTTGATCTTCAGCAACATCTTCAGGATCGTTGTCTGATCTACACAGGCCTTCAGAATCGAATAATCTGGCTCTAAAAACACTTTAATTCTCTTGATCAGATCTTTTGATTCCTTAAGTTCATCAGCATCAACAACAGACGTGATTTTTAAGATTGAAACCTGGTTACCTGCACAATCTTAACCCAGAAATAAATTTTCTAATTTTATCACATATCAGATACCTATTCTCCAACACATGACTCTCACAACAATCTATGATGAACCACTTGAAGAATGTTAGATTTAATGAAAACAGTTAGATTTACACAAACACTCCCCCTCAAATTCTGCTCATCATGTTTAGCACACGGAATTTTGAAAATCAGTTTTCCAACATCAGTTGTCGAAAATCTTTTTGATTTTTTTTTTTTAAAAAATTATGCTGAAACACACTAAAATCTTTTTGGATTTTCTGAGAGACATTTGTTGACACCATATGCAGAAATAAACTATTTACAAACAATATTTTGGTGAGTTCGTGCAAGAGGATCATATCAGTTTATGAGACAAATCACCAACAACGTTAAGCTTTAAACATACTCAGTTATAAACAATTTACCTAGATTGTCAGTATGTTTGTCCACTTAAATTTTCAACACAAATTTCAATCGATTCGAGATACGATATTAATGTTTTAGAGACTTAAACTTAATTGTGTATCACTCCACTTGAATATACTCCTGTATCCAGATCCCAAATATTCAGTCTTACAGGTGAATATACCACAGATGATATCTGTAAAGGGGTTAGATGCGAAACCGTGAGAGCTCAGGTCAGAACTTCCGTTCAGCAGAGACATGACGGCTCGACTTTTGGTGGGTCCCCTTTAGAGGATCTTTTTGCATTTCAACAGCAGCGACTATCAATTTTATTGTTTCATCAGCATGCTGAGGGCGGCGCTTTTTCAAGCATTTGCAGAAAGTATTATCCGGGGACTAGGTCAGTACTTCCATACAGCAGAAGTCCCGGGATAATACCCCAGATATCACTGAGTATAAAGACCTAGTATCTCAGAACGGGACCTTTCAAACAAGATTTCGGGGGTTACCCATATATCCAAGAATAGTTACCCACGAATCAAGCAAGTTTGATTTAGGTTTATATCTCGTTTCAATTTACTAAATGTGCGAAAATCTACTGACACATCCGCACTAAGATTGTTTAACACTTTTTAACTTTACATTTCTTTAGCGTGCCGTGATAGTTCACTGATGTACTATCATTTCCTCTTTTTCGCAACAAAACTCATTTTTGAATTTTATCATGTTTTTGGCTTTTTCAAATTTTCAAATGTTTTTGGATTTTCTGAAATTTCCCTACTCCCCCTAAAATGCAAACACATTTTAAAGAAAATTTGAAAACTTCTATACTCTTGACCTACTAGAAACAGAAAATATAAACACAAACTGTACAGAAACTTGACAACTGACACTGAGTCACATCAAATCGCCATCCACTAGGCATAAACAATCTGAACTCCCCCTATCACAAATCATTTTCTCATTTAGATTTCAAAACACTTAAGTTTGTTTTAATCAAAATGATTTTTCCGGAAAATGAATTTGTGTTGATAACAACCACAAATTCATGATTCGTGAATTTAGTAGTATGTGTTTTCCTAGACGTATTTAGTAGTATGTGTTTTCCTAGACGTATTAGTGATGCAAAGGCTGAATTCATGATTCGTGAGGTCACTGATGATGAAATAAAGTCGGCTTTCTTTGATGTCGGGGATGACAAAGCTCCGGGTCCGGATGGATATTCGTCAGCTTTCTTTAAAAAATCATGGCAGATTGTTGGTCAGGAGGTAACTAGTGCTATCAAAGATTTCTTTAGAAGTGGCCGGTTATTGCAAGAAATCAATCATACTTTTTTGGCGCTGATTCCGAAAGTGAGCACTCCAACGTATGTGACTGATTACCGGCCTATCTCTTGTTGTAATGTTATTTACAAAGCGATTAGTAAGATTCTTACTAATAGGCTACTGGAGGGGATTAACGAGGTTGTAAGCATAAATCAGTCAGCTTTTATCCCTGGGCGTAGAATATCGGATAATATCCTTTTAACTCAAGAATTGCTCCATAACTATCACAGAAGTTCGGGTCCTCCAAGGTGTGCTTTCAAAGTAGATATTCAAAAGGCGTATGATACTGTCGATTGGGATTTCCTTCGTGCGACGCTATTGGGTTTTGGTTTTCATGATATGATGGTGAATTGGGTTATGAGTTGTGTTACTTCAGCATCTTACTCGATCAGCATTAATGGAGAAATTCATGGGTATTTTAAGGGCCAAAGGGGGTTAAGACAGGGTGACCCCATATCTCCGTACTTGTTCACTCTAGTCATGGAAGTCCTCACGTCCATTCTTCAGCATGCGGCAGCTAATCACAATACCTTTCGGTTTCATAATAATTGTCAGAGACAAAAAATCATCAACTTGTGCTTCGCTGATGACTTGTTTTTGTTTGCCAGAGCTAACTTCGAATCGGTAAAAATCATTATGGAGTCGCTAAATAGTTTCAGGGACATGTCTGGGCTCGTTCCCAGCTTGAGCAAAAGCACTTCGTTCTTCTGTAATGTCCCAGCTCGAGTAAAGAACCAGATCTTGTCCTTAGTTCCGTTTCCAGAGGGAGCGTTGCCTATTAAATATCTTGGAGTGCCGCTGATTGCTTCTAGATTGCTTAAAAGTGATTGCAAGGTGTTGGTTGAGAGGATTGCTAAGAGGCTTTTAGATTGGAAGACAAAGTTCTTATCTTTTGCAGGGAGGCTCCAGTTGGTTAACTCAGTTTTAGCGGCTATGTATTCTTATTGGGCTGCTGTTTTCTGTCTCCCAGCTAGTATCATCAAAAGCATAGAGAGGATTATGAAAGATTTCCTGTGGAGTCACGGATCTTTGGGTTCGAAAAGAGCGAAGGTGGCGTGGAAGGATGTTTGTCTCCCTAAGTCTGAAGGGGTGGGTATTAGAAAGGTTTCGGATGTTAACAAGTCGTTAATGACCTTTCATATCTATAGTATTGTCTCGGGTCGGAAATCGTTGTGGGTGGAATGGATTCAGGCTCACCGGCTTCGAGGTAGGAGTTTTTGGGACATCAAGGTGCCGCAAAGCTCAACTTGGGGTTGGCGGAAGCTTTTGTCGTTCAGGAGTTTGGTCCGCAAATTTTTTTGGAAACAAATTGGTAATGGTGAATCTACGTCTTTATGGCATGATACTTGGTGCAACCAATGCCCGCTCAGCCGTTATATCTCTACCAGAAACATGTATCAACATGGTTTTTCGATCTTTTCTAAAGTAGCCGAGGTTGTGCATAATGGCATGTGGTCGTGGCCGGAGGCATGGCGGGACCTTTTTCCGGTTTTATTCCAGCTGAATCCGATCTATATCGTTCCAAACAAGCAAGATGTCACGCTTTGGAGATCTGATGGAGGTAAACTCATGTCGTTCTCGTCTAAACAGGTATGGGAAGCTATTCGTGCTCGAGGTCAAGAAACGACATGGTCAAAGATTGTGTGGTCGGGTTGTAATATTCCGAGACATTCTTTTCATTGCTGGCTGATCTTTAGAAGGAAATTGTGGACCCAAGATCGGATTCAAAAATGGAATTATCTCACCAGTGGCTCTATGAACATGATGTGTTGTTTGTTGTGTCAACGGGAACTAGAATCGCATGAACATTTGTTTTTCCAATGTTCTTACTCCTCTTCAGTTTTGGATGCTATCAAGGATAAGTCTAGTATGAAGATGGTGCCTAACAAGTGGGTTGACATTGTTGGATGGCTACTACCGAAAGCGACATCAAGGTCCCTAAATTCGGTTATTGGTAAACTTCTTATCAAGGCGACTGCGTATTTTGTTTGGCAAGAAAGAAATTACAGGTTTTTCAACAACCAGTTAAGACCGCCTGAGGTGTTAATAAATATCATTAATGACAACGTGAGGCTGAAGTTATTATCATTCAACTACAAGGATAAGCCGCATGTGAGGAAAATCTTGGAAGATTGGAAGCTGAGCTCCGTTGAGTTCTTCGGCGAGACCTGATTGTTTTAGTGTTTTGAGGGTTGTTTTTTCCTAGTTTGGCTTGTTTGCTTGTTTTACTCTTATGTGGCATGTCATGTAAGAGAACTGGTATAGGCTTTTCTACACCACTTGTACGTATTTTTTGTTTGGAATGAAATCACCGGGGTAAAACCCTTTACCCAAAAAAAAAAAAAAAAACCACTTGTAGGTTTATCAATTTTAAAAACGGGGATGTGGTTCATCATCTTGTCTATCTTTTGACATGAATAGTAAATCAAGTACAAATTAATGTCCCTGATTTACCATTTGCATCTAATAACCTTCTGTACCACTTGTAAATGTAAACACTTCAAAGTATACAAACATCTCAAAATTTAACCACAAATACCACCTGTGGGATCAAGATTACCACTTTTAGATACCCAAACAACTACCATGTGTAGGAATATTACGTCTACATCACCATTATATCAATCAGAATGCCGATTCCTGCTTCGCAATTAACCACCTGGAAGCTCCGGCGTAGTCCTTTCACCTGCAAAACATCCAAACATGAATCACAATCATTCAAACAAACATATCATAAACTAGAATGATGCCGATTCCTGATCCACGATATAAACTTGGGATCTCCGGCGTAGTCCTTTGACTATTCTGGGAAACAAACTTCCCTCCAAGTCTTCTCAGACTTGAGGACTTTCAACTCTTCAGCTGTAGGGTAGTATGTCGCCTTTTTAGTTGCGTAAAAATCTTTTACCCCTTTAGCTTTTCCACTCAACATTTTCCCAAATATCTTCTTAACATTCCCGTTGAATGTTTTCTCAACATCAAATTCTTTTTCATCATCATAAAATTGATATGAAATTTCAATTTTTCCAATTTTCTTTTTAATTTCCTCAAACTTCAATGATGGAAGAACATCATTGTGACACCCCAGGAAAATCAGTGAACAGTACAGTTTAACTAGCTTCCTCAGTGAGTGCATACCAAATTTCGGGACGAAATTTCCAATTAGTTGGGGATAATGTGACAACTCGAACTTTAGACTTGCTTTGATGTAACGTTTGTGCACGATATGTGATTTTATAAACCGGAATGATTAATTGATTTCATGATATGTGTTATGTTATATGCATTATGTGTGTATGTATGTCGTATGTATGTGAACCGGCCACACAAAGCCCTTTGGGCCACTCCTTGTTCTCGGGTCCATTAGACAACCGAGTGGGCTCGGCCCACTCCCCACTCGCAACACACAAAACCGGAACAAGGGACTTGTTTTACCACTTTTGCAAATCACAAACACACACATAACCCTAGCTCCTCTATCTCGTCTCTCTCTCTCTCGGCTTGTTTAGGAACCGACGGCACAAGGCCATCCGATCACCCTCTTGCCCGGATCACACACCTCACTTGTAATCGGTTAGTGTACTACCTTTGGATTTGTGATTTCTGTTGTGCTATACGTGTTACTTGATGTTATCCGGTTGGAATTGTATGATGAACAATAGTGGTTACAAGATAATATGTTAGGAATCGGGTTGAATGTTGATAAATGTAATCGGCTTCATGTTTGTTGTGAATCGGGTAACTTGGATGATGATATCAGATTGTACGTGTGCTAATCGACTGATGTGTGTTCATGTATGGATGTTATGCTAAATTGTTAAGTTAATGTGTATGCTAGTAATCGGACCGGATCATGCGAATTGTTAATGTTGTTCATATGGAATTAATTAGGGTTCTTATGAATTTGTGTTGCAATTATCCTATTTGATCGATATCATGCTAATGATTTGTTGAAAATTATGTTAATTGATCTGGTTACCGAAACTGACCAAACTGTTAGCTGAAATCACGGGATTTAATTGACTAAAGTATGGAAATCAGTTACACGTCCGGTTGCGACTCGGATTGCGAGTCGGAACCCCACTCGAGACCAAACCGCACGAACCGCAACCACGGTTGCGAGTCAGATTACGACTCGTAACCAGACCAGGATGAACCGAGACCGCTTGTTACGACTCGAGATCCTCGTTACGACTCGTAACCCCGTTGCGAGTCGAGACCATCTTTCACACGCACACAGTTGGGCCTTCACTGTTACGGGCCCAATCTATTGAGCCCAATGATTTGATTTGTGGGCTGTTTATTAATGGACTTGTATGTGTTTGCTATTTGGGCCGATTGAGAATCTGGACTGTTTTGTTATTGGGCTGCTTATGTCATTGGGCCGGGTATTGTTGGACTTAGATAATTGGATCCTCACATGCTATGTCTTATCTGCTTACGTGCGTACATGTTTGCCATGACTTTACGTGATTACTATATACGTGCTATATACGAACCTGACTCGTATAATAACCATGATAGGACGTGGTTGACCATTTACTTGCTACTTATATTCCTTGTGTATCTGCCGAACAAACCAAGGTGAGTTCACACAGCCAAGGCATGGGATTCCCGGGTTGGGAATTGGGTTGGATATGTTATTGTGAAAGGAGTTACTCGTACTTACGCATATACCAGACTATAGACCATCGTCCTCAGGTTAGTCAGGACACGTTACGTAAAGCCTACGTAACCCAGTACAATTGCCATATGTCTCCCGGGTCGGGAAGGACACGTTACGTAAAGCCTACGTAACCCAATACCATTCACTGGCTTCCAGGTCGGAAGGCCACGCTGCGTAAAGCCTACGTAGCCCCCACGCGTACCACTGTCCTCGGGGAAGGGCACGTCACGTAAAGCCTACGTGACCCTGTACGTTTTCCTGTTCTCGGTAAAGAAGAACACATGGTCGGAAGTTAGTCTAGTAAGTACCGTTAATGAGAAGCCCTCATTAGCCAGGATAAACATGGGAAGCCCCCACCAGTATTATGAACACACTAGTATGGGAAGCCCCCACTAGCTATGCTTATACACTATGTTATGAACTTACTTTCTGTGAACTCGCTCAACTAGTTTGTTGATTATTCGCTGCATGCCTTGCAGGACCTTAGGTACGTTATGGAGCTTGCACAAGGAGGAGCAGGTCGTTGTGGCAGATGGATCATGAACATTATTGAACTTATAACTTTAGTTGGGTTTACTTTACATTGCTTCCGCTACTTAAAATAGTATTTGGTTTTGAAACATCAATCATGTCATGGTGACTTACGTTAATTACTTTTATATTAAATGCTATGTTTGATATGATTGATGGCTTGATCCTGGTCAGTCACGCTCCCAAGCGGTGGTACTCCGCGGGTGGATTTTGGGGGTGTGACAATCATCATTTTCTGAACTTTTCTCCATAACTTGTAGCTCTTCTGGCTTTGTGGAACCAGATTCATCGCTGACTTTCACTTCATCTTTCTTCGCAACCCAGACCTGGTTGTCATTTCCTTGTCTTTTGTAAAATTTTGTCTTTTTCTTTGAACATTCTCCAACTTCATTTTTCGAATTTTTTAAAATTTTGGATTTCTCAGTTTTTTCTTCAACTTTGTCTTTCATCTACTGAGAATGTTTTGCTTTGATATCTTTCGAACAATCCGATGCAATGTGACCAGCTTCATTGCATTTCAAACAGGTTTGAGCATTTCTCGGATGAAATACTCCAGTTCCATTCTTTCTCTTTTCAGCAAGAAACTCTTTGTTAGTTTGTTTCCAAAATGTTTCTGCTGTTCATCTTCCGAGCTTCCACCTGTCACAAATTCAGATTTCATTTTAGAATTTTTCATATTTTTATCATCTTCTGGTGGAATAAAGCCTAAACCTTTCTTTTTGTGGCTACGATTTTGGTTAGGTTTCTTTTGAAAAACGGGACCAGAATTATAACCTTTTTTCTTGTTTAGACGTTGTTGAACTCTGGAAGTATATTTTTTAGGTTTATCAAAATTTTTCAAAACTTTTAATTCAGGAATATTAACCTCTATTAGTTTAAAAGTTTTGTTGATTAGATCCGTTTTAACACTTAAAATTGGAAATTCTTTGTTGTAATATAATTTGTCAGAACCATTCAAAGTATAAACAACTTCGAATGTTTCATCATCCAAATCTGCCTTTGATAACAAAAATTCTTTACTATAAGACTGTTTAACCGACGAATTTTGACTGTTGACTGACGACTTTGACCCTCCAGACTCAGACTTTGACTCTGTCTCCTCATCAGTGTCCAACACCTGATCGACCACCTTTTTGATTAATTCAGACTCATGATCAGTATCGGATGAGGTAAACTTCACATCAATGTTTTCTGGTAAGACGTCAGTTGTGTCGGTTTTAAGCTGTATATTGACTGCTTTTGCAAGTTGTTCCTCATTTGGTTTCCTAGGTGAATACCCATCCCAAATTGGAGGCGGACACTTGTTATAACTAACGGTCGGTTTCTTACCACAATCCTTCTTTTCTTTCGGCTTCTCAGCTTGAAAAACTTCCATACCTGCAACAGTTGGATAAACACGATCAATAACATAATCAGAGGTAGAATAGCTCAACAATAACCTCCTAATCCTCTCATTTTCAATCTTTTCAGTTTCCAACTCTTGCTTCCATTTTGCACTTTCTTCAATGTAAAAATTTATAGCTTTTTGCTTCGACATTAAAGTTGCATTCATCATTGTTAACGCCTGTTCTCTTTCTGTGTTTGTCTTTTGGAGACCAGTTACTGTTTTGTTCAACACATCATACGATTCCTTCACATAATTAAGATTGAACAATAACTGCTCTTTCTTTTTCTCATACTCAGCTATGATGTCGTCTTTTGCTGCACACTCTTTGCAGGCTTCCAAACATTTCTCACATGGCTTGACGACTTCAATAATCTTTTCAACTTCGACTGTTTTCACAACTTCAATCACTTTTTCTACTTCAATCACCTTTTCTACTTCTTTCACAACCTCGCCAATCTTTTCAGCCACATTTTCAGCATTCTGAAATTCACCTTCAGATTCAGATTGTTGATCTTTCTCAGCTCGTTCCTCCGCCAGTTTCTCCATTTTTTCTGCAAAATAGAAATGAAAACTATTAGGAGACAAATGAGATTTTGCAATATATATATATGTTTCTCTTCTTCATCATCACTGCTACTATGATCAGGTGATTGATCAAAATGTACAGACTTATCAGAGTCACCATCTGATACATCAGAATCCGATGGTGTTTTGTCAAATACAATATCCTGTTCTTGCACAGTTTCATCTTGTACAATTTTATCTGAACTATCTGAAACATCCCCAGAGTGTTCTGAGAGTCTATCAGTACTATCTGAACTTTCATCAGATGTCACAGATTTTTCATCTCCACTTGATACATTCTCTCCAATAGATCTCATCCAAGTCGCAAACAAATTTGGCTCTCGGACGATCTTTGCAATGAAAGCTTTAAAACCTCCCTTTTCATCCACAAACATATCCCAACTAAAACCTTCTGGTAGTTTCTCATCATCTTGATCGATAACTCGTTCTGCTGTAGCTTCAGATGATATGTAATCACTCTAGCTGAAATCTACCAAACATGCTCTCTTGGGATCTTCAATTTTTCTTCCGTGAGCTGTCTGAGGTTCCTGGGATTGACCAACTTGTTGATAGATAGCTTTGCGGTAGTAATCATCTTTCCCAAATGGATTCTGTGCTCCACTAGCTTCTCTTCCTTTGCACTCCCGCTTGAAATGGCCCTTCTCCCTGCATCGAAAACAAGTAACTTTAGATTTGTCAAAACCTAAAGTAGAAACATGTGCATCAAGAAAGTCATTTCTCCCGGTAATGGTTTTGAATTTCTCAGCCCGACGAAGAACACTAGCAAGACACCATTTGATATCCATAAGTTCCATTTCCTCAGCGTCTATTTGATCGTAATCCTCTTTGGTGAGCATAGGATTTCCGATCCTACCAGCAACAAGACCTTCATAGGATAACAGAACTGAACCCATATCCATTTCCAGTTTTTGTACTCTGAGACTGAAAACTTGTGTTAGTCTCTTTCGGATTCACACTCGAAAACGATGAAAACCCGCTGCTACTTTTGTTCGAACCCTGATCAGCTTTCTCAGATGAATCACCAGCACTGAAAGCGGTTTGAATTTTCGGACTTCTTTCAGTTTCAAAAACTGGAATACTACCTTTATAGTACATTTTAACATCTTGTTGACCACTAGGATTATTCATCCTCGCGATCTTTTGCTGTTCAAGATCCTGACTCTCAATTTTCTCAATAAACTGACCAATTGTAAGTTTGTCATAAACACCCGTGTTTTTCAATATCATCAAATACGTTCCCCACTCTTTCTGAGGTAACGCGTCAGCCAACTTGTCAACCCATTCCTCCCGACCTTTTTCAACTCCCAACATCGATAACGAACGCACAAAGTGACAGTATCTCTCAATCAGCTTTTTAGTATCCTCTCCCGGCAAACTGCTAAACAAATCAAATTCCTTTTTAAGCAATGCCTTCTTGCTTTTGATCATACTTTCACTACCCTCGAATTTCACTTTAAGAGAATCCCAAATTGACTTTGCAGTTTTGTCGTGTTGTAGCAGAATGAATATATCTTCTTTAATCGCCTGCTGTAACAAACTGATCATCATTTTCTCTGCTCTGTACATTGCACGTTCTTGTTCTGAGAATTCAGATATCTGTTTAATGACTTGCAATTCTGTTCGAGGCAATGTGTACTTTTCCAATATGCATTCCCACGATCTTAGATGATTTGCCTGAACCCAGTTTTCAAAGCGATCTTTCCACCCATAGTATTCTTCAATACTCATCAGTTTCGGGGGTTTCTGAGTGGTTCCAGTCTCGTTTTCCAGATTCATAGCTTGACCAATCGCGGCTGGAGTAGTCGATGTAGCAAAAGCGTTGTAAAACTCAGAATTCATGATGACTTAACACGTTTTTCAAGACAACAGTCAGAAAAGTGGTCTAGAGAAATCCTCAAAAGCGATCCAAGATTGATCTGAAAAAGCGATCCAAAAAAATATCTTTGGAGCGGTCCAACAACATTCCTTGGAGCGATCCTGAGTATATTCGTTTGAGCGGTCCAGCAACTTTCCTTGGAGCGGTCCTGAAATGTGCACTTTGGAGCGATTCAAATAAGCGGTTCACACTTTGTTCTTTCGAGCGGTTCAAGGTGAGTTGTTCGAGCGATCCAAGATTGTTCGAAAGAGCGGTTCAAGAGGCTACTTTGGAGCGGTCCAGATCAAAAGTGTACGAATGAGGGGTTCCAGATGTGACCTAAGAGCGGTTCCTGATGATGTCATTACGAGCGGTCCATATTTCGAACATATTTTGACCTATAAAAACTTCGAATTTTGTCTTCAAACTTCCAAGGGTTTATCTCGGTACCATCGCGCACAATCCCTGAGATTTTGAGCAAGTTTTGACCGTGGAAAATATCTGAAACTAAAAAAGAATGAGTAGAAGACAGAATTTTCGACAATTTCCAGCTATTTCCTGTAGAACTCCTCCTCCTGAAGCTCTGATACCACTTGTAGGATCGTTTGAAGACCCGAACGAGTCGTTCAGAGGTGTTTTCGTCAAGTACAGGTGCGGAAAACAAGTAAATGACGTAGGAATAGCTTGTATATCACTTTAAACTCTTTTTCTATTAATTTGACGATGAGTACAACCTGTTTTCGATCCGGCAGCACTTCGGTACGAAAATCAGGTATCGTTACAAATGAGATCGCCTATAGGGTATATATAGGCAACTGGAACCGCTTATTGGACAGACCCAATAAGCGGTCCATATACATGACATATAAGCGGTCCAACATGTTGTCCCATAAGCGGTCCATCATGTTGACACATAAGCGGCCCAACTATCAACATGTACCTATGAGCGATCCATAACCCTAAAACTTATACAATCTCACTATTTCTCGTATATTGTGCCCAGATCTAACATTTAAGACTTATGACTCGATACAAGACGTAATCAGCAGATGTAGTGCACCAACATCAACCATCCTCCTGGTTTGACTTGGCCAAACAGTTAACACATAGATTGTAAGTTTGTTGTGTCGAAGGATGTCATCGAAGGATTGTTTATATCCTTCGATGAGCTCGAAAGATAACCTTCGATGGATGCAGTTGGACCTCGAAGGATATACCATCCTTCGAGGTATATGTGGATCCTTCGATAGCTGTATGATCGACAGATCATCTTTCGAGCAGTCAATCTGATCCTTCGGCCAGACTAACTGTTATGGGTATATATAGTCATGTAATGTGTTCACCTCATGGTGTGAGTGAACTTAGTCTTGTAGAGAGCGTATTTTCAGTTTGGTCAAGGGCTGTAACCGTGTCCACTGAAATACAAGAGAAAACTTTGATATCTCGTGTGTCTACCTTTCTCTTTGTAGCTTGTGTTCTCATATAAACTACCGGTTTGCATTCTAGCTTGGATTCCGCACTTGCTAGTGTGTTAAACATAACAAGGATAAGGTTTAACCTCGACCTCCGGGGGACCTACAAGTGGTATCAGAGCCGTGGCTCTTTTCCTTGTTAAAAACCGAGTTTATACAAGACTTTGGAGTGTTTGGACAAAACTCACATGGTTTAGCACCCGTTTTTAGTGTTTTTCTTGGATTTCTTGACGTAAAAATGTGTTCTAAACTAACCGGGTGTGTTAAAGACGGGTTGGGTAACTTAAAAACTTGTTTTTAAGAAGGTTGGTAATTTCCGGCCAAAATTCCGGCTTACTCCGGTGACCGGATTCTGGATAAGAACCTTCCTTTTTAGGCAATATTTTATTAGTCAAATCTGAGTTGGTAGAAAGCATGTTCTGAACATACCTTCTGCCGAAAGTTGTCTACCAACCAATCACCTTTTCACCAACCTGTCAACTTTTGTCAAACTGTGTCAGCTGCGTCAGTACAGTTCGAAAGATATCCTTCGAAGTCGAAAGATTATCTTTCGATCAAAGGAGGTTCGACAGATAATCATCCTTCGAACATCCTTCGAAGTCTGTGACTTATCTTTCGATCCAAGGAATCTTTTCGAAGGATATATTGTTTCGAGAATCTTTCGAAAACATTGTTCGAAATTCAACAGTGATCTTTCGAACACTGTTGATCCTTCGAACAAGTAGTATCTTTTGATCCCAGTCTGTTTAAGTTTAACATGTTTGTGTTTTACAAGTTTATGTTTTTCAGGTCTTTCGATCAAGGATCTTTCGGCTGTCTGTTCTCATTAAAGATATTAACATAGTTTGTGAAAATTAATTTTTTTTTTAAAAAAGGAGAAAACTTGTTTTTCAAATTTTAAATCAATTTTCACTTAATATATTAATTGTTATAAAATGGGAACAAACGGTCAGTGGGATCCAACCACGTGGACTACAACAACTTTGACTCCACAATCATCAGCTACGCAATCATCAGCCACGCAATCTGCGTCAGACTTCAACAAAACTGCATGGATGCAGGCTATTGCCCCACCTCAAGCTGCAATGATAACTGCAAATCAATGGGCATTGGTCACAAATCAAAGCAGCAGCATTCAAGCAATGATGCAGAACAACAGTGAAACTGGTACAAGCACAAAACCGCCAAAACTAAATCACATCAATGATTGGGGATGGTGGAAAGAAAGGCTGAGAACTTATGTTCAGGGGCAAGGTCAAGATCTATGGATGTGCTTCTTCACCCCATTTGAAAATGAGTTGGAAGTTGCAGGATCTAATCCAGAAACTTACAGCACTATGTCTGATGATGATAAGAAGAAATTTGAGTTAGAAAAGAAAGCATTCATGATTCTCACACAAGCTCTTCACAGAGACATTTACCACCAGTTTGTTTACTGCACGACTACTAAAAGCTTGTGGGATATGCTCACGTTACGATTTGAAGGAAATGCTCAATCTAGAAAGATCAAGCAAGAATTACTGAAGAAAGAGTTTGAAGGATTCACGTGTATGGAGAATGAGACTTTGGCAGAGTTATCTACAAGATTCCATAACTTGTTGAGCGAGATGTTTGCTTTTAGAGTCACTGCCACTCCACAAGAAATGGTGAAGAGATTTGCTGATAGCTTACCATCAAAGTGGAGCAGTTTTCTTGAAATTCTTAAAGAAAATGGTGTTCTAGACACAATCACCGTTTATGAGTTAATTCAAAGATTGGAGAACAAGGATGTAGAAGAAAAGCTTAAGGCAAAAAGAACACTAACTCCTCAAAATCCAGAGATGTACTATGGGATTGCAGGAGGTATCAGTGGAGAAAAACCAGCCTCTCAACACGCGAAGCTTCAAACAGCTTTCATCTCAAAGACCGGACCTTCCACAACAAATCAGTTTGATCCTTCAGCATACACGATGATGTATTCAAGACCAGATTCTTCTTCTCAACAACAGACAGCTCAGCAATTCACACCACCGCCTTTCTTAGACCCAAGCAGAGCTCAGCAGCAACAACCGCAACAACAAGGGTTTTATGGAAGCTCTTCAAACTTTCAAGCCACTTCCAATCCGAACACAGTCAGGTTAGACACTTCCAACTTTTCAAAAGTCACTGTCGAAATAGCCAAGGAGCATATGGAGATGTTGAACACCTTGGTTAGTGCCTATTGTGGTTTGGTCGCAGGTCAGATTGGAAATATCAATCTAACCAATGAAGATTATCAGCAAGTGGATAAAGAAGAGTTTGAAATGATGGATATCAAATGGGCTCTTGCTAGTGCAATTCGAAGAGCAAAGGAGTTTATGGAAAGGACGGGGAGAACCAACTTGGAAAGCAACAACAACACCAAGTATGATTTTGACAAGAATGCTGTCACTTGCTTTAATTGGGGTGAAAAGGGTCACTTCAAGCGGGAGTGTCAGAAGCCACCTAAGCAAGGAAATCAGAATCCCTTCAGGAATCAAGGACAACCACAACAGCAACAGAACAACAATTCTGTCAGATCAATAGTTCCTGTTGGAGGAAATGCATCTGGATCCACAAACACTAATCCCCACAGAGGATTGGTTGTTCAAGCTGATGAAATCTGTAACTGGAACCTTCAGCTTGGAGAAGGAGGAAATGGTGGAACAGCATGTTATGCTAAAGTGATTGAGAAGGTAGTGGAACCCGTGTCTGCTGGTGAATCTTCAGAAGATGAAGATAGTTCGGGTTATAGTGGGAGCATGGATGGGGAATCACTTGATGCTGGTGATTTATCAAGTGATGCTTTAGATTTGGAGGTTGATAAGCTTTTGGCTGAAGCTGAAGCATTATGCAAGAGGAGATCTATTCTCTGCCAGAAATCTGCTGGAACTTCCGAGAAACTTGCTCAGTTTTTCTCTGAAGATGGATCTTTTTCTTTTCATACAGCCTTTATGGCTCACGTAGAAGGTCAGACTTCTCAGGTATGTGATACTAATTCTGACTCTATTTCTGTTCCTATTGAATGTGCAAAGTGTTTAAAATATGCAGAAAAGGAAAGTCAGTTTGAAATCACACACAAACACAATCAAGAATTGATTGTAGATCTTTCTAAAGCAACCGAAGCTAACTTGTTTTTAACCAGAAATGAAAAGGAATTTAAAGCAACAATTTCGTCATTAAGACATGATGTTTCAGAATTACAAAAGGCTGTTTTGCGAAAACAACATGCTAACAATAATCTTATTGACACAATTGAAAAGCAAATGGTAGAGTTAGCAACAGCTCGATGTGAATGTGAGACAATTAAGCAGAAATTGGAAAGCTATTCCAATTCCCGCTATGTATTGGATCACATCATTGACGTTCAAAGGAAAAAGGGGGATGCAAAATGTATTGGATTCAAATCATGCCCTCCCCCAATGAATCACAATTACTCCAAATTGCCTGATGACGAGGATATGCCCCGTTTTGAACCTACTGTGCCACTCGGTCTAGATGACTTTGCAGCAGGCCTCGGGTTCACAACTGGTACATCATCCTCGGGTCAATCAGAATCTGAGAATGTGACAGATTCATCGTGTGTTAAGGAACAGAGTCCTCCCATTATTGAGGATGCTGATTCTTCGGACGATGAATCTGAAGAAATAGTGAAACAACAGTCTAACTCGGTTACAACAGATATTCCTATCGAGAATCACATTCTGTGTGATCCGCCAGTGAAACCGAGTAAGACTGAAATCTCAAAAGCAATGGAGTTCCTTGTAGTTAGCCCTAAAGGGAATAACTTGTTGTATACGCTCAAAGGAGATAGCAAAATCTACTCTAACAAAGATTTTCCAATTAAAAATGTAAATCAAGATTTAATTGAGCAAATTTTTGAAGGATGCACTGATAAGTTTTTGGGGAACAAAAGTGGCAAAGTTACCGTCACTCAATGTGATCCAATTCCGTGTGAACAAATTAGAAAACAATACGGAAACCAAAAACTACCAACTGAGCGAAAACAACAAGTCAACTCCGGAAAGGGTAAGGTACAGGGAAAGAAGGCTCAGAACAAGAATGTTCAAGCACCTAAAGTTCAGCAGCCTAAGACTGAACAACCAAAGGTTCAACAACCTAAAGTTGAACAGTCTAAGGCTACTCAACCTAAGGCTGCACAACCTAAAATTCAACAATCAAGGGTTGAGCAACCTAAGGTTCAACAACAAAAGGTGCAAAACAAAAGAGCTCCTGTTAAGAAACAAGAACCAAAAATGAACTTTGTTGGATCCACTGGTTCAGACAAACTAGAAACATTTCAGGATAAATCTAACGTTGATTTTGTAAAACAAGTTAGAATTTTAAAACGAAATGATCAGAATAATTACACCCAACACACCAACGGATGTGATTTAGGTCCTAGTACATCTAGATCACAAAGTTCATTGTCTGGTTCTTCGTCTGGTCATCAACATGTTTCTCCGAGGTTTGTAGAGCAGATAATGTGTTTTAAATGTGGCACAGTTGGGCATATTGTAAGATATTGCCCATACCTGCAAAAGCTGAAGTCAAAAACGAGTGCTCCCCAAGAAATCAATTACCAAAAACGACCAGTTTCCCCGAAACAAGACCCACGTATCTTGAAAGAAAGGGAAAAGAAGTTAATGCAAAAGAATCAAAAGGTAATTGAAAAGGCCTTAAAATTAGAGGTCAAAGAAGAAAAACCTGTACAAGCAAAACCTGAAAATGTGAAACCAGTAAATGCTAAAATAATAAATTCAAATACTGGTAAAAGACAAACAGCTTGGAAGCAAAAGCAGGTAATTCAATCAGGGGGAGCACCACAGGTTCTTTTTCCTAATCATCAAGTGATTGAAATCACCTTCCTTGATGATCAAGGACGACCCAAGTCCACAAAGGCTTGGGTCCCCCCTCTCAAACTGATAAGTTAGTTGCATGTGCAGACGGCTCCAGGAGGAACTATTAATAGTCATTGGATTGTTGATAGTGGGGCTTCCAGGCACATGACAGGCGACTATCGTCTTCTTTTCGATGTGGGAAGTATAAGAGGAGGTTATGTCGCGTTTGCTGGAGACAAAGGAGGGTATATCACCGGCGAGAGAATGATCTCAAATGGAGTTGTGAGTTTCGACAAAATCAATTATGTGCAACAGTTGGATCACAATCTCCTGAGTGTTTCTCAGATCTGCGACAAGAAGTTCACCGTGCATTTTGATGATGCCGGTTGTTATGTGCTGAAGCCAGGATTCAAGATTCCCGAAGAATGGATTCTCTTATCAGCACCAAGAGTTAATGATTTGTATGTCCTCGATATGAGACAAGCAATAACTAAGTCCAAACAAGTTACTTGCTTTATTTCAAAAGCCACTGAAAAGGAGACGATCTCTTGGCACAGACGGATGGGTCATATTCACCTCAGAAAAATGAATCACCTTGTCAAAAACAATCTGGTGAGAGGTGTCAATGTGAAGAATTTTCAACTTCAAGATGTCTGTGTGCCGTGTCAGAAAGGGAAGCAGATCAAGAAATCACATCCATTGAAGAAGGTTAACACTGTAAACATGCCACTCGAACGTCTGCATATGGACCTTTTCGGCCCAGTCAAACACAAGAGTGTGCACGGGGAGGTTTTCTGCTTGGTAGTCACTGATGACTATTCAAGATTTTCATGGGTTGACTTCATGGTTCACAAGAGCGAGACTCCAGAAATTCTAAAGAATTTGATCACCTTGTTGGAAAATCTTTATAATCTAAAGGTGAGGCGAATTCGAAGCGACAACGGAACCGAGTTCAAAAACAGGGTTATGGATGAATTTTGCACTGCAAAAGGAATCCTTCATGAATACAGCTCTCGGTACACACCACAACAAAACGGAGTCGCTGAAAGAAAGAACAGAACCTTAATTGAGACTGCAAGAACCATGTTGGTTGAGTCTCAGCTTCCAGTTCGATTCTGGACTGAAGCTGTTGCCTCGGCTTGCTACACGTTAAACAGGGTTCTCACAGTGAAAAGACATGGCAAAACGTGCTTCGAACTCCTACACAAGGAGACTCCTGACTTGGAATATCTAGAACCTTTTGGTGCACCATGTACCATGATTGAGCCTGACGGGAAGTTTGGTGCCAAAGCTATCGAAGGTTACTTCCTTGGGTATGCTACTCCTAATCTGCGAGTATGGAACCTAACTACCAAGAAGATTGAAGAATGCGGTGAAGTAAGAGTTCAAAGATATTCTAATCCACCGAAGCCTTCTGGAGATCCATGGATGTT